>NC_140580.1:905060395-905625395 GCF_964204655.1 Triturus cristatus
GAGACCAGGAATGCGGCAGCAGGTACTTTTCAAACCATAATGCACTTGCAAACATGACGCCCCTACCCGAAGTCCGCAACCTTTGTTTGCTTTATGCATGAAGATGCAAGATTCATACACATGTTTTTTTAACATTTGGTCAAATTACTATGTGAATGTAAATAACTATAAAGCATACTTGCAAACTGTGACTAATGCCTGCCTTTCACAATATTTCACTTCAAAACTATGCGATTATATTTGTTTAATGGGCGCACGGTCTCAAAGAACAGGCGATTTGTATGGGGTTCCTGGAAAGTCCACAAGGTTGTCCCTGTCCCCCCAAGAGTTTTAGTGTTTCCTACGCCCCTGGCCGCAGAGTGCAATAAGTCACACTATTCGTGCTGATTTTTAGTGTTGTAAGTTTGTCCCACGCTGTTAAATCAGCACAAATGGCACCTTGCACAGTGCAGGAGGGTGCTGCTTCTTTCTGCTGCTTGAGTAGATGTTCTACTTAGGCGGCAGCTTCCTCGACACAAGCGGCAGGTTTCTCAACGCAAACGGTAGCAATCTGCTGCGGCCGCCTATGTTGAGAAATCTCGCCGGAGGTGGTCTAACTGTATGATTTTCCCTGCATGCAAACTTAGCGTTGTCGAGCCGTGCAAGAAAAAAACCTCTGCTCTGCTACACTTTGCAGAGTTTTTCAGAACTCCGTTCTCTACATGGAGTAGGCAAAACTCTGCAAACTCCACCGGCGGTACGGAGGTCACCGTCCACCCCTAGCAATGTGTTGAAGTCAAGTGCTTAATTTGAGCCAGTGGTGTCTGGTGCTTGGCACCAGCACTTAATTATCAACACCGGGGTTTGCGACAGTCTGCCACAAGGTGGCGCTGTCTGGCTAATTTAGAGATGACCACAACAACAGTTAATTATTAATTCACTATATATTATAAATGATTATTACCTGCCACCCAAGCCATTCTTATATCTTTGCTGGCCTGAAATAGTCTGAATTGTCACACTTGTAGGAGTGTGATGGTTAGTAGTTGTGTTGTTTCTATCATTGACAGCACGGCAGGGGCAATGTGTGATGCAAGGTACAGTGGCCTCCTGGCGATACTTTTACAAGTTAAGAACTGCTGAAGTCACGACTGACTCTTTCACAAAGTGTCCCTTTCATTGAAGCCATCCTGGCTAACATGAACTTCCAGGCCTTCCATCCAAGTCAACAAGTCCAAGACATTCTGGCTTTTATTGATGTTTCAGCCTTGGTCCTGGGTGTCAGAGAGGATGACTGTGAGGCTGTGTGGCCTCGGGCCTCCTGCATCCTGCTCATTGACCATGCCAGATGGCACATGTGAGCTCTGAAGTGAGATCTGAAGTCTCCGTAGGCACAATACCAAGGCAAGCTGTCAGATTCCATCCAGGTTTTGTAGGACACTATGGACTAGCCGCAGACCCATCTCCCTACTCATGCCCGAGCTGACAGCGGTGACTGACGCATCACTACTGGGTTGGGGAGGTCATTTGGGAGAGATAGAGATCAGAAGACTAAGGTCTTCGGATTACGGTTGAATTTCTAAGTATGCTCTTCTACGCCTAATGATACATTCATGACACTGCAGTCAATTGACTTTTTAAAATTAATACAAATAATTAATGGCAAATGTCCTAGTGTGACCTTTGACTATCATTAGCACTTTCTACTTCTTGGTGCTATTTCTACTTAAAACTTTAAAAATGTATTTCTTTGGTTCCCTCTTATTGGATTTTGATCATTTTGTGATATTTTGTTTATTAAATTCTACTCTAGTTTTCTAACTCATTTCAGGATTTTTTTGTTTTGCATTTCAACTTTATTACTATTCTAATATTGCATAAATACTTTTCTAATTGTCTCTAAGTTACGCCTGTTTGCTATGTGCTATAGCTGCCAGGGTGTTGAACTCAGGTCAATTTAGGTACTTTAAGGGTTCACCCTGACAAGGTTTGCGGTATTTCCTGAGGTGGGTTTCTACTCCCCTCAATGAATAACCCAATTACTTACAATCCTAGGAGCCTTGGGCTTCTATATTGATTGTACCTAGGTGGATGATCAACTCTTTGTAGGGTTTTGTGGTGCAAAGAACAGCAAAGCAGTGCAAAAACAAGTCATCTCCTGATGTATTACTCTTTGCATAAAGATTTGCTGAGCATTAGTGAAAAAGCAGCCCACAGAAATGGCTAATTCCACGAACGCCAAAGCTATTACCACTATGTTAGCACGTGAAGTGCCTGTTCTGGACATCTGCTTAGCAGCTGTGTGTACTTCGGTCCACATGTTTACAAAGCACTACTGCCCCGGTAATCGGGCCCATCAAGTGGGGCATTTAGCACACTCGATCCTGGTCTGACTCAGTTCCCTGACCTGACACCTTGGAGGTAGTGCTTTGGTATCTATTGACAAGGTGATGAATCTGGGGTTGAAGAATCCATTAGAAGACCAGGGGGCATAGCATCAAGACACATATCGCCGCTTTTTTGGCACATAGCGACGAAAAAGCGGCGATTCTAATATCGCACAATCATCATGGCGGCGCTAACATGCATTAGCTCATGTTAGCTGCCGTTTTACGAACGCCTCGCCTTGCATCGCTAATTAGATGCAAAGTAGGCGTTCCTCACATAGAATCCATGTAAAACATCGCTGACACAGCATTGCGATATTTACAAGGATGATCCCGAGCCGCGAAGCGCCGATAATAGTTGCGCTAATGCCCCTTGACGCTGGATCCTAACGTCTGGTATTTTCTTAACTACACTATGTGTACTATTGGAGGTGGATTCTAGGGTTGAGGCCATAAGGCCCTATCAGCAAGCTCATCTCCAATTCTGCTGGATTATCGCTGGTTTTCCAGCGATGTCGCCCCATATCGCCGGCTATCGCTGGAAATAATATTGCCAAAGCGCTAAGCGTTGTTGATACAGCGCTAGCCTGGCGATAATTTCCTGCGATATCTGGCGTTAGTACAAAATGCGCTAAGCGCGTTCAGTGATGATTATCGCTGAGGCTTGCTAATATGCCCTCAAGTTACTTAACTTTGGTATTAGTCTTTTTAGTGGATACTATACCTATCTGCAGATTATTCACCAATGTTCCCACCTTCCCTTCTTGTGAACTGGACTCTTTCCATCTTAAAAGGTTCCAAACTAGAGATCTGTACACTGGTCATTCCAATTGGCAAATGGGCTCTACATCTGAGGGTATACCCACAAACGACTTACTGACAATAACTTGTTCTTTTAGGAACTTGCAGCGCTAAAGCCCAGGCCGTACCTGTGCTATGTGTTGTATTCACCAACAAAACCCGAAACAATGGGGATTGGCAAAGTTTGTTTTGACGCATAATGGAAATGAAAGAGTTAACTACCATCAGACTAGTGAATATTGTTTCATAGCCCCCAAAGTGATCCCTGCTAACTGAGATACCTGCAGCAAGTCCTAGAGTTTTAGCCAGCAACACTTTTCATGGTAGGGCTTTTAAAAGTCCATATTTCAAATCGAACAACCAGAACTGCAGGTCCCAGAGTGTACAGCATTGTTAGCTAAAAATCCAGAACTGTCTGAAAGTGTTGCACATAAGATTAAGCCCCCTGGCAGCTATTCAGTGTACGGGGGCTATTCACGTGTACAAGAAGGGGGACCTTGAACTGAAGATAGCAGTGAATGTTTAATTAAGCAACTGGTGAAGATGGGAGGAATTGCCTTCCAAGTGAAAGTAGCTAATAGTGCAAAAGTCTAATGACATTTAAAACAATGGGGCATGCGCATGGGCCATATTGCCCAACATGATTTGTTTTTTAAGCAATCTATGAAAAAATACAATGAGCTCTGGCCGTACCTCTACAAATGGTGTTGGGGACCAAGGAGAAAGCAAACTCTCTGCATCCTAGGGTGATTATCTGACCCCATGTCATCCTGTCCTCGGTTCCCATTCATGGGTTTTCATGTGAAAACGTGATGCCTTCTGGAAAGTGTATCTTGTTTGCTTCCATAGAAGTTATTTGCCAACCCACTTGATATGAATGATTTGTGAGTGAAAGGTTCAGAACCATGGGGCTTGTCCTGAGCTGTGCGGATGTCGGAATGGTGAACTCCTGACCTGGGGCACCTGGCCCGGATGAAGCACACTCCAGCAAAATTCCTCAGCCAGAGTAGGTGGCAACACTGCAAAGTGGTCAACATCTCTGCCTACTGTTATCCACTTGAAGGTGACTGCGAGCCCAGAGCCACTTCTCCACATAGCAGCTCCGGCACAGCAGAGAGATGGTGGTGGCCATCAAGAGGCCTGCTGCCTCCTCCAGCAACTGAAAGCGAGGCCGCTCCTGGCGTGAACGGGCTGGCCGAGGCACTGCAGGGGAGGAAGGAGTGCTGCTGAGAAGGACCGAGCGCGTAGGTGGCCCGGGAGATGCTGTGGATGTTTTACTGGTCCCACACTCCGGCAGTGTCAAAGCCGGAGCATGTGAACATCTGTACTGGGGATCCCTTGATGTACTGTGAAAGGGCCGCTTCTAGTCATTCTGGAACTTTTCTAGACACACTCTCCGATGGATCTTTTTAGCAGCATGGAAATGTAAAGGGGAGAAAACGCTACACACTGTCAATTTAGAAACACTGATTCCTGATACATAATAACCAAATGACAATTTAGAAAAGTTAGGTTTATTACAAAGTCAAATATAACTGAACATAAACACACCTCAACACAAGGTTATAGGAATATAAAGAAAACAGCAGGAAGCCAAATCTACGCACCAAATTCAGATGGTGCAACATAGGTAGAACTATTAATTCGGGAAGAAGGATGCAAAGTTTCAAAAAGCAAGAGTCCAAATTTCCCCGCATCGAGGGTTGGTGAGTGAAAAACATTTAAATCTATCCCAACTTTATTGCTATAGTGAAATTCCTACTTTAGTGAGCAAGCATTCCAGATTAAGGGTAAAGGTGTAAGTAGTGGAGTCTTCCTCAGAAGTCTCTCCACTATGGAGATGGGTCAAGCCACCTAAAACCAATATTGCAAGAGGAGAGCTAGTTCTGCGATGCTCCCTCTCCAAAGGCAAGGAGGATGGTAATTCCAGCAACCAGTTACCCACAGGTAAAGTTCCCATTGTGCACCTCTAGCACATACTCCACAATGGGTACAGTCATGGGCGTATTTTTCCACAGTGTTCTCCGTGTACATCCTTTGCAACAGTTCGCCCTTGGTTCTCATGTCTTTTCCTGTGTGGACCCAACTTCTATCCTTTATCGCCTCTCAGTCATATGATTGTCACTTCTTCTCTGCTTGCCTTGCTGCTAAAACAGAGATGTTAATTTGCTTCAAAGATGCCTCTTCACCTGCAATCCAAAGCGTGTAAAAGGACAGCCTTCACAGTGCACATGAAATTCAGAACATTCATCCTAAAGCGAAAATTGTCAGGGGTTTACATTTCAGGCTTACAGCTTTAGCTAACACAAGAACACGTCATTGAAACTTTACAAGCTACATAACTACATTTTATTTCAACCAACCCATTTACCACATTATAGGAAATCTTGTTCTTAAACACATTTAGTACATGAGAAAAGTCAAACTTCACGACACAGTTTCCTCTAGTTACATTTAATTCCTATGTTAATTCTTTATACTACTTGCCAGTAAACTAAAATATGTCACGTAGATACGTTAACACAGTTAAAAACTCTAACACACACAGTTACACAAGATGCGTTTCTACGCGGATGCGCTCTACTCGTGATTATGATGCACCCCTACAAATGAGTAAAATGAAAATACAAAATTTCCACTCTATCAACTGTGCGGTGCTTATCCTTCGCACCCCGTGAGGCATTGAGAGCTTGGTCTAAGTGAGACTGGAGGTTCCTGCTGGCAGCCCCCTGAGTGATGTCAGCCCCCTGGGAGCTCCGGAGACCGTGATCAGGGTGCTCCAGGGCATGTCACTTTCCATAGGATGCTTACTGCCTGAAATGCCATCTGCAGACAGTGAGTGGGGACCCACTTGTGGTGGGCATAAATAGCCTGGGAGACGCTGAGGGGAGAGCGCAGCTGCCCACGGGGGTCATTATTTACCACCCAGGCCTGCTGGATGATCCTCTGGCCTCATTCTGAGACAAGTGGAGGAGGGTTCTGGAGTTGTGGATTCAGAGCACTCAGCATTAATGATTTATGCCCTGTGAGCCGGGTAGACAGAAACAGATAGGGGATTTCTAGGGCCCTCCATGGCAGCTCATGTGGGGTGAGCGGAGATGGGAGACCCCCTTCCCTGGGACACCAAGTCACCATGGCTACAAAGAAAGGTGATGTGAGGTCCCCCATCATGAAAAGAGAACTTGACAACCAGCTGGGTGGACAAGCTTCAGGACTCGCCCTCGAAGATGGAGGGTGAAATTAGGGCACTGTGAGACATGTGTGTGGATCTGGAAGACTGTGCAAGGAGAGAGAATGTGCAGATCTGCAATGTCCCGGGGTGTGATGAAGGGACAATGTTTTGGACTATTATAAAGCTCTCTTTCAATTTGTGCTCAAAGATTCCACTCCAGCTAGCCCTATCATTTGAGCACATATAGTGGGAGCGCCCAATGACTCCCCAGGTGCCCGACCATGAGATATAGCTAAATTGGGATTGTACGACCTCAATGACTCCATATTGAGGGGGGTCAGGGAAATGGATATAGTTACCTTCTGAGACCGAGTGATGGATCTTTTACAGGATCCATCCCAAGTGACCTTAAACGGATAATGTCTGCTCTCCCCAGTGACTGCAGAACTCTGTAGAAAGCAAATACTGTATAGATTGGTCTTCCTCTTTGAACTGTGGTTCTGGATAGGGGCCAGGACCCACATTATTTGGATGGTGGAGGAGGAGCAGGAGCTGCTGAGGCCCTCAAAGCAATATCCAGATGCTCCAGTATACGCCAACGAGAGCCAAACCTCGGTCCGCAGAGCGAGCCTGACCACAGAGGCAAGGGAGGGTGACGACAACCATTGGCGCACCAGGACCAGATGGGAGATGACCGGACCTAGACGATAGACACCATGGAAAATGGAAGGCAAGGGGTACCAGCCTTGAGGCACACTGTGCAGGGGTAGGAAGCTACTAACGACCATGAGCATGTCCTGTGGTGAAGGAGCTCAGCTTGTTTGGTCCCTTAGGACACTTTGCATCACCAGCATGGAAAAGTGGCCCTCAATGTGGATCCATATTACAGACGATACACATGTTGATTAAATATTATGCACTCCCCCTGTGGGAGGAGAGACTGAAAGGGTGATACAAGATGGGCTAAGCAGCTGGATTGGACTGGCCGAGAACCTTTTTTATGTATGTTTTGATGGGCCGGGCGTTTTATCCGGCTGGTTGGTGCAGGGGGGCTAGAGATAGCGGGTAGGGCAACTTCATGGATCCCCCACTATATTGGGATTGTCTTGGTTCCTTTACCCTTCGTGTTTGGAAAGTTAGGGGGATGGGGGAGTGGGTTTAGAGGGAAAAGGGAGTAGGAGTGGGGTTTATGGGTCTCCAGAAGGGGACTAAAAAATGGTTTGTTAATTTTTGGACATTTTTCAGCTAGAACAGATAGTTCAGAAATGCTGCATGGCACTACAGGTGGGGTTAGGATACAGCAAAGATGTTCTCTATCTCATACACCCATACCCAAAGATACTTATGAGGAATGTGAAGGGATTCAACGTTTGAGATACATAAAATCTGGAGGGAAATCAGAGGCCTGATACTGGATATAGTATGCCTTCAAGAGACACACCTGAGAATTGGAGACATGAACTTTATGAGACATTGTCTCTACTTAACCCAATATTTAGCGGTCCCATCAACTAAGAAGAAAGGGGTGATGATTACCATACACAAGGATTTTTCCTTCGACGTTAAGATTAAGCAAAACCTCCTAGAGTTGTGCTTCGTATACTGAGAGGGGAAGATGCAGCATAAAAAATTGGCTATCCTTAAG
Source organism: Triturus cristatus (assembly GCF_964204655.1). Taxonomy (NCBI): domain Eukaryota; kingdom Metazoa; phylum Chordata; class Amphibia; order Caudata; family Salamandridae; genus Triturus; species Triturus cristatus. Next base: position 905,068,380 of record NC_140580.1, read on the forward strand.
AATATGTCCAAAATGAGGGCCTGATGCAGTGAATTTAAACCCTAGCAGACAAGGTTAGGACATGGGCATCGGAAAACCCTCTCTGTGTGGTGGATTTTAACCTGACACCTCTTCCCACCAGTAGAGGGAAGAGGAGCCCGAATCTTGAGCAACAATGCTGGGAAATGGGGCACGTCCAGCGATTACTATAGGACCCTTTACTCCGAAGAGATGTTGTCCATTGGGGTTGTGCAGGTCTATGTTAGAGAGGTCTCTATCCCCCGTTTAGCACAGGCCAATGCAGATAGCCTGGAAGAAGTGATGACAATAGACAACATCCTGAGAGCCATAAAAGATATGCACACTGATACGTCCCCGGGGCTAGATGGTCTCACCAATCGCTTCTATAAATATTTTGCATTAGAGCTGGCCCCGACTCTCACCACACTGTTAAACTTCCTTCAAACACAAACGGTCGCCTTCTTGATGCAGCCCGCTTATATTGCTCTTATTCATAAGGCAGACAAACCTGCGCATAAATGTGTGTCCTATAGGCCCATAGCACTTCTGACTTCTAATCTAAAAGTGTTTACGAATGTATTTGTAAATAGACTCTAACCACTCCTTCCCTATCCGGTTAACCCAGACCAGTCAGGATTCATTCCCCAACAACAGGCCATGGATAATATACGACGGGTTCTGCATTTGATCGAGAAGGTCAATAATAAATCCCCATGGCGTTCCTGTTGCTTGATGCTGAGAAGGCATTTGACAGGGTCAACTAGGATTAGTTATTACAGGTACTCACTGCCATTGGCATGGGGATAGATATGCGAACCTGGATAGCAGCCTGCTATAAGGACCGCACAGCAAAAGTCTGGGTAAACGGATTGTGCTCAGATGCAATCCCACTGAGGAAGGGAACACGACAAGGCTACCCTTTGCCACCCATCCTCTTTGTCCTGTCTATCAAGTTTCTGGTGGCCATGGTATGGCAATGCCAGGATACCAACGGTATGCCTTTTGGGGAGTGACCATCATTAAATCCACCTATTTTCGGACAATGTCTCATTGGCACTTACAGAACTCAATCATTCCATCCCTTATGTGATGGGGCCCTGGAAGCATATGAAAAGATCTCTGGCTTCAGGGGCAATTTCAGTAAATCCGAGATGATTAATATAAGAATTCCAGTGGAGCCCAAATTGGAAATACTCATGGCCTCTCCCTTGCGCTGGGCGGAGAAGAAAGTGAAGTACCTAAGTATGTATATTACACCATAGCATTGCCTATTGTAGGTTGCAAATTAAGCTCAACTGATACACACGATCACCAGTGATTTCCATAAATGGAAGAGTCTCTTCCTGTCATGGTTGGGCAGGGTGGCGGTGGTTAAACAGAACATACTGCATTACCACAAAAGAGATAGGGAGGAAAAAGGCACCCCTACAGTCCTTAAAAAAATTGACAAACCACATCAGAGTAGGGTGCCAGTGTCAAACGAAAGGGCACAGGACCCCAAATTGGGTCCAGCACCTCCTATTAGGAGTCACGTGAGGACTGTTAAGAATGAGAAGGCCATCCTTAGTGGAAGAGGATGCCTCACACACATAATAGTGTCATGCTTCATCATCGGCATCCTCTCGCCACCCCGGTAAGATGGTACTACCAAGGCGTACTCGAACTCTGCAAAGACTTGGCAGTAGGAGGGAGTTCTTACATAAAACTAGTGGACAGAAACGGGATCCAGCTAAATTAAAATTACCTTTGGGTTCCTCAGTTATCACTTTTATTCGTGAGGAGCCTAGGTATATTAAAATCCAATCTAATGACGCGTGCCACAGAGTGCAATGACTCACGCCCTACCTATATTTGCCAACATGTTTTTTCCCTCAAAACTTAGCCAAAAAGGTCTGGGGCATTCATCAGGGCTAGAGTATCCCTACAGTGTTGCCCTAGGTGTCAAAAGGAGCCTAAATATTAATGTTAGTGGAATACCTACTAAGTGTCCCAATTGAATTCTTCCTGGGCTACTACCTCCAGGATTCTTAGATAACCTATTTAGAGCAAAACTGAAAACAACGCAGTATGCACACATCTGTGTTAAAAAGAGAGACAACACACTGTATACACATGATTACAAATGCATTACAAAGAGAGATAAAATATTGAGATCCCTCATCCACGCTAAAGGATCAAACGAATTGTTCAATTATCATCCCATGGTTCATTATACCCCCTAATACGTCACTCAACATATGCAATCAATGGCAGTGACAGAGGCAAGCGACTATGAATGGTACGTGTAGTGGGTACCCATAAAAGTGACAGGAGCAACTACCTTCACATGCACAGACAAGAGGTGACGTTATACCTACTATGTATCGGACTGAATCTATTCCACGGTTAGTTAAGAGGCCTGTATTATAATTAATAAAATGGCACAATAAACAAATTCACTACTGCACCTATGTCTTACACTAAGCTATAGGGGATACCAGATGGCTATTCAAGGAGAGGGTGGTAGCCTTCATTGTCACACTCTGCACAGCCCGCAACAAGTGATGTGTGAGGGACTAAAAAGGGAAGGAAGAAACAGACACATTCACATTTCTTATACCAGGAAGGCATGCCCATTCACAGATGACATGATATCCTAACTACTCATGTATCCAGGTTATGAGAAGGCCAGGTGAGTATCTGATCAGTTCGATTCTACTATTTTAATCTCTGTAATCAATCCTACTTGGTTAGTGGCTGGCGCCAAACAACCTTACTATGGCCGCATGTGATAACGTTGCCAACTGTGTCCGCTGGTGGACTCGGAGCGGAGGAAGTCCATGCGGTAAGTCATGAGGGGGTGACACCATGAGTTACCCGCACCGGGTGACACCAACCCTAGTGACGCCACTGGTGCTGTCGATATTGCTCATGTCACATACCACTAAAAAACAATAAAATCTTTTTGTAAAAAAGTTCAGAACCAGAAACTGTGTCTGAGAAGACAGCACAGTGGTTGTACTGCGCCTCATAGAGTTCAATCTTTGTACTAATTTCACAGCGAGTACCAGCTTTCAGGAACGCCATCTTGAAGTATAAGATAGTACTGCAAACTTTGTGTACTCCAAATGCGATTCTCACACCACCGACGGAAGATCTTCACCTCTGCTTCTCCTATCTTTTTTTGTATGGCGATCTTCTCCTCATGGTCCGAGACCTCCACATAGTGGTATAGATTTTAGTGGTAAATATGTGAGGTGCAAGGAGGAGTAGGGGAAAATGCAGAAAAAATTCAAAAAATGGGTAGGGTTTAGAGAGGAACATGACAAAACAAAACAAAAAATAAAAAAACACACGTAGGCAAGGCAATGCACTTTCACGAAATACACATCTATGTCTACTTTTATAGTACTACTGACAAAACAGACTTACTCCAGCCAAGCCGCAGACCCTTGGAGTAAGTCAAGCACAGCTTATGGCCAACAACTGGTCCTGGAAAACACACCCAAAGAAATCATTGGAGGAAGCAAATAACACTAATCCCACATTAGAAACAATATACAAGTTTTTAAATATTTTAAATGTTAGAATCTGTTTTAATTAAAATATTTTATTATAATAATATAGTCCTTTTTTAACCATTGAACTACATTTTAATTTAAATCCTAACCTAATAAAAATACACTTTAAAATGATGTTAACATCGCCGCCCCGGGACTTCAGTTCCCGGCTGTCCCAGCGGCGGCGCGTCATCCCACGCAGTGCCAGCGCCAGGAGGTGCCTACAAGTCTCGCTGAGACCGGCGGAGCAGCGGGGGAGCTGAACTTACCTCATAGGAGCACGCCGCCACCGCCAAGAGTCACGGGGAACCATTACTCCAGCGAGTGTCGGAAATAGGCACTTCTTCGCGTCGCCGCCCCGGGACTTCAGTCCCCGGCTGTCCCAGCGGCGGCGTGTCATCCCACGCAGCGCCAGCGCCAGGAGGCGCCTACAAGTCTCGCTGAGACCGGCGGAGCAGCGGGGGAGCTGAACTTACCTCATATGAGCACGCCGCCACCACCAAGAGTCACGGGGAACCATTACTCCAGCGAGTATCGGAAATAGGCACTTCTTCGCGTCGCCGCCCCGGGACTTCAGTTCCCGGCTGTCCCAGCGGCGGCACGTCATCCCACGCAGCGCCAGCGCCATGAGGCGCCTACAAGTCTCGCTGAGACCCGCTTCGCGGGACGTGCCGGGCGAAGCCCGGGCCAAGGGCGGGCCCGTTTTAGCCCGTTCTAGACCGGACAAGGCCGGGACGGACCTGGACTCTATCACGCACCATCAAAAAGCAAGGTTAGTTGGCGTACCTACTATATAGCAATTTTGATGTTCTCTATCTGCTAACGCTAGGTCAGGCATTAAAATACAGATACAATGGCTGCATCACCGTCAATGTGTTCCGCAAAAGAAACAAGAAAGCCCATGGGTGGAGCATTAATGGGCACACTGGATAGTTTCCTGGTTAGAGTGTCCTCTGCCCTTGCAAAAGACATTGAACTCACAGAAAAGAGACTATCCCTTGATATTGCCTTTGAGAAAAGGTCCTCCATGGGCAGGCTAGCGGAAGCTCGATCACCGATTTTAATCAGGAATTAGACCTTAGTCCCTTCGTCTTTATTGTCATCTGCTGAGGAGGGGGGTGTCCAAGGCTCTTCTGGGCTTCATGAGTCAGCAAGACCTATGATTACTGAGCCTCTTGAAATTACCAATAGCTCGGCTAAGACTTTGGACATGTTTAGCTCTGATGTAACAGAAGGCACACACTATGATAAAATCAAAACTCGATCTACTGTTACTTCCAAGGCGGTGCCCTCTAAAGAAGCCCAGAATCTTCCATCCAAACGAGGTCGCACTAAAAATAAGGTCCAGACCCCTGGCAAGAACAAAAAACCCACTAAAGCTCATCCTGTTAATAAATCTGTAACCCAACCCGGAAGTACTAATCATGCTTGTGGAGACACAACTAACGTGTTCTCTGTCAATCAACTCACTACAAATGAAATGAGTTCAGCTTTTTGGATTAAAATGGAACACTTGATTAAGGATTCCTGGGCACCTCTCAGTGATCGGCTGGACTCTATTGACTCTAGACTTACTTGCCTCGAACTATTGTTAGTTTCATCTCGAGGTAGGGAAGGAAAGCATGTTATTGAGGCAGGTAACTCCAAAGTAGGGAAAGGGTATGCAGGGTCTATATTAATCAGGGATGAAGATGCAGTACCATCTGCCCCCCGGGAGACAGCTCCAAGAGGTAATCCGGTAGTACCCCTGGTAAATCCAATGGAACCGGTTTCTAATAACCCTTCATCGGTTGTGTGCCCTGGCGCAGGGACTTTGACACCATATAAAGAGCCTGGTTTGTCGGTTAATCATAACCACAATTACAATATAGCTCCAAACATAAAGATCAAAGACCCCAGTGTAACTCCTCTACCCACCATTCAACTCCCACCAGAGGCTGCGCCTTATGTAGTGGTCCCGGTGGGGGTCCCACTATTAGATAAGGGAAGGAGGGAATCACATCAGGAGTTGAAGAACAAGTGTATCCACTGGCTCAACAAGAATCGCACTCTCCCACCATATGTCTCAGCTGAAATTCTCCATGTTAGAAGAGTGGGATGGCTGGGGAATAAACCAAAGACAGTAGGGGGGGATTGCATTATTGTTAACATTAGGGATATGAGAACGGTGGAATGCATCTGTGACTGGGTTCAAAATGATCTTACACTAATTATTCACCCCCTTCCCCTTTCCTACTTTTATGGGGCAGTGCCCTCAGATAGGGGTTGCAATCAGCACTATGGAACACAAAACATGCGGAGGCCAGGGGAAAACCTGGAGCTATACAATAGGTTCGATGTGCTTTCTGGACTGGAGGATTGCGACGGACTTCATGGGGCTGATTTCGGTCAGGAGGAAGTTTGTATAGCCCCTAGCCTGGCAGAGGTGGCCATTAAAAACAGGATAACTGTTATAGACAACCCAGAGATTAATACTGCCCCTAGCCTGGCAGAGGTGGCCATTAACAACAGGGTAATTGTTATAGACAACCCAGAGATTAATACTGTTCCCTGCACTTCCACCTGCAAGATTCTGAGTTGGAACATTGCGGGGTTGAGAAGCAAATGCAGGGACAAAATTTGGTTGGAAGAGATAAGGTTATACGATATTCTGGCATTCCAGGAAACTTGGGACACGAATCACAGTTTTTATATAGATGGGTATGCACATTTTTTTATTTCTGCTAAACAGGCACATCATGGTAGGGCACAGGGAGGTTTATTAATGTGTTTTTCCCTAAATGTGAATGGCTCATTAAAACAATTTGAAACGAACTGCCACAATTGTTTGGCAGTAGAGCTATCTCGTCCACATGTCGGGAACATTTTATTGGTTAATTTTTATAATTTCCCAATAGTGACAGTACCAACACATTTTTACTCAACCTAGAGGAGTTTTTGACTGCTTATCAAACAAATATCCCGCGGGCCGAGCTTATTGTTATGGGTGGTTTTAACATTCACCCCTGCGACAAAAATTGTATCTTTGATAACCTAGAAGGTCCCCAATATTCGGCACCGGTACACTTTGAACATACTGAGCAAGGTGAGTACCTCGAGAAACTTCTGGCCACCTTAAATCTTTTTGAATCTGGGTGTGTCAAGAGTGGCCCGAGGGTAGCCACCTTTAAGGGTACAGTTACCGGAACAATCATAGATTATATTTTTATGTCCGCCGCAGTTCTAAGCAGTGTCATCTCGTATAAGGTGGGGTTTTCTGTTTTTAGTGATCATAATCCCGTCATTTTAGAAATGGACCAGGGGGCACAATCATTAATTATAGTGTCTGAACACAGGGTAATTAGTCGAGAGGTGACTACAACGGCTCAAGGAAGGAGACTAAAATGGACTAAAGTGATCCCAGAAATCTTTGTAGGGGAAGTTTTGTCCAATACAGAGAAGGAAGTCAATATCTGTTTGGACTCTGATGCGTCAAACACACTGATTATAGATGCTTTTGAAAGTATCTGTAAGCAAATCAGCAGTAAATTGACGAAGCAAATGCCCCCAGAACCTAGCATCAGAGGGAAAAGATGGTTTAATAAAGATTGTTCTAGGGCCCACTCTGCCCTTTTAAAAGCACTAAAGCAGAATCCTAGAAATAGGGAGTATATAACTAGGCTGAGGAAATCTTATAAACAAGCTATCCTGATAAGGAAAAATCAGATTAAGGATGAGGCATGGGATAAACTTTTGTCCCCGGAGGTCCTGAGGGATAGTGGAAAATTTTGGGAAACTATTAATGATCCCTATTTCTCTAGTGAGGATAATTCTCGTCTGGATTGTATTATCCAAGATGAGTTATGGATTGCCCATTTTGAGCAAATATACGGCAGTCAGGGGGCTGAGAGTTCGCAAGATTATATGCCTAACTCGGATTCATCGTCAGGAATGGTCTTCCAGGAGAAAGAAGTATTAAAAGCAATTATGGAGACCATGATTAACAAGGCACCAGGACCAGACGGGGTCCCGGCGGACCTCTATAAAAGCTTCCCTAAATTTTGGGCAAGGTTATTGACCAACATCTTCAATGCTTTAGGCCCAAATACCATTCCAACATCCTGGTCGAAATCTACTATCATCCCGGTATTTAAAAAAGGCCAGAGGGATGATCCAGCTTGTTATAGGCCAATCTCCCTGATAGATTCTGCTGTAAAGATTCTAGGCAGAGTTATTTTAGCTAGATTGACAGACTATTTTGAGGGTAGAGGGATCCTCTCTAATGCCCAATATGGATTTAGAGCAAAAAGGAGTACATTAAATCAGTGTCTTAATTTACAGCTCCTTATCAGTAAATATACTGTGGCCAAAAAGGGTTCCCTCTACCTGGGTTTTATGGACCTTTCAACAGCCTTTGATTTAGTTAATAGGTCTAAGCTCTGGCAAATTTTAATTGATATGGGGATCGATCGCACACTAGTTAAATTTCTTGCTGATCTCCATTGTGGTCTGATCGCCTCTATACGGGTTACCCAAGACGGCAGATGCACAAGGTATTTTAAATCAGAAAGAGGTGTTAGGCAGGGGTGCATTTTGGCCCCCCTGCTTTTTACATTATATATTAATGCTTTAGAATCTGCCTTGAAGGGAGCCACATTAGACGTTCCGAGAGTAGGAGGTACAACCATACCAGTTCTCCTTTATGCTGATGACCCAGTTCTTCTTGCGCGTACAGGCATTGGGCTAAATACATTATTGATGAAGTTTGATACCTTCATGGAATCACTTGATCTAAAAATAAATGTTAAGAAATCACACGTTATGATAATGGGGGAACAAAGTAAAAAGAAAAACACACTGACATTCTTTTGTGGCAAAGACGTGGTTAGTAGGGTCCCTGTTTTCACATATTTAGGAATTTTATTTGATGAGAAGGGGACCTGGGGTCCGCAAATGAAACATAAAAGAAATGTATTTGCAAGATCTTCATCAGCTCTCATGGGTTTTTCAAAACGCCTAGGAGCCAGACCCATGGAAGCTATTATAAAGGTTTACAAGGCAAAATGCCTTGCAATAGCTACTTATGGTTCTGAGATCTGGGGGTATGCCACTGAAAATCAGCAGATCCAAGTGGTGGAAAATACATTTCTAAGATCCTTACTTTCAGTGCCACAGTCGACCCCCACTTTCTCGATACACGTGGAGACGGGGCTGGATTATGTTTTAGATAAAATAAAAATGGCCCCAATAATATGTTGGCTCAAGACCTGGCTTAACGTTGAGATCTCTTTAAATCACATGATTTTAAAAGACTGTTTGGCTTTAGATTTAGCCAGTAAAATTCCGTGGTTAGCATACATTAAAACAACCCTTAAAAAACTCGGAAGGCCGGAGATTTTCTTGGCACCAGAATCTATCAAGAAAGCAGACCTGGATTTGATAAAAACTGCTATGGTAAACTTTCAACTTGCAGAAAGAGAAGAGCTAGAGTTGAAAAAACCTTTGGTAAGAATACACTACGGGTTAGTGAGTTTACCTGGTCTGGAACCCTATTTGAAGCTAGTAACACGCCCCTATCATCGTTTTCTGTTAATCAGATTCCGATTGAATTTAATTCATTTTTTTCTGGGAGATTTACCCAAATGGGGCATTCCTGATAAAGCTGAGCCCTGCAAGTGCGATAACCTATCTCTACAAGATACTCTACATTTTGTTATGTTTTGTAGGTTTTACTCAGAGATCAGGAAAAAGTATTTACTACCGCTGCTCAAACAAATAGGGTTTGCTCAGGTTAGACCAGCACTTGTATATCTACAATCAATGAGCAATGTCCGGACAATTTTCCATGTTGCTAATTTCTTAGTTGCTGCAGCTCGTATTAATAATAAGAAAAAGAAAAGAAATATAAACACAGGGCTAGACATCCTCTGATCTGATAAGCTGCTGTAGTTTTTATTGAGTTTTAATAGTTGGTTATGATTCTTAATATGATCTTAAATTTAATATTTATTAATGATCTTAATTGTATAGAATTTTTATTTATACCCCTGTATGAATTTGTGGGGACTGTGTCTCTTGTTCCTGTTTCTTGCCTCTATAATGTTAATAATTGAAGCCATATCTGTTTTCACTTTTTTATTGATGTAATATTTCTGTGATTGTCTCTTTTTATGATATTAATTTTATCGATTAAAAGTATTTTGACTGACTGACTGATGTTAACATAAAACATAACTTGCAATCAAGGGTGTAATATATGAAATACAATTGGAACTGTAAGGAGGAATAATATTTGTAAATAATTTAATGTTTTTTAAAAAAAACAATTTAAATGTATAACATTAATTTAAATTAAAATGAAATGTTATGTTTAGTTTTTGAGGTAGTGTATTGTGACTTGTTAGTCGTGAGTGAAGAAGGGTAAGTAAAGGATGTTTTTTTTAAATTTAAATAAATGCATTTTTTTATGTAATCTTTGTTTCGCTTTATTCATTTTACCTATTACTTTCTATAGGAAGATCTCCACCCGGGTGGTAGAGAGCTACACAAACAACCGAAAAGTTACTAATTTTAAATTTCATCAATGAGGAGATCTCAGCCGAGATGTCGGTATTGATCTCCATGTGTAGAGATTTCTGTATGTAAATTTACCAATGTGACTAGGGCTGCTTTGAACAAAATAGGTGCAGTATGGTTTCCTGCTGCTATACCGCAAGGGCTGGCGATGATGGTTCCTGCTGCTATACCGCAAGGGCTGCTGATGATTACTAAAATGACTTAGATAGAACATGTCACAATTATGGGCATAAGCACACCCTTGTGTGGATCCTAGTGGTAGTATAACAAGGATGCTGTGGGCCCTGGTGCAAGTGAGGAAAATGATCCCTTTGACTGCTATTGGGAAGGAAAGGAAGACACTATCGAGGTCAAATGGACCCTCAGGGCTCTGTGCCCTGGTGCCACTGTACCTGCTGCACCAATGGTAGAGGCGCCACTGGATTTTAGTTTTGGAATAACAGCGGTTGCTGCGGTTTAGAACTGAGAGCGAAAGGCAAAGTTAAGTATGGGCCCTATACTGGATTAGTTCAGGGTAAAGCTGTTCAGAATTGAGGTACATCGGTGGCTATGTTTGTAACCCAGTGCTAGAATAGATGTGAGTGGAGCACATCCAGATTTAGGTAAACTGACTGAGCTGGGTGCCTAGTTCAGTATGAAATAAGTGGGGGTGAGCAAGTCAAGATTGAGGACCTTGGCAAGCAGGGAGGGGGGCCCTGCAATGGAGAAGGTGCATATGGATCAGGCCTCAGCTGAGGTACCTTCCCAGAGCTTAGTATTGTAACAGGAGTAGGTGGAGCTGTAAGGGGTGCGCATCTCAGAATCGAAAGATGTGTCCAACAGGCCGATCCTTTCACAATACCAGGGACAAGATTTATCAAGGGATTGTGATGCCCTAGCGTCACACAGGGTGTCTCAAGGGCAACGCAATCCCTCAAGTCAGATTTACCAAGCGTACGTGGCCCTGCGTTGCTTGGAAAATCTGGAGTAACTTAAGGATGCTGCTGCCTTGCGTTACTCTTACATGGGAAGGTGTTTCATGGGTGGAGCGTCGGCGTTCCCATGCATCCACCCATTGTTTTTAGCACATTCCCAGACTTACCAACACTGGTATACCTGGCAAGGCATCAAAATGGTACAGCATCCTGGAGGAGGGGTAACGAGGAAAATATTTATTTTTAGGTCTCGCCTGAGACAGCGCTTTAGCGCTGCTCTCGCGAGAGCTTTTGTTAAAGGGGGATCTGGAAGTGCAAACGTGTGCTTTTCAGGCCTCCAAATACAGTGCATGTGCGCCGGGCGCGTGCACACCATTTGGCAGCCTGAAAAGCACTGCGTGATCACTTTCACTCACAGCCGCTTTGATGTCCTCAGTGAGCTGCGCGTCCACTGAGGACATCAAAGCGGCCGCGCACACCATTTGCCACCCCCACACCGTACATCTTTACCGCTCTCGGGCCGTCTCATCCTTGCTTCTGTATCCCGCCACATCCCTTCTCACTCACTTTTTTTTCCATCTCGCTGCTGCTTTCAAGCATCTCCAAAATTCACCAACACTTCTCGTCTTTTCTTTTTTCACCCGCCCCTTCTCGCCTGCCCTCCGCATCATCTATCTTTTTATCTGCCTTTCTCCCCGTCCATTACCCTCTCTCCTACCCTGTCCCAGTTAGCACCCTCTCTCCCCATCATGAGCCTCTGTCCCGCCTGTTTCCATTCGACCCCCTTATTGCTTCAGCTTGGAAGCGCTCTACATATATTTGCACTTTTCATCCCACACAGACGTGCTTGCAGCCTCCTCCCCCGCCACCCGGGCTCGTGCCCCGTTATTCGCCTCGTACAACTTCCCGGGTGCTTGTGACTCCCTTCCAGCCCCAGCCGCGCCGACCTTCTTATAACCATGTCACATCAACATTGTATTTAGTTAGCATTTGTTTTTTTTCAGCATCGTAAACCGACCCAGTCATAATAACTTGTTTCGGCATATTCACAACAAATCTTACCGTTTCTAAACGCTGTAGTTGACCTAGTGAAAAGAAACCAGACCCCCTGTCGTTGGGTGTTGCATAGTGGGCTGAACAATTTAGTTAACAGTATGTTGTTCCACTCTCTGTGACACTCAAAAAATCCTTGCTAGCCAGGCATGTGGTAGGAATCACGAACAAACACTTTCTTCCTTTGATTTTCTCTGCACCCGTCTCCCATTGGCAAAACAGGTAGGACTCGCCTGTAACGCTGTTTGGCATGTACATTACATATTTTAGTGCTTGTATTTCCCAAAGTCGAGGGTAATATGCTGCATGGGCTAAACACTTATAAGGTCGCACAGGCCTTGGCTTCTACGATTTCCACAACCTTCGCTAGCCGTGAGGGGAACGGCCCAGTGGGGATAACAGCGGACCTGTCTTTCTTCGTGTTTCTTTGAGGGAACATCGCCGTGAGGGGAACGGCCTACATTTCCCAGCAGCAGCAGCGGCCGCGCACGCCAGTGACGTCACGCGGCCGCGCCAGACTCCTTTAAAGCCTGCCAAGGGCCCCCGCAGCGCGGGACGCACAGGCCTTGGCTTCTACGATTTCCACAACCTTCGCTAGCCGTGAGGGGAACGGCCCAGTGGGGATAACAGCGGACCTGTCTTTCTTCGTGTTTCTTTGAGGGAACATCGCCTTGAGGGGAACGGCCTACATTTCCCAGCAGTAGCAGCGGCCGCGCACGCCAGTGACGTCACGCGGCCGCGCCGGACTCCTTTAAAGCCTGCCAAGGGCCCCCGCAGCGCGGGACGCGCGCGGGCAGCGCCAGGGCGAAGCCGGACCAGACTGGGCTGGGCCACTCCCCTAACATCGGCACAAGGACCTTGGCATATAAGTGAGGGCTCGTGTCACGCTATCCCTGTGGGTATAAAGGCTGAGGCAGGACTCTAAAGGAATCTGTCTCTTAAAAGCCCCAACGACCTTTGATGTGCGAGAGCACCCTGCAGGCGTATAAAGTACCCATCACCTCCCTCCAAGTGGACTTCCTCAAACCCGCCAGAAGCTTGGGTAAGACTGGTCTGGACCTTCCTTCCTGAGCTTTGCCTTGGAAGCATTATCTCCTGTAATTGTTGTCCTCCTCATTGTCATATCTTTTTTGGTGATTAGCTTTCCCTTTTCTCAATTAGACCTGTGTTAGCCTATATAAGAGAAGTAGCACAATGATGACGAGGGGTAGCAAAAATAGTTTAACACATGTGTCAGGCCCAATTGACCAATACATTACCAGGGCGAACGAGGCTATCAACCAAGGCATCTCACTCTTAGAACGTAGGGTGTCTCAAGACTTGGCCTTGGCGAGACGCTCTTCTATAGGCACACTAGCACTCTCTAAATCACCCCCAAACCCAAGGGAGTCCAGGCCTTTAATTACAGCACAGGCCGAGATGCATGGAGTCCTTAATACTATCGACCTTTCGGCATCCCTGGCCTCCTCAGACACACAATCTAGCGTGACTCTTGCGAGGACGCCAGCCCTTCTCAGGAGCCCAAGGCAGGTGCCCCCCACCACTGACGTATTAGGGGGCAAGAGGGAAGGTGCCATCCCTAAAACTAAGAAAGCTAGGGAGGCGAATAAATGCAAACGCAATCCCGCTAAAAAAGCCCCCACCTTTCGCGCACATAGTAAAAGTACTCTTAGACAGGGAGGGTCTATGGATACCCCAGCTTCTCCATTGAATCCAATCATGTCTGGAGTACCTATTAGATTGGGAGAGGGATGCAAGACCTGTGAGGCCAACAACTTTCTTTTATCTAGAATAGACAAACTTATTAAATCCTATCTACAACCATTAGAACTATCACTCTTAAACATTGAAAAATTGTTGGCATTTAGGAATATACCTCCCTTGATTGCGCCTTCTAAAGTAGGGATGGGCGGTGATTCGATTACATCTAGGGAACCCAATAATGTACCTACAAGGACGGAATCACTACCATCCAATAATTTGAATAAAAAACCCGAGCCACCTGTAGGTGACCGCAAGAAGGCTGCGGAACCCGCGAAACCCCAATCCCCAGCTGTAAACCTGATCTCTTACCATCTAAATCTTCTGGGGAAATGAATAACCTTGATAATGACAGGGATGTGAATGACCAGCATATACATCTACCACACGAAGCTGGTCCTTACGTTGTCATTATGACAGGTGTTCCAGGCTTAAGGCCCAATATAGAGGAGCCTCTAGGGTCCCTAAAAAATAAAGTGCAACATTGGCTCACTATTAACAGACCGCTCCCACCCTCTTGCGCAAGAAAAATTTTAATGGTACGCAGGGTTTCCTGGGTAGGTAGTGAAAAGAAACGGACCCGGGGGTACTGTGTCATTGTAAACTTCGACAATCCATACACGGCGGATTACATTTGCTGCCGCGACACAAGAGTCAAGCAAGATGGAATCGAGACGAGAAGGCTTTCTTTCTTTTATTCCCCCCCTAACTGTTATCTTGATTCAGGAAGGGGTGGATTCGAAGATGTCAACTGGGTTGGTAGAAGGGTGCGGGATGGTTGGCAGGATCATAGGGGTAGGGTTGCACCTTTCACTGTAGACTGGAGCGACTTACCTCTGGTCAACAGATATAGTTGCCTGGATTCGGTGGATTGACCATTACCACCCATAAGTCAGGGCATGGAGGTTCCTGACTATATCCTTTCCAACCAACCTCAACCCATTGACAGTCCTCAAAAAATTTCTATTGTCGCTAATTCTACTCCTTCAACCCAGAAGCACGTTGCTCACGAATCTCTGCAGGTTCCATTGTCAAGTTTATGCTTGACTCCAACACCAGGTATTTCTATACTTCCCAATGACTGCGCTAGTTCCCCCAAAACTCACTCCTATTATTCCTTAGACACGATAAAGGTCCTAAGCTGGAATTTAGCGGGTCTCCAAAGGAAATTGTGTTCACCCGAGTGGAGCGCCCTTGTGGAGGATCACACGATCTGTCTGTTTCAGGAGACATGGTCTCTAGAACCCACTTATCGGGTTGGATATGTTACATATTTTGTTCCAGCCAACCTCCCCAGAAATGGCAAAGGTCGTCCATCTGGAGGCTTGCTTATATGGGTAAACATTGCCCTGAACTGTCGAATAGACAGGAAAAAGATTAATTCACCTGACATTTTAGGTATCTCCTTAAGAGGCCCCCATATGGGTCCCACCCTCGACCTGTATAATGTTTACGCCAGAGGCGCTAAATATGGCTCATTGTCCTCGACAGTGTCTTCCCTTGAATGGGAACTTAGAAATAATTTAGCTGTAGCCCAAGTCCTGGTTGCGGGAGACTTTAATTGTACTTACGAGCCTCTCACAACGGACGATATTATTGACCCTGGCGAAGACGATGTTAGATGGGGTATCCCAACCCTAACTATCCCCCCTATTAAAAAATGGTCACAAGCAGCGATCAAGCTAAATGCTCTTACATTGGAGTTTGGCTTAAGAGCTGCCAATGGCCGCACAAATTCTGATTCTATGGGTGCGGCCACATTTAATAGAGACAAGCATACCTCTAGGATCGATTACATTATGCTGGATTTTTCTCTTTGGGGCTTGGTCCAGGATATGATAGTTTTGTCTACTATCGAAAGCGACAACAATCCGCTCTCTCTTTCTCTCAAGAATCCTTGGCCGAATGAAGCGATTAAATTATGTTCTAGGTCATCAGACACTATCTCTATCTCCTCATGCGGGAGACGTCTGAAGTGGAAAATGATCGCAGGGGACGAAGCCAAGCTTAACGCCATTAATACAATTCTTATGGTTTCCCAAGCCGAATTGGACAACATTGACTTAACTCCTCCCCTTATAGAAAGGATAACACCTATCTTTGAGGGAACCCTTGAGACCATCGGAAATGTTTTTACCCCAAAAAATTATGTGGGGGAAAAAACGGTAGCCCGAAATCCTAGGGCTAAGCAGGAATGGTTTACACCTGCCTGCAGACAGGCCAAAACTACCCTGATCCAGGCTATTAAAAGCAAAATCCAAGCAGAGGTTCAGGTAGCCAGGAAAAATTATAAGGAATCCCTGGCAAATGCTAGAAAAGAGTGGGACCTAGAATATTGGTCTACGCTAAAAGAGGCCAGCTCTGGAAAGGATCCCAGGCGCTTCTGGGAAATAATCAGAACCAGAAGTAGACCAGACACTGGGCTCATAACATGCAATATCACTAGCCAGGCCTGGGCTACCCATTTCTCTAAACTATATTCCAACCAAGATAGTGACATTGCCTCAACTCCCTCTCACGAAGAACAAGCCCGGATGGCGGAGTGTATCAACTTCGTTGCCCATTTCAGGAGAATCGATCATCCCGCTGGCAACTTATGTCCAATTACACCTTCTATTGCCCGAGGGCCAGAGTTGGTAGATCATGTTTTCTCTATTAAAGAAATTGAACATGCAATCAGCACCATCAGGCCTCAAAAAGCCGCTGGTCCTGACGGCATCCCTGGGGACCTGTTGCGCTCTGACATCATGAAATGAGGAAAACTGATCTATACTCTTCTCAATGCTATTAGCAGAGGTGCACCTATCCCCGCTTTATGGAAAGGCGCTGAGGTTGTGCCCATTTTTAAGAAAGGGGCTAGAGATGACCCATCCAACTATAGACCCATAAGCTTGCTTGATGTATCCCAAAAGGTCGTTGGTAAGGTGCTGTTGGTTAGATTACTTCAATGGATCGACGAAAACAGCATCCTTTCCGACCTCCAGGCAGGCTTTAGAGTAGGCACTGGCACAATCGAACAAGCCTTCAGATTGCTGTTAGTCTATTGGAAGGTCGTGGTCCTGGCCAAGGGCAGTCTTTATCTCGCATTCATCGACGTGAAGACTGCCTTCGACCTAGTACCGAGAGTGACCCTGTGGAGAGTGCTCACTGATTTAGGGGTTCCGTATTATCTATTATCCCTAATCATTAGGATGCATGAAAACACCTATGCACAGATTAGATGGGGTAGAGAGGGAGAAAAAACTGACAGAATTCCGGTAGAGAGAGGGGTTCGCCAGGGTTGTGTGTTGGTTCCCACCCTGTTCTCTCTGTATGTGAATGGTGTGGTTGAGCACCTGCTGAAAGATCCTGCAGATGAACCATCCCTGGCTGGGGAACGTATTCCGACCCTCCTCTTCGCGGATGATACACTCCTACTTTCCAAATCCCCAATGGGCCTCCAAAAACTACTAAATAACTTTCAGTCTTTTTGTGGTGAAAGGGGGCTAGTAATTAATACGGACAAGACGAAATTCCTTGTGATGAACCCACCTAAGAAACCTGTACGTCCTCCAAGGCTAAATACTGTACCCATTGAGAGGGTGGATGTGTTCGATTATCTTGGCATTCGCCTCACACACAATATGCTTTGGGCCCCCCATTTATCTAAAATGCTGTTAGCACACAAAAGGGTGACAGGGGCACTCCTAAAGGAGCAGCGCTCTTGCGCAATCAGACCTATAGCCCCTGTCATGGAAATCTATACAGCAAGGGGTGTCAGCTCTGCCCTTTATGGGGCCGAGCTGTGGGGCTCATACAACTCTAGCGAGTTGGCAAGATCTGAGAGAAAGTTTTGTAGGGCCATTATGTCACTCCCTCAGGGTACCCCCACGACCCCACTGTTGCTTGACTTGGGGTGCCGTCCAATTGATGAATTGGCAAAATTTCGCCCTCTATTGTTATGGGCCCGGTTGTGGCGTGTTCCGGAACTAGTAAAATATGCCAATCGCCTCTCTGAAGTTATGTCACTTCCCGGGTGGCACAAGATTAAATGGTTGAAAAATATGAAAACCCTCCTTTGCAATCTTGGTCTAAGCACCGCATGGGAAAGCAGGTCTTCCCCACCGAAAGCCACATTAAAGACTTTATATTGGAACTGGATTGCATCCCAGCAGAATTCTAACTGCAGGCTGGGTAGACTCACGGAGGATTTTCTTAGTTTTAAAGACCTGCCCTTCCGGGAACTATATTTAGATATCATAGAGAGACCCTTTGATAGGACCCTTTATTTTAAATTTAGGACCGGGACTCTCCCACTTTATGCCTTTACATCTGGTTGGAACCTCTCTGCACAGACTACAGAATTCTGCCCCTTCTGTACAACTAGAACCGAGACTGTAGCACACTTTCTATTTGAATGTCAAGCGTATGCACTCCCTCGAAGCAGATGGCTTAAACATTTGTGCCGTTCATTAGGTACCAGGCAGCATATTGAGGCACTACGTATTTTAAGGTCTGATTCCCGGCCACTTTACGCTTCTGCCCTTTCTAAATTCCTTTCTTGGGCATGGCGTATTAGAACTAATAGGCTTAAAATAATTGTTTAATACGTTTTTTTAACTTATTTATGATATTTTGCATCATTCAATGCAAAAACAATGATGATTTTTAAAGCTGTGATGAATAACTTTTTTATTGTAAATGCTTTTATGATATATTTTTATCGAAATAAAGCCTTCATTGATTGGTTATTGATTGGTTATAAGGTCCCAAAGGGAGTCCTATTGACAGACAAGCGCTTCCTGTGATTACAGGAGATCAAACCAGACTCCATGCTGCGTTTATGGCCTCCACACCCCGCTCTGGCAGGAAGGGCAGCCTGCCAAAACTGCAGTCAGCCTTCATCTCTGGGGTGGGGTGAAGGGAATGTGAAGCTATCAGCTGCTCCATCTGACTAACTAGAAACAAGTCAACATAAGAAGATGGCTTGCTGATAACACTCTGAATGCTGCCTGTGCAAAACTCCCCACTGCAAAGAAGACAAGCATTTGCAATGCAATAGGTCTCGCGTTTACGCGAGTTTAAGCTATTGGCATTGTAAATGACAATGCCTTTTAGTTATGTTGAAAAAACAAAAATAAAAGGCATTGTCATTTGCAATGTCAATAGCTCAAACTCGCGTAAATGCGAGACCTATTGCATTGCAAATGCTTGTTCCTCGTTGTTGCCTCTTTGTAAGTGTGGTGCATTCTGCAATCCTGCCTGTAACACAGGCAACCTTGCACCATGGCGCTACGGTACATGAGTTGGCGCTAGGGTACCTGCATTGGCGCTAGGCAGCACATTGTGCGCCAGCATAGGCAGAGAGCAGGATAGTGGCATCTATTGGTGAATATGGCGCACTCCTGCCCTCTCCATTTCACACAGCTCAGCGCTGCAAGTCCTCGTGCTTCGGTGCCCTGCGTGAAACCTTGTGCCCGACGCGTCTCTGCGGGGGAGTCAGTAGCATACCAAGAGCCTGAGCGGTCTCACCCAGCATCAATGAGCATATATATATATATTTTTTTTTTTAACACAAATGCTATATTTCCTTTTATTTCCAGACGTGCCGACGTTCTTCTGGTTCTCACTATCAAGAATAAAACCGCCTCGGCGCACTTTACGTAACTGCCGTCTCGAGCGGAGGGGAAGTGCCTGGCAGGCAGGTTGGGGGAAATTCCCTGCTATGTATAAAGCGGCTTGCGCGTGGAACGGCTCCCACTCGGCGCTGGGCTGTGAGTAACTGCCCAGAGATTGAATGATTAACAGACCTGCAGAGCGCCTCGACTTCACACTTCTCTGATCGCCGTCGGCGGGGAGGACGACGACATTCACGGGGATAATGCTGACCTTGGGGGCTAAAGGTTCCTCGCACCCGGCCTCCCCACTGCGGCTGTCCTGCCTACTGCTGCTCCTTTGCCCGGCCGGCTTTGCTTTGCAGTGTCTGCCTACACAGCATGAATACGAGAACAAATGCTGTAGCAACTGCCCACCAGGTGAGCGCTACCTGCTCCCCCCTCCCCCGCCTCCTACCTGCTTGCACGAGGCAGAGATTAGTATGGTGCATGAATTTTTGTGTAGTTATTTTCAGTGTTTTGTATATAGCTAACTGTTGCTTCGTGTTTACGCACAACTCCAGCTTTCCAAGAAGGGTTTCAGCATGTGAGAATTTAGGTTGAATGACAGTGTCTTCTGTGGTTGGTGGGGCCAGGTGTCTCTCAGCCGTGGTGGGGAATTGTTCCCAGTCGGGCCGCCAGCGCTTAGGAGACAGTTACAACGAATTATTTTGCACTATAGGCAGGGC
The DNA here is from genome assembly GCF_964204655.1 of Triturus cristatus. NCBI lineage: Eukaryota > Metazoa > Chordata > Amphibia > Caudata > Salamandridae > Triturus > Triturus cristatus. Next base: position 905,088,524 of record NC_140580.1, read on the forward strand.
TCAGAGTGTGCCGGGTCCTGGGTTTTTAAAAGCAGGTGCCGAGACGGACCCGTATCGGGCTCTCCATTTTTAGCCAAAGGGTGAAACAAAAGAAACCTTAACTCTGCAATAGTACAACCCGTCACTGCCTTTGATGTAACTTCAAATAGACTCATTTTTCAGTTCTATATAGGGCAAACTCGGAGCGCTTTACATGAGCACCAGTTCCCTTACACAAGGACAGGACCTCAGGCTCAGCTGGAAGGTGGGCTGCTCTAGCCTTACGCCACATCTTCGCCCACAAGAAGAGTAGCATCTTCAATATTATATACAACGAAGTGATAGTTGTTGCTTATTTATCTTATGCAACTAACAACCATTGACAAAGCCAATAGTCCTGGCTTGTTGTAGGTGTAAAGTTTCTTGTTGTGTTATATATCTGGATGAATGGACAGAAGCAGCAAAATACCAGGGGGCAGATTTACAAGCCCCTTGCGCCACTTCTGCGTCACTTTTCCCATGTTAAAAATGACTCAAAAGTGGCGCAAGGGCCTTGTAAATAAGCCCCCAGTGGGGCAGCACACTATGCTAAATACAGATTTTAGCTTAAGTGTTTTAAGCCACGCCCTTAATTTACAGCGGCCACGCCCCTATGAGAGACCCCCCAGTTTATTCATCCCACTTAAAGCCCTGGCTATAGGAAACAAGACACCTCCTACTTTCAAGGTGAGCGCACAAAAGTAAGCCCTTTCATTCTCAGCTCATGCAGCATGCTTCATCTGGCATGCAAAAAAGTGTCGGTCATGCCTAAAATAGAGTCGCTGTGCACTCCCATGAATGCTTCCTAAAGTTTTTTAAAGTTCATATTTTTGTAGCAAAAAATATTCAGTATTTATAATTTTTTTGTTGGATCCAATACGCAAAGGATGAAATATGAATGTATGAAAACGAGTTGAGCTTTAGAATGATGTTTATCATGATCTAATTATGCCACATTTTGGTGAAAACACCATGCTGGATAGAATGAATGCGGCTTCTGTCTCTGTTCTTCTCCATTCCTGCATTCACCACTTCCCATCAGGTTTCCCTGCGCGTCTCCTTTCCCCACAAGCTCTGCAGAAGTGAAGATAGTTGATGTAATGTTTTCCAATAGCCATGAATACAAAGGCTTGTTAATGAAACTTTTAGTGTACTAGACTGCAACATTCGGGGATTCTTCCGCTGCGTTTCCGTAGTCCAGTTAAGCTTTGCACGTTCATGAACTGGCTTTGCTTAATGTTGCATATTTTGCTCCAAGGCTCTCCGGATTGCAGTGAGATAGAAAAGCAAGATGCTTTCTTAGAAATGGGATAATGTTAATGTATAATGCCAATAAAGTGCATTATTCAGATTTGCCAATGAATTGATACATGGGATCAAACCATGCTGAATACAAGCTTTAACTAATTGTCTATGCAAGAACTGTGTATAAGAACACTTTGATGTTGGGGCGAGACAGATTTTAGAACATGTTTGAGCTTGTCTATATGCTAATAGGGATACTGTGCAACCTTATCTTGATTTTTACTGCTCATTTTAGACATAATGATTTCTGAGGATTGATTATTCTACATTAGCTTTGCACTTGAGTCCTTATGGCATTATTTCTATACCAGTTGATTTTTTAGATTTCTGTAATAAAACCCTTTAACTTTTCCCTGATCTAGAACTCAGTTATTGAAGGGATCCCAGTTTTCTATGTTTGATACGCTGATGTCGGGTGGGGTGTTTTTTACGCAAGATAAACCCAGACTGGAACCGCCTGAGGTAAATGCTGGAGTTTTGAAATTTTTTAGAGTGTCATGATTATTGGGATACAGTCCTAATAGTGGGGTACGGGTTCCCAGGGCCGGCCTTAGCGCTGGTGACACGCGGTGTGACAATACTTGTTGGCACCCCCCCAATGACCTCTTTCTCCACGGATTCCCTCACTAGCACCCTTTGACAGTGCCCCTCAGGTCTCCATAACCACTTCCTCTCTTATGCATTCATTTTTTTGAATAGTGCCACTCATACCAGTGTAAGGTGTCAGAGCACTTTACATCACATGCTCATTACATAGAGACAATGAATCATGAGTGTGTAGATCAGTATATAGGAAATGTTACATCAGCCGCAGGACTACATGGTGTAGGAGTCACAAGTCAACCCTACTGGTAGACGGTATAATTTAAGAATGCTTGGTCTGGAGAAGCACAAACTCAGAATTTAAAACGTAACAGCATGGTTGGGGGTTGGCTTTACTAATAAGAATAGATTTCTGCCCCGCTGAACCCTATTCGCAAGATTTGGATGATGAAAGACTTGGAAAAGAAATCATAACACTCTAATTTATACTTGCAGTTTGAATGCAGCTCTTTGATGATAGTGAATAGCTCACTGTTCTGTATTAGGATTTAAACTTATAAACTGCAAATAACAAAAGGGGCTCTCGACAGAAGCAGTAACGCACTGACCTATTTACATTATATGCACTTTGTGATTAGCATGGTACACATGCTTTGCAGCAGGCATTTTAACCTCCTGTGCTACTTTATGAGGAGTCAAATCTTTCACTAGACAAAGCTCAGATCTCTCTGCGCCATTCACCAGAGTTACTTGACATTATTCTGGTTGCCTGAAAATTGCAGGAGGCAAGGAACGCGGTAGCAGGTGCTTTTCAAACCATTTTGTACTTAAAAACAGGCACCCTCCCAAAGTCAGCGCCCGGTGCGGTGGTACCCATCGCACCGCCTCAGTGCCGGCCCTGCGGGTTCCACTTCGACATGCTCAACCACAGTAGTGGTTTGTTGGATGGGATGAGTGACCACCCTAAGCAAGGGCAACCCCTGTCCTTCAGTTATTTAAGTGCAAAGCCCTGAGCTTGCGTCTGGCTGGTAACTTTATGCTAGAGGTGGGCGAACCAATGAAGGCTCGAGTCAGGCCCAAGGTCCTCTTGGACCCTCGTACTGATTCAAACTGTGTCTTCTGCATGCTTACACCCTCTTAACTCCACATGCAGTCCCGTGCCCCTCATCTGCCTGCCCTGAAGCCAAGGCCCCCAATGGGAGACACTCGAGAGTGGTGGAAAAAGTGAATTTCTGTTTATAAGTCTATTCCCAGGGAGCAGTTAAGCCTACAGAAAGATGTACTCTCAAACCATCTTCCATGTCCCCTCCTCCCTATGACTCCTCAGGTTTTAGTGAATTTTCACAGAGCCTGACGTCATATCTATCTATCTATCTATCTATCTATCTATCTATCTATCTATCTATCTATCTATCTATCTATCTATCTATCTATCTATCTATCTATCTATCTATCTATCTATCTATCGATCGATCGATCGATCTAGATATATATATATGTGCTGCATTCACAGCTTAACCTTTCTGGGGAAAGGCAGTTTTAAGGAGAACAGTGTTTTTGTTTTCTCCAAACCCACACAACATCCTTTTGTACTGGGTCTGACTGTTACTGTCCCTCTTATTCCTTTCCACCCACCCCCAGTCCTGCCACAAGACACTGATTGATTTGGCAAGCCAGGCTACATTTTTCTCAAGTGGTCTAATTACACCACAGCCCCCCCCCCATGCAGAGGTAATGCCCTGAGACTCTAGAAGACACACGTCAAGGAGATGAACCAGTGATTCCTGGGCTCTGTGCTGCCCACGATTGGATAACCTCCTTTGCATGTTTTGATAGGAGAGGCAGAGAAGTGCTGCCCAGCACTGCAGCATCACCGTCTTTATTAAGATGGAGAGATTGTGAAGAGCCCATTAGCCAGGATAAATGGAATTATGTGCAAGGGGAAGACCAAATTAGGTGGCAAAGTTGACTTAATTGTGCCGAAAGAAAAGGTAAACTATGCACAATATTTTGTGATCATATTATTTCATTATTTTGACATTTTTCTTACACATGTTAACACTGGCCAAAGGTTTTCACCTCATTATTACCAGTTTAACACATAAAGACTCCCTACCCTCTTAAGCTATTTTGTGTGAATGACTACTGGGAGGTGAGTGCCGCAGTAAGAAAGCATGTGCCTCAGTGAGGGGAGATACTATAATTGTCCACCAGTTGATTGTGGTTTATTTAAGGATTAACAGCGACAACAGATTTGGCCTATGGATTCGAATCCGAATAGGATTTGCCTGATTCTCTTCCCAGCATTGCGCATCTGGTACTAATGGACACCACTTGAGACGAGGTGACCAGTTGAATGTACAGGCGTGTACTGGGCAAGAGAGATAGAGACAATGTGACGAACCACACATGTATATTTTGAGAAACAGAAGATATGGTGGTCTAGGTCCTAAAGAAGGTGCTCAGCAATCATTAATTCTACCAAAATGTGCGTTGACCAACGTTTGAGTTCCCTGCGTAAAACGCACCATTTGAGAGAAGACTAAAAAGAATGATCTCCATGTTGGGCTGTTAAGAAAATCCTGGGGGCATTTGGCTGCTTGTTTGGATTGTAGAGTTGAGTCGGGTGTGTAGTGACTAAATGTGTTTTATCGATATAATCAAGCAATTATAACGGTGAACAACCTTTACAACGCAACTATTACAACGCACTACACTTACATCGAAATTTTTACAACGCAACATCCACTACAACGCATTCCATTACATCGCATGACACTACAACACATGTTTAAAAACTACCTTTACAACGCATTCCATTACATCGCATACTACCTTTACAACGCATACCATTACAACGCAATCCAACACTTACTCTACTGTTGCACCCCCTGGAGTTAGAATAGTAATTTTTACCCCTATACTATCCAATACTTACCTTAAATGCAATTTAATATTATGCGTTGTAATGGTATGCGTTGTAAAGGTAGTATGCGATGTAATGGAATGCGTTGTAAAGGTAGTTTTTAAACATGCGTTGTAGTGTCATGCTATGTAATGGAATGCGTTGTAGTGGATGTTGCGTTGTAAAAAATGCGTTGTAAGTGCATGCGTTGTAAAAGTGTGCGTTGTAACGACATACATCCAATTATAACCCTTGTTAGGAAAAGAACTGTGGCAATTATATTTTTTACATTGAAATCTGTGAAAAAAAGAGATGAAGAAATACAAAGAAATTAATAACTGTACTAATGATACTGTTGGGTCAGTGGTTATTTATGGAATTAAATTTGAGCAGGAAGTAATACAGATTAAGCAGCAATGTCTATTGTCCTTTAACATCCAACGACAGCAATAAGCAACTGAAAGGTAACCAGTCAACCTTTGTAAAGTGCATTCTATTGCACGGCAACATGTGCCACCATGTTTTTTTGTGACTTCTCATCCGTTTGAGCTAGCAACAATTTTTTTAAACACGTGTAAGATATGTGGCAGATGAGGAATTATGTGCCAAATTTGAGAAATTAATAATTGTGCAGAAACTGCCACAGCCACAGAATCATATAATTCCAATGGCCTTTCCTATTGTCAATCTATGTGTGCCTCCCCCATGGGGGAAAGGGGAGGGTAATTCAAAAGTCTTGCACAGTGGAACTCTGCCATGAATTGTTGTCTGCAGCAAAGCACTGCTCTTCCCTTCTGTTGATGTGAAGATGTGTAATGGTGTTGGAGCTCTGAAACTTTTTGTTTTGCTGATAGAAGTAACTGTACAGTATAACACCGTGAAACTAGTCATCAGTCCCAGATTCCCCGCTTGATCAAATTGTGTGATCCTTAACAATTACTTTATTTAACTGTGGCTTCTTTTTCTTCATCAACACATTTGAAAGCACCTTCAAATACATCATTTCAGGATTTGTGTTCTATAAAAACTTCTCTTGTGAATGGTTTAAGATCATAAATTGTGCTCTATCCATATTAACAGCCCAAGCCACATAGATGGGCATGACAACTGACACTCCTCTTGATTCATTAATGGCATCATCATGGGGAAGGGTGAGTCAGTTCATGAATGTTTCTAAGTTCCTGTTTAGAAACTATTACTTCTAATAAATGGCACTCAGTGCAGTGTTACAATCTGGTGTACTAAAGTGAACCTCTCCTGTTACAAAGAAATTCACTTTTTGGAAATTTGAAGTCTTTAGTCTATCCAGAAAAACAATATCCTGGAAAAAACAAAAACTTGTCAAATTTAATCAGGGCTGCCTCATTGATTTCGATTGCCTAAATTGGTTTTACGGACATTGTTGAAACTTCGTTGTCGAGTAATCGATTAGTGGTTTTGACTGTAAAGGACATAGGGGTTAGTAGGCACCTGTTTCAAAGTCCGTTTTTAATCACTGCCATGTCTAAAACCTGGAGGGACCCAGCCCTATTAGATAGTGCACAAGTCCTATAAAAAGAAGTGGGGGGACTGACCAAGTAAGTCAATATGCAAATGATCTCATGACGTCCCGACGTAGTGCTATAAAAGAAATAAAATAGTGTTATTTAATTTATTTGTGTAAATACTGGGACAGACTAACCCATCTGACCGTCTTACAGTGTCTGCATTTATATACAGGGACAGAACAAAGGCAAAAGCATGCCTCTCTTAAGTACCTGTGAAGAGAAGGCAAGATGTGTGCCTTTGTTTCCCTCTGTGGCATTTTCATTTAAATGTAAGGTTCCAGGCGGCTGCCAGTCAGCCCATACAAACAAAAGGAGGCCAGATAGCCCTTTAACTCCGGTCAAGCTGGAGGTGAAAAAAGGCTCCCTCACTGCCTGCAGGTTTCTGCTGGGAATGGAAAGCAGGCAACGTGCAGGTGCTGCTGAACGTGTCCCGGTGTCTGAAAATTAACCCGCTACAAGTTCAGCATATTTCTGTGGGGCCCAACCTCTTGACAAGGGGGGACGGCGTCCACCCTGTAAAAAGAGTGAGGGGACGCCGTGTACCTCCGACTCGAGCCCTGCTTAGAGCCCTCTCTTTAGAATCATACTGGAGACCTTGGCAGGATGGCTATTGCTGGCAGAAGTTTTCTTGCAGATTATAAACTTCTGTGGACATTATTTGTGTAAGCCAGCCAGCCCTATTCATCATCCTTCTAATTTGGTTTAATGCCCGTGTTCTTCCAGTAGAGGGAGCATTGTGAACACTGCACACAAGTCTGTGTTTGTGTCTGTTGCTTTTGCTGAGCCCATTCAGTAAAGGGCTGTTTGGTGTGAGTGATTAGGGTGTGACCTGCACCTATTGCAGGGTCTTTTTCGAGAACCAGCATGGCTATAATCCTTAAGTATACGAGTGTGTAAGAGAGTACGGTTTCTTAGGGGGTATTTGAGCAGAACAACCGCACCAGAGTGCCAATAGAAGGGGAAGTACATAAATACATTATTTTCTTTTTTTTAATCAAACCTATCAACATTTTACAAGTTCAAATAGTTGAATCAAATCATATTCATGTGTGGGGGCAATTGACTGCACACATGTCCTACATATGCCCCCTGCCGACACTGCACACAGTTACCGCAAACAGCACACGAGTTCCATCAATGTGCAGGCAATAGTGGACCACCGGGGACTGTTCACCCATGTCGTCGCCAACTTCCCAGGCAGTGTGCATGATTCCTACAACCAGAGCTTTCAGGATGGCACATATGGAAATGCACTGCTCGTTGGTAAGTACCAAAGGAACACACCACACACCTCAACCCCACAATCATACAACTCACAACTGTGGGAATGCACACGTAACAAAATCACATACAACATGCCAACCAACATGCCCACCTACCAGACACGACAACACAAGTAACTGTGGTAACAGGGGCCAGACATGTAGACAAACCATCCACTAAGGCATAGCCCCTCTGCCACACAATTGCAGAATGTGGGGAGAGGTAGAAACCAAGAATGTGCGAAGGAGGCAAGTGACCCATGAATAAGAATGTACACAATGCAAAGTGTGTCAGTGATGTGCTGGACAGTCTTGAGTATGCAGAGCACAGACATGTCCATGTGGTCATATACTGCTGGTTGGTGTTTGTAGTGTTGTGGACAGTGGATGCAACCATGTTACCTCAGGCAGTGGGGAAGACCGTGGACATGTAGCTATGTCGCCCCCCCTGCGTAAGCGTAGTGGGCTGGGCCGGCGTGCGCCAGTCCATCGTAGGAGTGTGAATAAATAGCCCGGGGCTCTGGGCGTGGTTCACTTCCGGGATGGCCACCGAAGTAACTACTCTGTGTGTCTTTGTGTCCGCCATATCCTGACCATAGGCCTACACACACATGGTGGCCCACCTTTAACGGGCAACATTACAGTGTTGTTGTCAGGCTTGCGGACATGCGCAGACGCGCATGACAATGGTGTGCCGTAGGAGTGCAAGTGATGCAACCGTGCAGCGCACACTAGTAAATAGGCTTGGGGGAGGGAGGAGCAGCTGTGAGGCTACGTAATACACATTGATCCCACACATTTGCCAGAAGCAATACAAGGCAAACATGAATCCCAAAGTCGCACAAATCACACACCACAAAACTTGCAAGTCTGCCAACACAACATGCATTACCACCAATTTACACTAATCTCAATTACCTCTCACGGGTGATCAAGGATATAGGAATTGCAGGCCTGGCGCTGCATATCGCTGATATTTTTATCGCTGTTTGGCCCATCGCCAGTTTTTTCCCGTTCAGGTTTCCTTTTTTATCGGCGTCCCGGTAAATTTAACGCGGACATTTGATGCGTTATCGGGAAACTATCGCCTGTTGCCGGCTTGTTTGAGAATACACCGTTAACACAGCGTTAGTTTCCCACGATAGATGGCGTTATGTAAAATTGCGTTAACCTAGGTTGGCGATGATTATCGCCCGTTCTTAAGAATATCCCCCTCTGAGTATCAACAACAACTTTCTTTTGAGTCTTTTCCAAAACAGATCTGCCTTGAGATGGCCTAGCAGCTTGTGTTTTAAAATAAACTTATTTTACCACATTTGCAGCATTCATCTGTAATATGCGGCTTTTATTCTTTCATTGTTTTGAGCCAGTATAGTTTCAAACAGATTTTCTGTTGTGGCAATCTACTGGGTAAACCAGTTGTAGAGCTGGAAAAATCTACAAAGTATCTGCTTCCAGTTCCCCCTTTCAGGCAAGCCTACATATTTAAGCAACAGTTTCCATATTGTTTTGCACCATTTTATTGAACATAGATGATGTTGTGCACACATTTCTCAAGCAATATTATGGTTAGGGTTATGCTATGACATTTTGCTTGTAAGTCTATCATTCAGGTTCTTCAATGCAGTTTCCCACTTCCTGGTATTTTAGGTTCTCATATTCTCCTACTCTGTATTCCTTTAGAGTTTTTTGCCATATATGTGACTGATTCTTCTTGTTTGTTTTCCCCGCCTAAGTTCTGTATAGGTCAGGATTTCATGCCTATTTGTCATGTGTCTGTCTTGATTTATTGGCTTCATATTAACATTTCCCAATTAATTGGTATTTCATGATTGTTCCAAAACGGGGTTTACTCAAATTTTATTAGTACGTATTCATGTCTACAGCTTATATTGTAGAATACTTTTCTAGTTATCATTAAAAATGATGCATTGTTGTTTTTCATAACAGGAAGTTTTCCTAAAAGAATTCTTCTTGACAGGGAGCTCTCAATTAATTGTTGTTCAGTTTTCATCCAGGTAGGCACTTCTGTTTCTCTTATTTATTTGTTGAACACTTCATTATTTTGGCCTAGAATAAAGCATCCATAGCAATGTCTGATATTAGGCAAGCCACATACCACACTCGTTATCAGCATTTGCCATTGTCATAGCGAAATAGGATTTTTTTTACGTGAGATGCATGGGTCTGGTTACCACACCAGCATATCATCTATGTTAAATAAGGGCCTTTATTTCAGTATCTTCATATATTAATTCCTCTGATTTCTTGTCTGTTTCTTCATAATTTTTTTTAATCTTTTTAAATTTATGTCAAAAACCAGTGAGGATAGAAGGCATCCTTCGTTGATGCCTTTCTATACTTTAAATGATTTTAATGCTTAACCATTTACTTTAACTTATACTACCAAGCTTGAGTATACGGAAGTAAAGCCAATGATAAATTGTTGTACACACCTTATTCTTGAGTAGAGCCAGAAGGAAGAGCCAGTTTAGGTTTTCCAAAGTTTTTTTGATTTCTGTGGATATTACAATGTCTTCTTTCCTGCTTTTGTTTTTACCCGATCACAGTCCGGGGTTGTTGTGCTCATATCTTTTCTTTATGGAATCCACTTGATCTTAATGTATTAACGTCTTGATCAGGTCTTCTAGTCCTACTGCCCGACACTTTGTTAATAATTTCATTTCTAGATTCATCAAGTAAATTGCCCTGTTCTTCCTAAATAACTGAGGGGGTTGTCCAAATTTTTAAATGGGTGTTGTAAGGAATCCTTTCATTTCTTTGGGAAATTGACAATTTCATATATAGCAGTTGTATGTATAAAGTGGTAATTTATTTTCAATAACTTGAAGAGTGTAACTAATAATCCATCTAGAGTGGGTATTTTTATGTACTGGAATTAGAGATCATATAATCTAATGTATTATAATATATATGGGATAAAACCCCGTGCAGTCCTTCATAAGGATATTGCATGTCATCAAGGGGTTCCGTGACCACATAGAGGAAGGATACCAACGGCAGTGCTCCTTTTTAAGGTTCTGCAATATTGAGGTGACTTATGATATACTCAAAATATGTGGCAGAGGATATTTTAGTCCTTTAATATATGGTCACACCACCAGCCTTCCTAAAAAACACTTCGATCCCTGGCGTCTTGATCTTTCAGATGATAGAGGTTGCCGCCGTGAAGATAGCATTGAATGTTCTTGACAGGTCTAGTAGGATGAGAAAGGATAAGACTCCACTGTCTAAGCTGCATAGTGTATCATCATTTATTTGCTCTGTGCTGCTAAAGCCTGATCAAAGGTTGTCTAGTAGATCATTCTCCTAAATATGTTGGTGGAGTTGAGAGGCTACCCGATTGTCTATGGCTTTAGTTTTTGACAGGAGGGATGTTACTGTGTGAAAGTTGTTTGCACCTTTAGAACTTATTTTTAGTAGAGGTGTCACTTTACCTAGTTTCATGCAGTCAAATAAAATAAACTGGTTCAGTAATGAGTTTATATGTTTCACCCAGTATGGGACTAGCAAGGAACGTTGATGTTGATTCTGCAAATCATGAACTATGACGCCGCCTACACAGTGTTGGATTTTAGAAAATGTTATGAACCCATTAGCTAATCACAAGCGACTATGTTGTGCTTCATCGACATATCCCACTAATCATGAACAAGAAATCGGAAAGCAGATTTCCATTATTTCGATTTTCTGTGAACAGGATCCTCAAAAATATGTATATAGCAAACGTACTTTGGACCATGACTTTTTCCTTAACATTTCATGAAAGGCTGAGGCAAAATGGAGCAATTCAACAAAAGACATTTAAAGGTGCCATACAATAAGTGCCCACCACATGTGTTGCACTTTCATTCAGTAGTTTGACTTTCACAAATAACGCTCCACATTGCGTTCCCAGTTAAAAGGGTACTTTGGGATCCACCTATAACTTTGCTTTCCATTACCAGTGAGTGAATCATGCTTTTAATTTTTGAGATTTGGTGCACATTGATCAAGGTGGAAATTTGACACATAGACACAAATGTCAGATGAGGATGGTAAAGAGGAGGAAATTAGCTACTCCATTAATCACTCATAGGACTTCCTCCAACAGCCAGCATTTTGGTGTCCAAACCTCCCCGGTGACCATGGTTCCTTTGCACCAGCGTATGATGGCCTGAGAAATGTCCATTCTGGCTAGACCTTGATGATGTCCCCATCATGCTTGTTGCTAGTTCTGCTGCACAACCATACCTGAAGTGTAGTATCTTGATTTCAGACAAGCAGACAAACTCTCCACTAGTTTTTTGAGGGTCGCCCTGAGAATATCCATATCACATGAGCGCAAAAAGGGCACTCACCAACTAGGATATTGCATACAGTCATGGCCATGCTAGAGAAAAGCTAGGGACTTGCAGGCTCTTGTCAGAAGGCCCAAGGCTTCCCCTATCCTAATGAATTGCCTGACCTTTTCACAATGCTGCACTAGCTTTTCCAAGATTCTCCACATACCCACCAAGTGAGACCACACAGGTAAGCCAGCCCTCTGTGAGAAACCATCACTGTTCCACCAAGGCGGCAGCCTTCACTCCAAGGTGCACACTAGGCCATACATTCCAGAATTCCCACACATCCCAGTATCCTCCTGCTACTTTAAGTAGGACATGTTGGAAGTAGGCCAAAGTCATTATTAGAGATTTGTGCACTTATGGAACAAATCTCTCATCTCCCAGCTGCCTATAGCCAAACGACACCTACGGCTCCCCCTAACTGGTTCATCTCCTCACATGACTTCTATTTACCAGGTTGCCATTGCCGAGCCAATCAAAGTAGTGGTAATCCTACTGCCAATGCCTGGTGCAGAGAGACCTAACATGTCTCTCCGGTTGTACCTAGACCCCTCACAAGGTTAAGGCTTATGAATGCCCATTCAACGCAGAAACATGCCATGTACACCTACAGCCTCCTGGCTAGAGATTCAAGTGACATATTCTCAGCTACTCAGAGATCTAGTTCAATCATAAATTGGATACCAAAATGTAAAGGAATATTCAAGTTTTATTAGTCAAGGCACAAAAGAATATCATGACCGATGCTAGAGCTGAGAATCATAAAAGTGGATTTTTGAACTTATGTTATATAATTGGACGCATGGAGCTGATCATTTTCTGTGGGCTATTAGTCCTTACGGAAGTGCAGGGATCTGAAACGCTGGTTCACGAAGTTCATCCTGAAATAAACTCACAACAGTGTATAATCAACCAGCTGGCACCTAAAGCCTATATAGAGCCATTACAAATTAAATGTATGTTGTTGGAAACAACTACTAATCTTTGTACATCAGATCCCATTGAAATCATCAAAATCCAGCACTAGTAATACAAAGTGCGCAAGATTGAAAAATATACAAGTCATGGTACTAATATGAGTTAAACAAAAACAATGGGAGTGTGACAACACCTCAAAAAACACTGGGATGCACCAGAGTTCAATAACACTGAATAAACCCAGAACACTGAGGAAAGAGCATGAAAAGTTAATACTAACTATTAAGGCTCACTTCATCAGAGACCGGGAATCATAGGATGTAAAACACCCATAGACTGGATTCAGATTGAGGTCTCACATACCAAATATATTGAAAATGGTACTGTAACAACTACATCTACAGCCATCCTACAATAAGTCTTTCATCAAGTGGTGTACGAAAAAGTGATATTTCATATAGACGGTGGGTAACCAATTATTTCAGGTATACTCCACAATCTCAACTTTATCTCTCTGAGGAATTCTCCATGGACCAGAACAACTAGTGAAAGAACCCTAGTGGAAGAACCCATGTAAATTTACCATGTCTCGCCATTTCTAATACAATTACATTGGTTATCCTCTTAAAGCAAGAATTGCTTATTTATGAAAATCAATTGGAGGTGAAAATTTTCTAAAAACTTTGGAGGCATCAAGAACAAGAGCTGTGAATTCAAGTATTTTCCTACTTGGCTTCTAGAATGATCACTGACCTTTTGGAAGATACTACACTCTCCATATCCCTTTGAAAATATCATTTTAAATTTTGTGCCGATGGTTAGCAGTATTGGCCACTACAATAATTTTGGGTGACAAAAGTGATGCAAGTGTTGCGTGTGCATGTGTGTGTGTGTGTATATATATTTATATGTGTATATATATATATATATATATATATATATATATATATATATATATATATATATATATATATATATATATATATATATATATATATATAGACGTCAGTTCCAATTCCCCAATAGAAATTAGACACTGACACAGGGGCTAGACTTTAGAGTTTCTTTGCATTTATTCTTTCGCTGTTACGCGTTTTGGAATCTTTGCCTGGCTCACACAATGAGCGTTGCTACTTCTCTAAATTAAAATACCGGAACTACAGATCACAATATATGTGTGTGTATATATATATAGTAGCAAGAAAGTACCTATTGATACAGTGGTTCAAACCAAACAGCCTGTCAGATTGATTTTGACTTACAATCGTCAGCACCAAGCTCTACGTAAAATCTTAAAGAAAAATTGGAGCTGGGTTTGTAGTGACCCTGTCATTGGGGATCTGATGACAACTAATCCGGTAATCACTTTTAGGAAAGCGCGCTCTATGAGTGACTATTTGGTTAAGTCCAGTCCTGAAATCGGCTCTAACAAAACATGGTTACAGGCGAGCATGGGTTTTAAAAAATGTTCTAGCTGCAAAGCTTGCAGACATGGGTCTAACAAAACGGAATTTCGTATTCCATTTTGTGACACCCCCCGACCCATTACCAAACTGCTTACCTGTAAGACAGACTTTGCAGTGTATGTGCTGGAGTGTCCGTGTGGCCTGCATTATGTCGGCAGTACTAAACTGCAGGTCCACAAGCGGATACTCCAGCACATGCGGGCAATTAATGGTAGTGATTCTTCCTACCCAGTTGCACGTCATTTCTAGGAACGACATGACAATAGAAGTGAATTGCTCAAATTCTTTGTCATTGATACAGTGCTCTCTTTGAGACAGGGAGGTAACCGAGAGTCCTTGTTACGTGCACTTGAAACTCGATACATACTAGAATTAGACACCAAGACAACGCAGGGTCTTAATTCTAGTGAAGATTTTTATACCTGTCTTTAAACCATGACATCATTAGATTTCTAGCATTTTTTACTGTTTTAAGAAATGATCAGCCTCTAAAATCAGTTATTAATCAGAATTTACATTTTTTAATTCAATTTTATTGTACCACTTTTTGCACTTTGCTCATTATATCGCACTGAGATTGGCATATTGACATAGGTTTGTTATCAAATATTTGGGATAGATTATTTGGTTGTATGTTTATTGATTATCAATATTTTCTGGACTTTACCCACTTGGGATTATTTGCACAAATTGCTAACTTTGCACAATTTTGTCCAAACCTTGCACATATAGGAGTTCATTTTAATTCTAATGTAAATGATTTTTAAACTGTTCTCCTTTAGTTTTACCTTTGAATTGGATTTCACTTACCATATGTGTTTTCCGTGTTCTTAAGGATTTTGGAACTAAATGTTATAGGTGCTTATATTTTGATGTTGTTACTCACCGATTGTGGAACAGCATTGTCTGTTGACATACTATATTTCTTCCATGTCTATTATGCTATGCTCGCGTTAGCCAATCGTGTTACACTTTTCATTTGCACTATAGCACTTTAAATACAACTCTGCTAAGCCTCGGCGTCATGTGATCAAGGCCTCTGGAAGGCTGAAACGCGTCATGCAGGCACTGCTGTGAGTTAAATAAAAAGATCATATTACTCACTCGCAAGTTGGGTCAGTCTTCGTCTATTCCTGCGTTCTCTGAGATTGCTGGATTGCAGGAGTGGTTGTGGCGAAATTCCTCGAGATATATATATATATATATATATATATATATATATATATATATATATATATATATATTACCTACTGGCGGTCGCCAGTAGGTAGTTATAGTTAGGACCCCTTTTCCATAGGAAATCCGCAACATTCTATTTTGAATAACTTTGGCGCCGGTCGATGAATCCTCGCGAATTTCTCAAAATAGGTGGGGCGCTACGCTCCGCTCCTACCCTGAAAGTCTCGGGGGGATTCGTCAAGCGGGGGCTGAGATAAAAGGGGGGTCCCAAAACGCGTTTTTCCCATGCATTTTTCCATAGGACCTTTAGACAGAGCTACAGCCCGAACGGCTGAACAGAATTACTAGAAATTTGGCAGAGAGGTAGTCCCTAGGTCAAGGAAGTGCCTTTTGTAGGTTTGTTGTAAATCTGTTGAGTAGATTCTGAGAAAATAGCCTTTAAATCAATATATATATCTGAGCCCGCTTACGGTACGCTTACCGTACGCTTACCGTACGCGTACGGTGGCGTGCGCGAGCGCGATTCTGATTGGCTCTTAGATCTTAGTAAACATTCGAATCGGCCGAAACCAGGAAGCGGCGTCCGCCATTTTGTCTCTCGCACTGAGTGTTATTTATCAAACATGATGCCCAAAAACATGTTACGGGGCTGTTTTGACAACTCCCTCCCACATAGTCATGTTGAGGGAGTCCCCAAACATCCCCAAAGTACAAAAACGGTTTTATTTTTTTTTCGGCAATTTCGCCGAGTACGCTTACCGTACGCTTACCGTAAGCGTACGGTAAAAAAATATTTAAAAAAAAAACACTATCCACACTTACCCCACCCCCTGTGCTTTTGTTGGCCGCAGGCCACCAAACGTACAGGGCTTATTAATAATGACAAAAAACTAAATTTTGGCAACATGAAATTATAAAATCGAAATAAAAAAAACACTATCCACATTGACCCCACCCCCTGTGCTTTTGGTGGCCGAAGGCCACCAAATGTACAGGGCTTATTAAAGTTGCTAAAAACCGTGCACGGAACGAACTGCGTTAAGTGGGTGCGCACGCCTCGAATGGCGTAAAGTAACTTAGCATTTAAAAAACCGTACAAATTCACTGAAAAAACCATAGGTTTCACACACGTTATAGTTAGGAATTAGCATTTAAAAAACCTTGCAAATTCACTGAAAAAACCATAGGTTTCACACATGTTATAGTTAGCGGAAATTTTACTGATAAAAAACCAATGAAATTGCCCCGTTATAGTTAGTGCTGGCAACTATAACTCACGCGACCGCAATCTTCTGCTGATGACATATGTGTCTTTATAAAAAAAAAAAAATATTTGTAATATATGTATAGCTAAAAATGTATGGAAGAAGACATGGGCAAATAAGTGTCTAAATACAGTATTAGCATCAGCAGAGGATTGCGGTCGCGTGAGTTATAGTTGCCAGCACTAACTATAACGGGGCAATTTCATTGGTTTTTTATCAGTAAAATTTCCGCTAACTATAACATGTGTGAAACCTATGGTTTTTTCAGTGAATATATATATATATATATATATATATATATATATATATATATTAAAAACAATACCCTTCCAGGGTTAGAGTGACACATAAATTATGCAAAAAAGAAGCAGAGAACTCTGGTTAGTTCCTAGGTTTAGATGGGGAGCAGCTCATGTATAGAGCACCCTACAGCAACAGCGACACTCTGAATCTGCTCACCTTAAAGGCCTGATTTTCTAGCAAAGTTTTTAAGCATAAGACTAGCACAGTGCCATCCACGCCGAGCTAGAAATGGACAGTCTTTTGCCATTTCTACAGCAAAGGTTTTAAGAATAGGATTAGCAAAGTGCCATCCACACTGAGCTGTAAAATTACAAAAGCCTTTTACTACTCCAGACACAGTATTACAGCTTTGGATTGATTAAAATACCATCCAAGCCAACCTGGAATGAATAAAAGCAACACCTGACATATGTTTCACTATCATTGTAGCACTTCAGAGAAGTTTAGCTTTGTCCAGACACAAGGGAGCACCCAGTATAAGTCAAAACAATACCCTTTCAGAGTTAGAGTGCTGCATAAGTTATGCAAAAAGAAGCAGAGTACTCTGGGTAGTTCCCAAGTTTAGGCTTAGGTGGAGAGCAACTCATGTATAGCGCACCCTACAACACCAGCAAGCCTCTGACTCTGCTCACCTCAAATTTCTGTTTTTCTAGCAAAGTTTTTAAGTTTAGGGCTAGCACAGTGCGATCCTTTAAAAAAGTGGCATGAACAAAAACACATGAACATGCCACCAGCTGCAAGATTAAGACTGTTGAATTTGATCATTGGCGGCATAGATGTTTTTCATACCATTTGTGAATTGGATGAGGATGTACCGTACACTGTTGGTCCTATATTGAATTTAGATAATGTTGACATACCTTTAGATATGAATTGCCAAAGTGGTTTTAGACCTAAATCTAGCTTCCGCCCAACCACATGACGCAATTGATGTGTTTGAAAAAGGTGTCTTAAAAGAGCTGAAAAAGCTTAGATACAGTTAGAACAACTACACTTTCAACCTGTTGAGAGCTCACTACAGAGCACTCAAAGAACCTCAGGGAAATCCCCAGCTGGTTATCAAACAATAAGATAAGAGGGTAATGTAGTAAATTCAATAGAAAGAGAAACATAGGTTGGAGGGCTATCGACAAGTCAGTGATAGCTCCTGTTTTGAAGTGACTGGTAAAGCGATGTTACACCAGGCCAACCTGACATATTATGATAAGCTTATAGAATGACAATCAACAGGACTTATAGAGTGGGAGGGATACCAGTATTTAAAATGTACCCACCCAAAAAATCCCCATCATAGATTTCTTACCTAAACTGCACAAGGACCCTTTCAATCCCCTGGAAGACCAATTGTGCCTTCCGTAGGATGCTTGTTAGAAAATACCTCCCACTATGTGGATTAATTTGTGGAAATCCTTCTGTCTTATGTTAAAGACACATAAGATTTCTGGAGAACTTCTCTGCCATGGTCAGTGCAGGTAACAGCGGTGGGGCGGGGGGCCGCATGGGGGGATTTAGAGGGATGATGCCGAGGGGAAATTAAATAATTATGTATCCTGCATGGACTGCGGCTGGAACTTCTTCTCAATGAGTCTTGACGTCAACAACCTTTATACTTGTAGTCCACATGATCTGAGATTCCGGGCCTGTCATCATTTCATGAGGGCTCGATCATTGTTATAGTTTTTTTTTTTTCAGATGAAGTAAGATTTTATTACCATTCTTAACTATCCCAAATCCCCCGCGCCCCATGACCTTTGCATGGTCAAGGGTTTACATTGACAGAGACAGCTGAGTCTTTGATAGTAGAAATCCTCTCATTCTCCCCCTTTACATAAGGGGGAACGGGGAACTGGGAGTTTGGTGGGGCAGGTGAGCCGCCAGTTTCCAGCAGTTTACTAGGGGTGTGCGAAACTCACATAATTTCAATTTGCATACTTGTGCAAAATGATGTAACATTACACAAACCACAAACACGGCATTTAGCATTATTTTTAACACTAAATGCACTTGTATGTCCATTTTGCATGAGAGGACACAATTTGCATCAACACATACACTTCTAAAACCAGTAGCGGCTCCTGGTGGGAGCGCTGCCGGGCGGTGACGTGGGGCGGGGGGTAGTAAACTCTGGAATACGGCCGAACGGAGCTAAGTAAACAAATAAATAAAACGAATTTCGTTGCACGCGTTGCATCGCATTTGGCGTGCAGTATTGTCATAGAGTGGAAAGGCATAGAGTGGAGTAGAGTTGAGTAGAGTAGAGTATCAGAGTGGAGTAGAATGTCGTACAGTGGAGTAGCATAGAGTGTTGTGGGGTGGTATAGAGCAGAATGGAGTGGCGTAAAGGGTGTTGCATAGAGTGGCATAGAGTGTTATAGAGTAGAGTGGCATAGAGCGGAGTAGGTTGTCATAGGTTGGAGTGTCATAGAGTGGAGTAGTGTAGCTGAGTGGAATGGCATAGAGTGGAGTAGAGTGTTGTCGAGCCGAGGGGCATGCCATAGAGTAGAGTGTAGTGGCATAAAGTGTCATAGAGTGGAGTGGAATGTCATTGAGTGGAGTAGAGGAGTGGAGTAGAGTGGAGTAGTGTGTCACAGATTAGAGTGGAGTAAAGTGGCATGGAAATGGCATAGAGGGAGTTGTGTAGAGTGTCACAGAGTGGAGTAGTGTTGTAGAGTGGAGTAGAATGGCATAGAGTGGCATTGAAATCGAGTTTAATGGAGTAGAGCATCATAGAGTGGAGAATTGTAGAGTTGAGTGTCATACAGTGGAGTGTCATACAGTGCAGTAGAGTGGCCTAGAGTGAAGAGAGGTAAAGTACGTGGTGCAGAGTAGATAAGATAAGATACATTTTATTGCACAATTACTTAAAATCATTGCAATTCTTACAAAAAGATAATAAAAACTATTTCTGTTAGAAAGAGTTTGTGTCTGGCATGGCTAAAGTTCATAGTGATCTTCTGCAGGGAGAATAGATTTGAGTGCAGACATGAATTTTACAAAACGGGCGGCCATCTGAGCAAAGTCACCCTTCATGCACCCCTCTAGGGCCTCTTGGCATGTCCGCACATTGAGGATGCGCCAAATTGGACGCAGCCTAAAAAGTCAGCAAGGGGCGCAGGGTCTTACAAATGCATATAACGTGAGTTAAAGTTTCTTCCCCACTGCTGCAAAAACGGCATTGAGGGGGCTTATCTTCCTTATACCTCTGGCCATACTTATACGCCATCAGGGGGATTAGGTCAAAACGTAGTCTTATTAAATTATGTTTCACTGATGGCCTCATGGTGGACGATAAATAGTGTGGTAGGGTTTCACGATCGTAGAGTTTTGACGCCCAACTGCCATGGGAAAGATTTTTCACAGCTAGTAGATTGGCGTAGAGTGTAGTGGTTTTGAGTAAAGTGGTGTAGAGTTCATTCACGTACAGTGCAATGACCTCAAGCAGAGTGGCGTAGAGTGGTGCAGAGTATATTGTCATGGCATAGGGTGCAGTGGCGTAGAATGCAATGGTGTAGAGTAGCTTGTTTCAGAGTATAGTAAAGTGGCATAGAGTGGAGTGGTGCAGGGTAGAGTGCAGAGGTGTAGACTAGAGTGGTGTCAAGTAGAGTGGTGTAGAGTGCAGTGTCGCAGAGTAGAGTGGCACAGAGTAAAGTGGCATAGAGTACAGTGGCGCAGAGTACATTGGTGCAGAGTAGAGTGGTGCAGCGAGCATTGGCATAGACTACAGTGGTGCAGAGTAGAGTAGAGTGGCATAGAGTGCAATTGTGTAGAGTGGCATTGCGTGCAGTGGCAGACAGTGCTGTCTTGCAGAGTGGAGTGTCATAGAGTGTAGTGGCACAGAGTGCAGTGGGGCATAGTAGATTGTTTCAGAGTAGAACGGTCAGATGCATGGTAGAGTACAGTAGTGTAGAATAGAGTGGCGTAGATTGCAGAGTAGATTAGATATCCATAGAGTGCACTGGCATAGGGTGGAATGGTACATAGTAAAGTGCATTGGCGTAGAGTGCAGTGGCATAGAGTGTAGTGAGGTAGAGTTGAGTAGAGTGGCGTAGAGTTAAGCGGCCCAGAGTGGAGTTGCGTAGAGTGCAGTGACAAAGTGTACAGTGGCGCATAGTAGAGCAGTGTGGGGTAGAGTGCATTGACATAGAGTAGAGTGGTGTAGAGTACAGGCGTAGAGTAGAGTGGTTCAGAGTGACGCAGTGTGGAGTGGAGTGGCATATTGTGGAGAGGTGCAAAACAGACTGCAGTGGTGTGGAGTGGTGCAGAGTAGAGTGGAGTGGTGTAAAGTGAAGTACACATGGTGTGGTAGCATATTGCCATTACAGACAACACATCTTCAATTGAAATGACCATTATATTGCACGGACAGACTTGAAAGTATACTGAGCCCAAACTATAATATGTGGAAATTTTCATCACCAAGTGTATTGATTTATTTTGGTTGTATTAAAATATTTGTTTTCACCACACTTCAGAAGTACCAAAATGTGCTTCATTTGTGTTTTTCTAATTATGAAATATCTGCATAGTTTGTTTACAGACATTTGCATTTTGTTGTGTGCTAGGAAACAAAATAACATTGTACAGCCTTCCTCGACCATACCCCCAGCGGCAAGCGGGATTGTCACATAAACCCTCTTACTAAGAAGTTAGAGAAAGAAAAGTAAACATCAAGCGCCCTGGAAGGCAGAGCCTGGCATTTGACCACTGTCTCTGAATGCCCAGCAAGTGTGACAAGATAAGAATGAGATTCAAAGGCCTGCTTACAGTAATCGAGCACTGGTGGAAGAATACAGTGACTAGGCATTGGGCAATGGAAGGGATGAATTCAAGCTGGACAGTCTACAACAATTAGAGCCAGACAATAAAAAGCAAGCAATTGTGAGTTACAAACCACAAAGCCAATGGTAAGCAATTGGCGGAATGCATTTCCAGGGAAGCTTTCCAAATGTCCCCAAAAGTGATAGGTGGAATGCTTGAACTGACCCCTGCCACTGGTAGTTTTCTGGTGTCAAATTCTAGTCCATGGTTCTTTAGCCCACTATGCCACCCTACCGAGTGACCAACGAAATACAAATCAGCCTTGGTACTTCTCCAATTGGATTAAGTGGTCAAATACAAAATAAGTCAAGCCCCTCTCCCATACTCAACAATGGTAACAAACACCATATTGCACTTGGTGCTTATACATGTGTTCTGCTATGAGTATTTGTGTAGCAGACTTTATCACTTGTAAAGTATCACAGCACTATCAAAGTCAGGACACTCTTTTCAAGGAGTTATAGTATTTTCACTTATTAGTTGTTCTTGGTTGTAATCAGGCAGTGAATATTGATTTGTCGAATTTAACTCGTAATAAAGGTTTGTGTTAGACAATATCTTAAAGCTATATCTGATCCTGTCAGGGAGCTTTGTAATGTTATGTGATGCATGTGCTAAAGAAGTTTGCTGAATATTTAGGGTGATCAGTGTTCCAGTGTACGGCCTGAACAGACTGTATTATAATTAGTAGCCAATTCTAAGTGTATTTGAATGTTACTTAAAAACGTGCATTGTTGTGAGGCAAATTATTTTGGGAGTTTGATGATATTTATATGGCATGTTGCAACTGTTGGATGTATTTGATAAAAGGTCTGGCTAGCGTGCACTGATGGGTGATTGTGTTTTTTTTCTTTCCATTCAATGCTTTTGGTAGAATTATAATAGCTAACTGTAAGGAATATCTCTGCAGGATTGCATGCATGTGAGATGTTGTAGTTAACATGTTCTGCTGCAAGAGGGCTGCCAAGCCGGAGAAATTCACACACTGCACACATTCATAGATTACAACACGAGCAATGGAGCACTCAGGGACTCCTGCAGTGCTTAATTTGAGCTGGGGGTTTCTGGTGCTCGGCACTGTCACTTAATTGTCAACACCAGCACTAATGACAGTCTGCCACATGGTGGCGCTGTTTAGTTTAGAGATGAGCACTAAAGATGTTTGTTAATTCAATATACATTAAAAAATGGCAAAAACCTGCTGCCCAAGCCAATCTTGTGGCTTTGAGGGCCTAGAATAGTCTGAATTGTCACACTTGTAGGAGTGTGATGGTTAATAGTTGTGCTGGCTCTGTCATTGTTAACACTGGCAGAGGCAGTGGGTGATGCAATGTGCAGTGGCTCCCTGACGAAGGCCCTGCACTTATGTTTAATTTTTTCTTAAAATGAAGCACTGGACTCCAGGTACCTTTCAAATTGGTTATGTAGATCCCCGTGCACATAAAAGTCTGATTTGCCTTGTGAAGCTGCATCTTCAATGGTGTACTTGTATTTTCTTTGTTTTGAAGTTTCCAGTGGGAGTGTCTTAACCATTGACTTGTCTGTGAGGTAAGAAGTTTGATGGGTGTGGCTGTAGTTTTTAACAAATCGATTGGGTTCAGTCTGGGTTATTTCCAATTAACTTTTCCTGACGTGCAATATGTGAGTCACTTACCTGTGGTAAAATCGTTACTTTGGGGAATTCCTATGGCCATGTATTTACCAATCTGGAAAGTGTTGATATATGCTAGGAGGCCTGCATGATGTATTGGGTTGAAGATTAGTGTGTGGCTTGTTGGGAAAGTTAGTGCTGTGGTGAGCAAAGTCACTTCCTCTTTATCTCATAGAGGTGGATTGTTGCATGTATGCCTGGTATTCAGCCTAATGTGTTCTGTTTGATATTCTCTGTATTTAGTTTTTAACGCTCTTGTGAGAACATTAATACTTAAGTAGTAGGGTTGCTTGTGCTGTGTTGGATGTATGTGTGGAGTTTGGCCATTTTTTGCTGTTGGATGCTTAGTAGTGAGAATATTGTAGGCAACGTTAAAACATTCCATTGTAATACATATGAAGCCTTGAATTTAATCAATTAAGTGTTTTGGTGTTCCTATTAAGAGGAGAGTCATTAGTTATTGTAATTGATACTACAATTGATTATTTTGATTTTGTTGGAAAGGAATGTCCCCTGAATGGTAAATGGGTTTGTACCTGTGCACTGAGTGCACAATTATACATCAAAGTGGTATGCTGCCCTTTTGTCATCACGCTTTTCTAGAATCCCCGATAATGTGAGGTCCTGAACCTATTCTGTTATCCGGAGGGGCGTACCAAGTGTGTCCGCATAGTGGGCACTAGATTCATATCTATGCCTTGGGGACATCACTAATGCAGTGGTGGCAGAGTACTGTACTTTGTGAATTAGTAGTTTGACCTGACATTTTTCTCTGTGTCAATGAAAATCAAGCCTACTGCGAAAGTGTATAGCATGGAGGTTGGATATCCAGACACTAATGTGAGGAGGATGGAGACTGATCTACCTATAGAAATTGAGAGCCGGCCTTGATAGCAAAGTGCTACTGATTATTTAATTGTGATCACTGCTATATGATAGATGATAGTAGTGAGGGGTTGGACTGCAGTTTCTGTTGTTCAAGGTGAGCACGTTTTCTAGGCAGGGCTACTATGAGGCCAGTGTTAGTGGCTGCATTACAGCCAGGCTCCCAGATATGAGGGGCATTGCCTGATGTCTGCACTTTCTGCTGGACAAACTGAGGGTGTGCTTTGTGCCTAGAAGCTTGTCTGCCTGCCTGCTGGGAGAAGAAAGGAGAGTGTGTATGGCCCTACATGAGAGACTACCCTAGAGGAAAAGATCCGTGTTTTGCCAGTGTGAGGAACAACCAGAAAACAAGACTGCACTAGCGAGTGCACCCAGGAGGACCAGCAGCATCCCCATATCTCTCTATGAGATTTATGTGTGAACTACACTAAGACTTTGTAACTCCAAGCGCCACTGTATCATTTGGCAAACCACTGTAGGTCCGAGAACAGGTGCTGGTGGCAATGCTGGAAAAGTGAAGCTGTGTCGTTGCTGAATTCGGAGCTCAATGGACATTGGAGGCCACACATGCCAAAGAATCATTACCAGTGACTAACTGGCCAAGAGGCTTCAACCTCAACGTCTGAACTCGGCCCGGAGGACCACCACTGCAGAAGATGCCATGTTGCTGCACAGGGCCTGCGGGGAGCGCTCTGTCTAGCAATTGTTGTCTTGAAGGGAGGTCGTGGCTGAGGCCTCAGTGAGAAGCTGCCGCAGTGAAGAGCGGGGATGTGAACGCCACCCATGGTGCTGCCAGAGCTGCAACAACCATCGAGAAGGTAAAGCAGATAATAGCCTGTAAAAGGAATAAGGGACTAAAATGTATGCAGATATAAAAGCGCAAATACTCACTCTTTAGAGTACCTGTTTGCTCCTGAGAGGTGCTGGTACTCCCCCATTAAATGTATTACAGTAGTGCTGAGAAATGTAGGTACTTTCCCTTTCAAAATAAAGAAGTGCAGATACTCAGTGCTGGACTGTACCTGCCCATTTAAAGCACTGCTTTATGCCCATGGGAAGAGAAGATGTGTGAACTGTTGAACTGAGTTGCATGACTAACGAGTGCGGTAAACAGAAGAGATCTCCACAATTATGCCAAATTAATACATGTGCCAGAATCATCCTAGGGGGCGGTAGACAAAAGATTTTCTTATGCCAAAAATTGGTACAAGGCAGGGGCACAACTAGACCTGAACTTCAGGGGATGGCTAGTACTAAACAGTGTTGGTGAGGCTACCATTTCGCACACTGGGAGCTGAGAAAGCATTAGAATACACGTTTGTAAGACCAGTAGGTCCAGGTTTAATGTGTTAACACATGAAAAAGGCATATGTCCACGCCTCTTCTGCAGTAACATTAAAGCGACATCTTTTGTTTTCGCCAATGCATTCCCCTGAGATACCGAGCGAGGCTGGAGCTCACAGAGTGTACACCAGACTTGCGAGCATCTGATGTCATTTAGATGGTTGGTACCAACCGAGTCCTTTTGCATGTCAAATATGAAAGTACTGAAAACTAACTGGAAAAGTGCCTTTTCTGATTAAAAGTAGCATGAACTGCATAATGATAGCATGCTTCCAGGGAACAAGAAGATGTGTGTGGTGGGATCTCCAAAAGTGCCTTATAAAGTGCTTCCACAGACATTGAAAAGTATACTTGAGGTGTGAAGAATATACCTGGATAAAGAAAGTTGTGGAAGCTGCTATCTAGCTGTCACAAAATGAGGTGGGTTTACCAACAGCTCAAAAGGAAAGGGTATCCACAGAAAATAATACGCTGAGTACTTGTTCACAATGTAAAAGCATGCACATGCTTGTATTTCTATAGCATGGACCTAACTCGAGAGCAACAGAGCGTTGCCCAATAAGGATGATGATGGAAAATGATGCAAGATTGTATTCATCAAGTGGTGGCTTATATCTTTTTGTTACACACACACTTACACTAGGATCTAACAGATTTAAATTTTAGGCACATTATGATTAAGTGATTTCGTAGAATTGCACAATTTTCATTCAGTGCCAAGCTGGATTCAAATCAAGGACCTCAGATCGACTGCTTAGCCTCTAGACCACACCTCCTTTCCTAGTTTATGACTAGAACTTTCAAAAAAGCTTCAAACATTCAATTTCACCGTGTGAACATTCATGTTCTGTTGATGTTTTGACATACCCATTAGGCCGCATCCTCATGCTGTCTAGTGAGTGGACCAAATGCAAATTATTTTGGTATTTATGTTGTATACATGGATTGCACCTAAATGAGTTGCCTCTTGTTTGAGGTTTAGCTATTTGCATATACACAATGGTTTAATGTTATGCACATACAGAGCATGCATAATGGGTTACTGGGTAATCTCGTTCAGTGAGGAGTGCTGGTGAAATCTTTGGATTTATAGATTGTAAATGTCACCAGAAGTCTGAGATAGCAATGCCAAGGCACCTGCTATGTATCTTTTACATTGCAAGCTGTTTTATTCAAAGTGCAGCTAACAATGTGCATAGCCTGGAATTAAAATTTTGAGGTTTTGTTTACCTGTCACAAATAAATTCGTGATACAAAAATTAGGCCTGGGTGACCATAATCTTAGTAGCCTGTACAAAAACCTTTGTACAGTGGCAACAAAATCTGTATTTTACATGTAACCATGAAATATTTTCCATATTTCCCAGTTCTTTAAAAAATATTTAATACTACTGCTTTTTGAGCAATAAAAGCACCAAAACATGCAAGAAATGCATTTTTACTTGAAGATGTAATGACTTCTCAATAATCCCCATTGTACCCATCAGTGTGGAGCTGAGATCGTGGTGTGAATGAGTATATTTTAAAAGTGGTATTTTCTGTCATCTAAGGTAGTGTTCAAGCAACTGATAAATCTTTATTCAGTTGTTGGCCCTGCAATATATATTATAAGAAGCTAAACTGTTGTAAGAGAAATTGTTGGAGCCATGTAAAATTACATTTATTCTTGTTATCGTGAGCACCGACAGCATAAGATACTCTGCAGTATTCAATTGATGTAGCCAGAATGAGACCTCTGAGTAGCCCCATGCATGTGGGAAAGTGTGCACATGCCTGTGACCCTGTTGCACCACTCTCAAAGGGTTCCTGTAGCTCCAGCCAGTGCACAATGCCTGCACCCTCAACCAGTGCGAGGCTCCTGTTCCTTCACGTGAACAGATGCCTGGTGTTCTCTCGCAGGAAAATGTAAGGTCCAACTAGCAGTATAGGGAAGTATGCATAGCTTTTGTCCACAGAGGGGGCATGATTTGAGGTCACCGTGATTGGAGTCCCTCCCTTTGTTTATGGTGCCACCAAGCCATACATTAATGATTAGCACACATGGACCAACAGAGGCTCCTGCAAACAATCCCTCTTATTGCACCCTTGAAGTTGACCTGCCCTAACAAGCTTTTAACCTTAGTCCTCCATCCACTAACTTTGTGGTTTTCCTGCTTCAACCACACCAGGGAAGTGAATATATAAAACGCCAAACTCTTTCAGTTTGTGAAGGGTTTACGTTTGATGTTCCACCTGAAACACAATTTGAAAATTGACTAGACAATTCTTTTTACAGACAATTCTTTTTACAATTCTAAAACATAGCTGACAAGTGAAGCTGTTACATGTGCACCACCTTCACTCCAACCAAGTGCTTAAATGGCTCAAACATAATATGTGCTTGCGACCAAAGTGTTTCTTTAGAGATTGGTATAGACACCATTTGCAAAGAGCACTGCCCAGTGACACAGTGAAAGGCAAATATCTTATGAAGAGAGCAAAAGGAAATGGGTGAAATATGCTGTAAAGTTTGCTTTAGTCAATGTGGTCATCGCCTCCTACTTCCACAACCTCAAAATGCTCAATGTAATCTTCAACTGGCATCCAGTGAGCACATGCAGAATGGTCATCAGGCCCTCATCACCAGCAAGCTGGACTATGGCAACACACTCTGTCGGAATAACTGTCTAACTCAACAGCGTCACTATTGGGGTGCGGGGGTGCGTACCGCAACGGGTGACACCCTCACATGGGCTGACACCAACAGGGCCGGTGTATGCAGAGCAACCTAACCTTTCAGGAGGAGGAGGTGCCTGTGCGCAGTGCGCACTGTTTCATCCTCCGCCGCGTCTGCGCTCCTCTCTAGGCCCTAGTGCAGGCGGCTGATGTCATTCCCGCATGCGCATTGGGCCCTAAAAGTGCGCGTGACTGGCCTGCAGCAGCATCACGAGTGACGAGGAGCAGAGGCACTGTCTTGACCACCGGTTTCTGGGCCGCCGGCCAACGTAGCCCCCCCTGTCTGCCACCAACACAGCAGGTGAATCTCTCCGGCACCAATTGATTAATGATCGTGGGTGGTCAAGCGGTTATGCTGCCTGCGCTGTGCGAGTTGTGAGTGAGTGACATCTTGAGCAGGGCGCAGGGCGGAGGCAGTGCGGAGCGAGGTTGCCTGCCTCTGATCACCGAGTTGTGGGCCCATCTTTTGAGCTGTCGGGAGGCCTGCAAAGACGACTTTCAGGCACAGCAGCTCTGTGTACATGCTAAGGCCTCTCACCTGCTAGCCCGGCAGTTCTTCTCTTACTGAAAACAGTGGCTGCAAGACGGGGTTCTCACTCTCTTTCCTCTCCTTTCTTTTATTTGCTTCCCTGTGAAATGGATCCAAAAAAGAAAATCACTTTTGCTGTTAAATCAATGTTGTGTTTTTCTGACATTTAATTCCAAAGTGCAGCATCGGGAATAAAAGTTTAAAAATATGAAAAAGAAATAACTAAATAAAGTAAGACAGAGTGGTAGCAAACTGGCCAGATTGATTTTATTCACACCCAAACACATTAGTGCCACTTTTGCAGAGTTTGCCAGTGAAGCGCTATTTTTGTTGCCTTGGCTTTGTTTTCCCTGGGCTTGGAACTAGTGCACCAATCCTGGAGGTACTGCAATGTGAGGATTGAAAAACAAAATTTGCACTGCTGCTCTGCATCTAGGGATGTTGTCTTTTTTTTACCATACTGCTTACGTTTTGTAAGGATATAAGCAATGGCCATTGGAATGGGTCCATTCAGGGCCCTGTTGTCATGTCCTTAACTTTTCAGGCAAAAGCACTCACTGATTTCTGAACAGTAAGTGTAAAAGCGTTAAGGTAACCATGTTGTTCCTGCTTACATTTCACATGGTTTGCAAAATGTTGCATTCCCTATGATTGTTTGCTTTTTCCAGGATGCTGTCACTTTTTTCTTGTAGGCCACATATTGCTCTTGCCCAGTGCGTAATTTAAATTGAGCTGCATCCAGGTGTTTATAGCTGGCAACAATTGGGTTGTAGTTGAAGGCAGTCTGAGTTTTTCTCAGTGGGGCAGTATGGTGTTCAGTGGGGGAGAGGATGTGGCACTATGGCCAGAGCTGCTGAATTTGGAACTGGGGAACCAGGTTAAGCCTTAATAACCAGTCCACCAGACCACTCTCCTGAGAGAGCACTATCTCATGCTAGACCTTAGAAGGCTTTGCAAGACATTAGAAGCCCCAGTGTCGTAGCACCAGCAGGTGGAACCTAGCATGACAAGTGTAGGTTAACCTTCAAGGCTTGTCCACCACTATTCATACTGAAGTTCACCTCCAGTCTTGCGAGCAGGCCTATGAAGCAGCACACCCTAGAACAACAGTGACCCTGTCACTAAGATCACAGGACCCTTGAGAAGGGCCAGTTCTAGGGCGGTGCAACCGGTGTGACCGCACCAGGTGCTGACTTTAGGTGGAGGCATCATTTTTGCAAGTATATTATGGTTTTAAAAGCGCTTGCTGCCTCCTTCCTGGCCTCCAGCAATTTTCGGTAACAATAAAAATGTCATGATGACTTTGGTGATTAATGTTCTTGGTAGAGAGAGATCGGAATTTTGTCTAATGGAACATTTGACTAATGGAGAGGTAGCTCAGAGGGTTAATGTACCTGCTGCAAAGAACATGTACCATGCAGATCACAAAGTGCACATAATGCAAATAGACCAGTGGGCTACTGCTTTTGTCAGAGAGATCCTTTTGTTACTTGCAGTTTATAAGTTAAAATCCTAACATAGAACAGTGAGCTATTAACTGTCATCTACTTCGCAGCAACACAAGTCACATTTTTATTAACTTTTGATACATTTGAGCTGCAAACAATGTATTAGTTTAAATGGTCAGATCATGCTGCAGATCTTGCATTATGAGGCAAATATGGCAGAGCCATTATTATTTAGAAAACATTTGCAAACTAGGATTTTTAGCCATTCATGTTTGAACTGCTGTTTTGGAAAAGGGAGAAGTGCTGATGACAAACTCCATGGCTCGGAGACAAATGGCTTGTGCTTCCACATTTTATCGTACTTGGGGACATTCTGTGATTAGAAGCATATCCCACTTTGTGAATACATTTTACTGTCAATAACTCCTTATAACCTTAAATATCCATGTGTATCCATTGGTTGATAAAACTGGGCAGTGAAACCAAACAAATACAAAAAAGTGGGATGTTTGCGCATTCTGGCCACACCTCTGGCTCTGCCCACTGATCCAATCCTTGGGTTATTCCCGCCCCCTGATTCTACGCCCACAGTTCCCCTACTATTTTCCCCCCACTTCAACCACTGATATATCGTGTTGCTGGATAGTGGGAACACCGCACCAGTACAAAGTCCCATACCTATGATATTATAAATTCCAATAAACTGTTGACTAGCAGGTAGCCCACTGTACAACCTGATTAATGAGTCATTATCACACTGTTGTTAACAGGCACATTTTGTAAATATAGGACCTACATTTACAAACATTACTAAGGATTCTGTATGGTCCCGTTATTTGCCAACTGTGTCCACTGGCGGACTCGGAGCGGAGGAAGTCCATGCGGTAAGTCGTGAGGGGGTGACACCATGAGTTATCCGCACCGGGTGACACCAACCCTAGTGACGCCACTGGTCTAACTGCTAGAAGATTTCAGACCATACAAAACCCAGCATCCAGAGTCTAACCTAGGCTTCCCCTGTGCTCACATCACCCCGCCCGACAAAGACCTTTACTGCCTCCGCATTTATTAACCCACACACAACACACCCACCAGACACTTCTGCTCAGCCAGAATACTGCTTTTACACATACCCCATATACAAAGAACCAGAGTTTGCCCTACCTCGTACCAAGAGCCTGAAATGACCAACCCCTACACATTTGATCTGCCTTCTCAGTACTTGAGCTCCACAAGAAACTGAAAACATGGCTCTTTACCTGGACAAGTCACAGCCGACATAACCCCTGATTCCTCAGCACCAGGATACTCTCCAGGGTGAGCTGTGCACTTCACAAATACCCTTAACATAACATAAAGTTTGCCTTAGTGTTATTGTTGTAGTGTTGTTCATACATCTCTCACTCTGGTGTCACCTGTTTCACACTTCATCTCTGTTCTTTTCCATCTCAGTCACACTCTCCTCATTTCTTTCTCACCTTTTTGTCCATATTAGCACACATGCTTAATTCCCTTTCACTACTATCTCTAACTTGTCTTTCTCTCTCTCTCTCTCTCTCTCTCTCTCTCTCTCTCTCTCTTTAATCGTTTCTCTCCATCTCTTTTCTCTCACTGTCATCCTCCCTTTCATCTTCTCCTCCTAACTCCCTATAAAGAAGAGTAACCCGGGTAAAAGATATGTGACACTTCTACAGAATACTAGCTGGTACTCGTTTCTCTGTTCCCACAGAACCTCATGTTTTACATTATAGGAATGAATGCTGAAAGAGCTCAACTCTGACTGTGAACTGGTTCACCTCAATCTATGTCTGCACAGGGACTCACCAATGTCTGCAATGGAGCTCAGCTGCATACTTGGAAGAGCTCAGCTCTGTCTGCCCAGGGTCGTAGTGCTAGGTATGCAGGAACTCAGCTCCAGCTCAATGAAAGAAATTACTTATCGGTATAAGGTCTCTACTCTATCTGTGCATGTCTATCATATGTCACCAAACAAAAAAAGGCAAAAAGCACTTAATGACCTCCTGGGACGTGGACTGTGAGATGTCTGAGGGGCGTAGTTCAACTATGATCCCCTAATACAGGCACAATCCATTTTATTTAGGAGACATACTGCACATGCCTCAGGCAGCACAACAGTATATGTGCTAAAATGGGGCTGTTAGGACGGGCATCAGTGCAGTCCTGAAGCCAATGAAAATCCACAACGTGCACAAGGGGCAGGAACCCCAGTTCTATCCCAGCTTGTTATAGGCTTGTGCTTCCAGTCCTATCAACAAGTGCACTGGAAATATGCGATTGTGCGGCTGCTGCTTTTTTCATATAATGATGGGTTTGCTACATTTGCCACATCATCTGCTGCATAATCTACAGATGTAATCAAAAAATGTTTATTTATAGCTCAGACAGTTCAAATGTCACTAAAAACCTAGCGACATGTGCTGCTGCATAACAGAACTCCCTTTTCAAAGGTTGACTGATCACCTTTCTCCTACATATCGCTATATTTAGGTATTAAATTAGTACTAATGAGGTGTAGCCTATGCCTAAAAGTGTAAAACAAATTTTAAAAATGATATTGCAAAATTTGTAGCATTACAACGCATAATTTGCCTTTTCTTGCTGCATAATTTAGTCAACCCTGCTGCATAATTTGGCCCTCCCCTGATGCATAATTCCAGTGGCCCTGCCTATCAAGAAGCTCAGATGGGTATTGAAGTGGGCCATCCCCTTTTCAATCCTGCTTTTGCTGCTCAATCTGGCTCCTCGTTGGGAATCAAGGTTTGCTGGTTCCTACGCCCAGCACCAAATTCCTGCTTTGCTGCTGCCAAGGAGTTTCTAAATTGCCAGCTAAGTAAGCCAGGTAAGTAAAACAAAAATGTTATTTCTCTATGCTTCTGTGTATGTTTTTGTGAGTGTGTTTGTGAGAGAGTTAGAGTGAATGGGATTGAGTGGAAGTGTGTATGTTTGAGAGTGTCAATGAGAGTGAAAGCTAGAAGCAGAGTTTGGGAGTGTGCATGAATAAGTGAAAGTCAATACGAGCGAGTGAGTGAAGGAGAATGAGTGTGTCACAATGTGTTATTGATTGGATGTTGTGGGAAGGAGTGGAAGTGATTCGTGGTTGTGGCTATCAATGGTGCTGCAGGTGTAATTGCACCAGGGCCCATAGTTAGTGAGTGTGTGTAAGTGTGTTAGTAAGTGAGAATGAGATTCAGTATGAGCACGTTTGTGTGTGAGTAAGAGTGGGAGTGAGTATGAGTGAGAATGAGCAAGTGAGAGAATGTGAGTGAGGGGAAAGAGTCTAAGGCCCAGATTATCAAAAATGTTAAACAGTGCAGCACCCAAAGTTGCTGCATTGTGTGGGAGGGGAGAGCAGGTAACCACCATACCTACAAAGATATGGCACCGTCATGCTCTCTCCCTAGCGCTGGCACACAATTAGGCTACCAAGCACCACACACATACTTTCGCACCATAGTGCAAAGGTGTCTGCGTGAGTCTAGCATAGGTTTTGTAGTGGAAGGGTGCCCCTCCACTATAAAATACCATGCTTTGCTAGCTTTAAAACTTTTCCTAATTTGGATGTGTGCGGTACTGTCCAGGACACATGCAAAGTGGGAAAAGTTAGGAGAAATAAAAGCATTTCTCCTTTTTAATGCCTGCTTTCAAGTGGAGTTTATTTTTTGATGCAAAGCACTGTCTACTATTGTTAGTAGATACGGTTTTACATCAGAAACCATGGGTGGTTGCATGAAATTGCCAGTGTACAACCCATTGAATGCCCTCTTGATGCAGAGTAACACAAAGCAGCACTGCTTTGCATTACTTTCAGGATTTGCATTGGAAAGTGTATTAAAAAAAACATTTTGCACAGGTTTGGGTCACTTTTGTGATGCAAGCCCAGTGCAAAATGGTTGTTAATCTGGGTCTAAATGTGAGCGGGAATAAGTATGAGTGAGGCAAATTTGGGGAAAAAATGGGGTAAATTCCTGGGCACTATTATGCCTCACCACTTTCAAAGATCACCAGCCACCTCTGATGCCAATACTAACTGATGAGATGTGGCCTAAGGGCCAGAGCTGCCAACCTTGGAGCTGGGGAACGAGGTTTGAATCCCAGCATCAGCTCAACATCCTCTGACCCTGGGCAAATCACTTAATTCCCCCATGCCTAAAAAAATATATATTATTTTGTGTAGTGTAATCTGTTGCTCATGTGAAGAACCCTTATGCCTTTGGTCCAGGTTTGCTCTGTATCAAACTGCACAAATAAAAAACAATGAGGTAGGGAGTAACATTTTACCCAGAGGATTGGGACTGCTATCCGCCGGCCCTCTTTGCTATCCATCCACCTCACCCCTATTTTGGAAACATCATTTAGCATGTTCTTATGTTTTAGTCAGGACTTGGCATTGTTAGGACCAAAACCACAAATACTTCCCATCCCCTCTTGCTATTGACAGAAAAGAAAGGACTGCTGGATGGTCACTGCATTTAAAAAAATCAAAAAACGATTTGCATTTTAGAATGTATTTAGCGCTTATTACTCCTTCCAGGAGTAGTAAGCACTTTATAAATTAATTTACAAATCAAGACAATTTGGAATTTCTGTCCTGTTAGATTGGAAGCAGAGGAAGATGATAGAGATTGCCTTTAAAGTGCAGGTGCGGTCTCACATACCAGTGTTAATGGGAAAGCATTGTCTCACTTTAAAACAAAGGGTGACAGACCTTTTGCGCTTTTACTGAGCAGCGCAACTCCGGTTCCTCCTGGAATGGTCCCAAGAGGAATCTGAAAAGCACTGGCTGCTCATGGATAAAGCCGTGGGGCGGCAGCACCTGTTGAAAATCCTCTTTCTACATAAGACTGCCCACCCAAGAAGCCTCTATCTCTCCACCATCACCAAAACCTCTCCAGAGGCTTGGGACCGAGTGAGTGGACAAGGAGGTCTAACTACATGCCCTCCTCCATTGGCACTGATATGGGCAATGAGGATTTCATCCTGGGACTGAATTAATTCCACAGTGGTTCAAGGCTGGCACTGAGCTGGATGCCGGTCTATAGGCCACCTATTTGATGAGGAGGGTCCCATACCCTTTGAACAACTCAAATCCGACTATGCCATACCTGAACCTGAGATGTTACACTACCTCCAGATTCGGCACTGGGTGAAAAAACCTGCAGTCTGCCCGAGAGCACAACGCCCCCTCACCACCAATGAAAAGTAGTTGGTAACTAAGGCATCAGATAGATGCTTCATCACAAAGCTCTACGGCCTTTTGCCCCCACCCTTTCCTGATGGTCAAGTCGACAAGCCAGCGATGATGGGAATTGGAACTGGGCCGCTCAGTGACCCAGAAGGAATGGGAGAAAAAATACTGCCGCTCACAGCACACAGCCTGTAATATTGCCAGTATTAAAATGACCACCAAGATTGCCACGTACTGGTATCTCACACCAGTCCACATCCACTGGGGCAATGCCGCGCGTAAACCCAAGTGTTGTCACTGCTGAGGTTCCCCTGGCACCTGCTAAGGGATTGCCTGAAACTCATCACTTACCAGACACAATTATTGGATGACGTAGACACTCACCTAAACAGCTTCCTCGATTCCCTGCCTATACAATTTTGGGTTTGCCCAACACTCTCTCCATTCTGCTCAAATCCCGTGTGGGACGACAAATTGAACTGACCCTGCAACCAGCCTTGCAGGACATCCTGACACACTAGGACACAGGTTCCTACTTATCAGTGCTGGTTCCACCGCCTCTGATATATAATGGGAATTGAGAGGCTGATCCTCTCACCCACAGCACAAGGCGCCTCATATTCTGAGCTCTACTGTCCCTTTATCGACTTGCTATCTTACGAATTTCGCAAACTCACATGCCCCAGATATCTCTGTCTGCTCAGGCTAAAGGAGCCTTCTGTTGATTCCAATCAGGAGAGTAATAATTAAAGAGACACGCTTAGACACAAGAGACCACATTTTTTTTTTTTTTTTTTTTTTTTTTTTTTTTTAAAGCCGTTTATTACAGAATCCAAAAAATATACAAAGATGGGCCTACAACCTTCAGGCCGGCCGCTAGCACACAGAAGGAGCATATAATACAGACAGTAGAACGCACGCTGCGGCAGAAGGGAAATCACAGGAGTTGAAGAGGCGTTGGTAGCCACACCATCCGGACCCCACACAACGGCTTCATTTTTATATAAATAATCAACAAAAAACAAGTCCACAAGGCAACCCACAATCGGAAATAACAGCATGTGCTCCCCTAGGGGGGGGACCCCGGCGATCCATAGGAATATCGAGGGGGGGAAGAGGTCAGGACGGGGACTAAGTAGACTCATCGCCCAGAACCGGGAAGACAAACAGGCTAAGGAGACGGGGCCGGTGACGAATCAGGCAGTAGCGGCGGGGTACAGATTCCCCCCTGGTAGGCGTTCCAGGGGCCCCATACCTTCACCCATGTCCCAGGCTTACCTCTCGCAACATACACCACCTTTTCCCGAAACATGCACCAATCCATGTTGTCCTTCCACGCCGAGACAGTCGGCGACCTCTGGGAACCCCACAATTGCGCAATGTCACGTTTGGCTACCATATATCCCAGAGTCGCCCACCACGTCTGCGGCACTGAGTAGTCAGTTGGCTCCCACACATTCAAAAGACATCTCCTCGCCTCAGGCAGCAGCTGCACATGCGTGAGACCACATTTTTAATCCCACTTTATAGCGCTCTGGTTCCCAGGGGAGGGGGGAGTTCAGGGAATGTTCTGTTTATTCATATGTATCCTACAGATGGTGAGCGCTCTGAGCTCACGGTTATGTTCCATTTTCTGTGTACTAAAAACAATAAAGAGATTTGAACCATAATACAAAGGGTGATCAGTAAAGCACACAGCCTTGTACAATTAGAACCCCCATTGTGGGATTTTTGTTCTGGATGTTGTGAATCACCTGTGTGAACAGCAAGATAAGCTGTCTGTCGGAGAAAAGAAAATGCATGTTCCGACGCACTCTCTTCTAGCCGTACTTCGACCAGGCTTTCCCTGCGACAGACACCAACACAGCTTCAGCCTGGGTTACTGAACATGACAGGGGGCTAAAGCCCTTTCAGCCCAATGGGCGTTGGGCACTACGACGGCAGCGCCAAATGGCTTTATGTAGCTTAGTGCCAAATGGCAGATAATTCATGTGAGGTGACCCCAACAAGACAGAAACAGTGCAAAATGAGATGTTAGGATTCCACATAAATTCAGTTCAGTGACAGTACTAGCGCCACTTGGCTTTCCGTGGAGCCCACTGCCAAATGA
Source organism: Triturus cristatus (assembly GCF_964204655.1). NCBI lineage: Eukaryota > Metazoa > Chordata > Amphibia > Caudata > Salamandridae > Triturus > Triturus cristatus. Next base: position 905,126,290 of record NC_140580.1, read on the forward strand.
AACCTGTTTTGACCACAAATAAAATTGTGTGGATTTTCAATGTGCAACTTCCACAGAATTGCCCATCATATGCGATTAACATTTAGGGCCTATTTACGAGTCTGGTGGTCCGAGGACTGCCAGACCTGGGCAGCGGTGGTGGTACAGCTACCGCCGCACCGGAGGTCCGACCGCAATATCATAACTTTGATGGTAAAACCGCCATTGTACTGCTGCAGCCGCCAGAAAACCGCCGTTCCCTGGCAGTGTGGTCATCAGGCCTCAGTAATATGCTGGTAGTGCTGCTGCGGCACTGCCAGGCATATTACGAGTTTCAGGTCCGCCAGTGGTGTCATGGAGGTCCTTACTCCATAAAAAGTCTGGGAGTCCTGAAACAAAGGGGCTCTGTGTCCATTTGCATGGGAATGCATACAGAGAGGCACAACATGTGCCATCCTGTGTGCATGCATCCCAGTTCCTGCATGGCATGGACTTTACAGTCCATGCCGTGCAGGAACTGTTTTTGGCTTTCCCATTGTGGTGCCCATATTCAGAGGCACCACCTTGGGACCGCCAAAAAAAGCTTGCCAGACACAAGGAAACTCGTATTCTGGCGGGCGGTGGGCACACAGATTTAGCTGTGTGGGAGCAGGACGCTGGTCTGCTTCCACACCGCCAAACTTGTAATCGGGCCCTTAGCCAGTAGACTGTGCAAATAAACTTGCACTTAATGGTGTACTTTAAGTTCAAAACTCCCACAGTAGCGGAACTGCTTAGCATTTCTGCAACATATTATTGCTTACGCAAGCATGGCAGGTGATGCTATCAGCCCAAGACTGGTAGTAAAATACGGCGCTTTCCCTCTTTTTGACCATTTGTGCAACAAAATGCTGCAGATAGCTGCACAGCGCTGCGTGTAGATTGGAAAGTGTTATTTTGAGGAAAGACTTAATTATAGCTCGAGAAAGTGGGTGGGTTTACTCACTGGATGAGAGTGACCTCTGAATACGCCCAAGCATCCTCCTTATCACACGAAATATTTATTCTCGTACTTCCTTCTACTTCTGTCAACATCACATCCCCTCAGACTACATTAATCTCTTCTTCCTCTGACCCTTTCTTTCACCCATACTCAACTTCTCCTTATTTTGTCACCAATGCTATCTCATTTCTTTCACTAACTCCTCTAGTCACTCATCCTTCTTTTTGTATCATGTTTTTACCTTTTACTTTTTAAAACTCTTGTTAACTCTCTTCTTTCTTTGGTTCGCCTTTTACTTGTCTTGACTTTCATTTCCTCCTTCCTATTTCTTTCCTCTCTTTTCTCTCCACTTTTACCACCATTTTCTCTTCTTTCTCCTTCCACATCTCTCTCTGCACTTTTGCGCACTTGCTCTTATTTCTTAATCCCCTTAATGTTCTTATGCCATCTATTATTTTGTTTTATTCACCCTTTCGCTCTCCTTTCATTCATTCTATCACTTTACCTCTTGCACATTCATTTCCCCTTCTCCATATTTCAGCCCACATCTCGCACTCACTAACTATCTTTTATATTTTTAATTTTTCTTCACCTTTTTATCGCACTTACTCACCATCTGTCTTTTATGTACTTTTTCTTCTTTCTGCCCTTCTTCCCTCACACTTTTCCCCATTTCTCTCTGTTCTTTCATTCATTTCCTCCTGTACAACTTTCTCCTCTTACACTACTTTGTCTCTACCCATCTCTCTCTTTTCTTACATTCTTTACCTTCTCTTACATTTCTCCCCTCTCAATTTCTCCCCATCACCCTCCTATAAATTACTTTCCTTTTCTCCTTCTCTCTGTTCACATCTTGTACTCTCTCCCTTTCACGCTTGCGTTCTTTCGTTCCATTTTACCATTCGTCTCTTGCTTCTCTCCCCACCACTCTACTCTGCCTGTCTCTGTCACTCTCTACTCAGTTACATTATACCTCTCAACATCCTTTCCTCTCTCCCATGGATTGGGCATGGAGACGTCATGCTCTGAATTGAACTGAGGGATGGGTCCAGGGGTTCCAGATGATATTGTCACCAACAATTGCTGCAGCCTGCATTCTTAGAGACTTCCAGCACACATGATTTAGAGCTCCTGCTGGGGTCTGACGCTTGTGTGCATAGGATCTGTGGTGCACTGCTGATCCCAAGCATGCAGGCTTTAGATCCTGGAAATCATGTCAAGCGCTCAGAGCTAACAACCACGCTGGCTGCAGTAGGAACGGTGACCAGGAAGGCAGCTCCTGAAGCCCCATGGCCATGCCTTCATTGATCCACTTGGAGTGGTTCCTAAAGATGCTGCTGATGCGGGTTGCTGGACATCAACACTCAGAGCCGATTGCAGGAGCCTCACAGGAATTGGCTTCCCAGCCCAGGATTCCATTCCGATGGAAGGCCTCACCAATATGCCTGAGGAGCTGGAGGTGGCCCGCATGGAACATCACATAGTCTTCCTTCTGTAGGCCATGGTGGCACCAAGAGCAGAGTGCAGCCTGACTGAATGACCATGATTGCACAGGAGGTTAACTGGGCGAGAGGAGAGGTATCAGAACAGCGGCCACAATGAACATTACAGGACAGTCAATCAATGATAGTCAAGGTGGGGCAAGCACTTGCAATTTGCTATGTGTATAGAACCCTCAAAAGTATAGCATATCTAAAAACAGATCTATACGGACCAGTTTGAGTACATTGGTACTTCACTAAAATATCGATAATGGAAAAGCACCATCTGCCCTGCCAGTTATGTGCTGCCTTGGCTATTATTGGTATTCAGACAAAATATTGAGTAAAACACATTGAGATGCACAAATATTGAGTTTTTAATATCGTGAGCCACAATTATTGTGATGCAGGAATATCGTTGACAAGAACATCGATTTTCTAGGGTAAGTAATATTGATGTCAGAAATGCCAATGTTGTTAATATTATTTACTTATATATCTGTGTTCTTAATATTGATGTTAAAAATGTTTATGGGCCTAATTATGATAGCAGTGAACCCGCCACCGGCAGCCTGCCAGTGGCGGATTCACCGCCATCATGCGGCCATTCTCCGCCCGCCGGATAAGGTCCTTATCTGGCGGGCAGAGGGCTGGAGGACGGAAAGCCCGTCTGGCATGGGTTTGACACAAGCAATCATTACGATTGCCTGTCGGACCCACCCGACATCCACAAAATGGTGGCGTGCCTAGCAGGCACCGTTCGCCAGATTTGTATGCTGCATCCCCGCCAGCTTTTGAATGGCAGTTCCACCGGCAATCAAAGGCTGGCGGGAATGTAATTCGGGGGCCTGTTGCGAGCCCCCCCTGCGCAGGGGCAATGCAATTGTGCACTTGGGGTGCACCTATAGTGCCCCCCTACAGTTCCCTGCACCAGGTAGCAGGCACCACGTGGTGCCTGCTACGTAGTGCAGGGAAACGCACAACATGCATTTTTGCCATTGCGGCGGGTGCTGCTGGCTGTAGCACCCGCCGAAATGGTAATCAAGCAAAATGCGACCGCTACAGTGGTAGTCCCACTAAAATTGCATGTGCGGCACTGTCGCCATATTGCCAAGCGGTCCTGATTCCCGTGATGATGGCGGACGGACGGACTCAAGTCCGTCCGCCATCGTAATGTGCCCCTATGTTGTTAATATCATTTAAAAAATATTGTTGTTAATAATATACTTTTTTTGTTATTTGTATGTATTTTAGTATATGTTTTAATTGCATGTGTTATAAATAGTTTATATAATTAATGTTAATGCTTTTTAATATAGTTTGGACATTTTTTGCTGTTTTTTTTATTTAATTTAATGGTTTATTGTAATTTTTAGTGTCATAGTGGGTTGTGGGTTTTGTAGGGGTGTAGGATGGAAAGTAATTTAATTATAATTGATTAAGGAATTAATTTATAATTATTCTTAATTATTTAATTGATAATTAATTATGTCAATTGTGTAATTAATTAAATTTTTTAAGTGAAGATTTAGGTTTAGGTTGTGGGGTGTTTAAGGGTATAGGGTGGAAGTACCTTAATCATAATTAATTCATAATTAGGTAGTTAACTGTTATTAACTATTTAATTGATAAATAATTATGCAAATTATGTAATTAATTCATTTTTAAGTTATGTTTTAGTTGAGTTGTGGGGTTTATAGGGGTACAGGGTGGGAAGTAAATTAATTATAATCAATTAGTAATTAATTATTTAATTGAGAATTAATTATGTAAATTGTGTAATTAAGATGTTATAATTAATTAATACATAATTGAAATTAATATTAATTATTTAATTGATAGTCTTTTAAGTAAATTGTGTAATTAAGATATTTTTTTAAATAATATATCTGGTGCAGGTTGTGTTTTTAGGGTTACAGGGTGGGAAGTTAATTAAGAAAAAAGTATTGATAATTATTTATTACTTTCATATTAATTAACTGTGCTAATTGTGAACTTATATTTGTTAAGTTATGTTTTTGGCGTGTGTTGTTTAGATTGTAGAGGAATGGGGGAAATTATTTAAATAGTCATAAATAAAAAAATATTTATTTATTTTAAAAAAGTTTTTATTATTCTTGGAGTTTATTAGTTTTTTTGTATTATTTACATATTTATGAATATTATGGTGCCGATTCCGATCCGTTAAAAATGTTTTTCCGTACGACTCGTATCCGTATTTTTTTACTTACGAATCGTACAAGTCCCGTACAAACGGTGAAGTACGATTCGTACGTGAAAAATACATGCGAATCGCTTCGGGAAAAGTCTACGAGACGTCCCCGGACAGTTTTACGTACAAGTCGTAAAACTGAAGTCCGAGCGCACAAGTATGATCCGTACCGGCGTTCCGTAAACACAAGCGTATGGAAAACGTCCCGTACGGAGCGAACTTTGTACCACCCCTACCCCGAGTACACTAGTGCCCGGGGTACGAGTCGTACGGCCCCCCCAGCCTCCCCTCCATCCCCGTATGTACGCACCGTACCCCCCCGTATGTCCGCACCGTACCCCTGTATGTCCGCACCGTACCCCCCAACCGCATATGTCCGCACCGTACCCCCGTATGTCCGCACCATACCCCTCCACCCGTGTATGTCCGCACCGTACCCCAGGTGTACCCCAATCCTCAGGTATGTACGGTCCGTACATATGCGAGGATTGGGGTACGCCTGGGGTTCGGTGCGGACATACAGGGGTACGGTGCGTACATATGGGGGTTGGGGGGTACGGTGCGTACATACGGGGGTGGGGGGGGTACGGTGCGGACATACGGGGGTACGGTGCGGACATACGCGGGTGGGGTGGTACGGTGCGGACATACGCACCGTACATGCGCACTGTTGGCCTATGTACGGTGTGTACCCCAACAGCGCGTATGTACGCACCGTACATATGCAATGTTGTACACACCGTACATGATGACACGTACGATGTGGGTGATGGCGTGTACGTCGCGTACCGGGCCCCCTTTTCATCGTGCATCGCAGCGTACTTAGCTTTTCCGGCACTTTTTGGCTCCCGTAAAAATATAGCCGTGCGGAGTGCTGTAGGTACGAATCGTACTTGCTGGTCCGTAAAATGCTGACTGACTCCGTGCGGATGTCGCGTACGCGCTGTCCAGGATCAGAATTGTATGGATTTTTTAGCCGTACGATGTTTTTTACAATTCGTACGGAAATGGTATTTCTGTACAAATCGTATTTGCTGGTTTGTAAGGTGGAATTCCCGGGTACCATAACCACTTTTAGCCTGTTTACAATATTTACTTCTATTTATGTATTATTTATTCATATATTTATTGCATTTGCACTTTATGATGTAGTAGTTCACTACCAATCCATCATTATTGGTTTTGATCCATTATGATTAATAGGCTAAGATTAGATTGTGATATTGGGCAACACGTTATAAGATTATTCAACATAGTAGAGCAGCAACAGCATCAACATTTATTTGAAGTGCTTATTTGAAGTGGATATTTGGATAATGATTTATTCCCCCATCATTTGGTAGATCTGGAAACACTGCCACCTGTATGGAGTAATCCGCTACGGTCTTTCTTTCTTTTATTTTTTTTATGTGTTTTTTTACACACATTTTTACCCTTGGCCCGACTATGAAAAGAATAGAGGCCGTGTTTAATAGAGGCTTGACCTCATTTTGTTAATTTTGTTTAATTTTAGCACTTGCTCACATTTTGTCTGTTTTTCCACTAGCTTCCCGATTCAATCAGCTGTTGAGTATACTATGGTTTCATAATTAAGGCAAGTTATTGTTGATTATTCAACCATTTTGGTGATATTGTTCATCTTATTTATGAAGTAATATAATCCATGAATTTACTCTTTATGTATAATGATGTAGTGTTTCTTCTACATGCTATTTTTTGGCCTGATTGTGTAAGAAGTATGTTGTTTATTTCCATTTTATACTACCATTGGCTGAGTAGGGAGGAGAGTAATTTGAAAACACTATAACTTGAAAAAATGGTTCCTAGCGTGTCATGTGATCAAGGTCGTGGCAACACAGCTGAAACGTGTCATGCCGATCCTCACAAAATAAAATTGCACTAATTCAATCAACAGCACGCTGTGGTCTGTACCTGTGTTCCTGAATACTTGGATTAATGGGAATTTGATTCTTAGTAAATATATATGTGTATATATATATATATATATATATATTTTAATCACCAAAGTGCCCGAAGCATTCGAAGGGTCACTCGACATCGCCCGCACCATCCGACCTAATGTTGCTGCTCTCCTCGTCTTCCAGCCATTATTCATGAATTCCCCCGACGCGTTTCGAGGCTGTCACGCCTCTTAATCATGGGGCTGCTTGAAGAAAAATGGCATCGCGGACTCACATTATTTAAATTCTTGGCATCTTTTATTTCTACACAGCCCCTCCCACTGGTTTTGCTTAGTGCAGTTCCTCAGGATGCATTATGGGATGTGTAGTTGCTAATGTGAGTATAGTCATTATTCCCTTTAGTAGGTGCGATGTCCATTCGTACAATTAAAGCTTTGGATTAACCTTAGTAGGATGTGGAGAACAACAGGAGGCCACTTTACTGCAAATGGAGCGACGTGCTGAAATGGAGCAAAGGAGTTTCACCCCACAGCCTCTCAATTGGATTCGAGATGGTGCCCCTTCCAGGACTGGACCGCCCTGTCGAAATTTTAATCACCAAAGTGCCCGAAGCATTCGAAGGGTCACTCGACGTCGCGCGCACCATCCGGCCTAATGTTGCTGCTCTCCTCTTCTTCCAACCATTATTCATGAATTCCCCCAACGCGTTTCGAGGCTGTCACGCCTCTTAATCATGGGGCTGCTTGAAGAAAAATGGCATCACGGACTCACATTATTTAAATTCTTGGCATCTTTTATTTCTACACAGCCCCTCCCACTGGTTTTGCTTAGTGCAGTTCCTCAGGATGCATTATGGGATGTGTAGTTGCTAATGTGAGTATAGTCATTATTCCCTTTAGTAGGTGCGATGTCCATTCGTACAATTAAAGCTTTGGATTAACCTTAGTAGGATGTGGAGAACAACAGGAGGGCACTTTACTGCAAATGGAACGACGTGCTGAAACGGAGCAAAGGAGTTTAACGCCACAGCCTCTCAATTGGATTCGAGATGGTGCCCCTTCCAGGACTGGACCGCCCTGTAGAAATTTTAATCACCAAAGTGCCCGAAGCATTCGAAGGGTCACTCGACATCGCCCGCACCATCCGACCTAATGTTGCTGCTCTCCTCGTCTTCCAACCATTATTCATGAATTCCCCCGACGCGTTTCGAGGCTGTCACGCCTCTTAATCATGGGGCTGCTTGAAGAAAAATGGCATCGCGGACTCACATTATTTAAATTCTTGGCATCTTTTATTTCTACACAGCCCCTCCCACTGGTTTTGCTTAGTGCAGTTCCTCAGGATGCATTATGGGATGTGTAGTTGCTAATGTGAGTATAGTCATTATTCCCTTTAGTAGGTGCGATGTCCATTCGTACAATTAAAGCTTTGGATTAACCTTAGTAGGATGTGGAGAACAACAGGAGGCCACTTTACTGCAAATGGAGCGACGTGCTGAAATGGAGCAAAGGAGTTTCACCCCACAGCCTCTCAATTGGATTCGAGATGGTGCCCCTTCCAGGACTGGACCGCCCTGTCGAAATTTTAATCACCAAAGTGCCCGAAGCATTCGAAGGGTCACTCGACGTCGCGCGCACCATCCGGCCTAATGTTGCTGCTCTCCTCTTCTTCCAACCATTATTCATGAATTCCCCCGACGCGTTTCGAGGCTGTCACGCCTCTTAATCATGGGGCTGCTTGAAGAAAAATGGCATCGCGGACTCACATTATTTAAATTCTTGGCATCTTTTATTTCTACACAGCCCCTCCCACTGGTTTTGCTTAGTGCAGTTCCTCAGGATGCATTATGGGATGTGTAGTTGCTAATGTGAGTATAGTCATTATTCCCTTTAGTAGGTGCGATGTCCATTCGTACAATTAAAGCTTTGGATTAACCTTAGTAGGATGTGGAGAACAACAGGAGGGCACTTTACTGCAAATGGAACGACGTGCTGAAACGGAGCAAAGGAGTTTAACCCCACAGCCTCTCAATTGGATTCGAGATGGTGCCCCTTCCAGGACTGGACCGCCCTGTAGAAATTTTAATCACCAAAGTGCCCGAAGCATTCGAAGGGTCACTCGACATCGCCCGCACCATCCGACCTAATGTTGCTGCTCTCCTCGTCTTCCAACCATTATTCATGAATTCCCCCGACGCGTTTCGAGGCTGTCACGCCTCTTAATCATGGGGCTGCTTGAAGAAAAATGGCATCGCGGACTCACATTATTTAAATTCTTGGCATCTTTTATTTCTACACAGCCCCTCCCACTGGTTTTGCTTAGTGCAGTTCCTCAGGATGCATTATGGGATGTGTAGTTGCTAATGTGAGTATAGTCATTATTCCCTTTAGTAGGTGCGATGTCCATTCGTACAATTAAAGCTTTGGATTAACCTTAGTAGGATGTGGAGAACAACAGGAGGCCACTTTACTGCAAATGGAACGACGTGCTGAAATGGAGCAAAGGAGTTTCACCCCACAGCCTCTCAATTGGATTCGAGATGGTGCCCCTTCCAGGACTGGACCGCCCTGTTGAAATTTTAATCACCAAAGTGCCCGAAGCATTCGAAGGGTCACTCGACGTTGCCCGCACCATCCGGCCTAATGTTGCTGCTCTCCTCGTCTTCCAACCATTATTCATGAATTCCCCCGACGCGTTTCGAGGCTGTCACGCCTCTTAATCATGGGGCTGCTTGAAGAAAAATGGCATCGCGGACTCACATTATTTAAATTCTTGGCATCTTTTATTTCTACACAGCCCCTCCCACTGGTTTTGCTTAGTGCAGTTCCTCAGGATGCATTATGGGATGTGTAGTTGCTAATGTGAGTATAGTCATTATTCCCTTTAGTAAGTGCGATGTCCATTCGTACAATTAAAGCTTTTGATTAACCTTAGTAGGATGTGGAGAACAATAGGAGGGCACTTTACTGCAAATGGAACGACGTGCTGAAACGGAGCAAAGGAGTTTCACCCCACAGCCTCTCAATTGGAGTCGAGATGGTGCCCCTTCCAGGACTGGACCGCCCTGTAGAAATTTTAATCACCAAAGTGCCCGAAGCATTCGAAGGGTCACTCGACGTCACCCGCACCATCCGGCCTAATGTTGCTGCTCTCCTCGTCTTCCAACCATTATTCATGAATTCCCCCGACGCGTTTCGAGGCTGTCACGCCTCTTAATCATGGGGCTGCTTGAAGAAAAATGGCATCGCGGACTCACATTATTTAAATTCTTGGCATCTTTTATTTCTACACAGCCCCTCCCACTGGTTTTGCTTAGTGCAGTTCCTCAGGATGCATTATGGGATGTGTAGTTGCTAATGTGAGTATAGTCATTATTCCCTTTAGTAGGTGCGATGTCCATTCGTACAATTAAAGCTTTGGATTAGCCTTAGTAGGATGTGGAGAACAACAGGAGGGCACTTTACTGCAAATGGAACGATGTGCTGTAACGGAGCAAAGGAGTTTCACCCCACCAGCCTCTCAATTGGATTCGAGATGGTGCCCCTTCCAGGACTGGACCGCCCTGTAGAAATTTTAATCACCAAAGTGCCCGAAGCATTCGAAGGGTCACTCGACATCGCCCGCACCATCCGGCCTAATGTTGCTGCTCTCCTCGTCTTCCAACCATTATTCATGAATTCCCCCGACGCGTTTCGAGGCTGTCACGCTTCTTAATTATGGGGCTGCTTGAAGAAAAATGGCATCGCGGACTCACAATTTTTAAATTCTTGGCATCTTTTATTTCTACACAGCCCCTCCCACTGGTTTTGCTTAGTGCAGTTCCTCAGGATGCATTATGGGATGTGTAGTTGCTAATGTCAGTATAGTCATTAGTCGGGGGAATTCATGAATAATGGCTGGAAGACGAGGAGAACAGCAACATTAGGCCGGATGGTGCAGGCGACGTCGAGTGACCCTTCGAATGCTTCGGGCACTTTGGTGATTAAAATTTCTACAGGGCGGTCCAGTCCTGGAAGGGGCACCATCTCGAATCCAATTGAGAGGCTGTGGGGTTTCTGTTCCAGCAATTTTTTCTTTGTTTTTAGATTGCGCATGATATTTTGGGAGCTTTAGTTTTCTGACACTTTTGTAGATATCCACACATGATTTGGCGTAGTTGAATGAATTTTCGGGGCAGAAGGATAGACCCAAGGGATATAAATGTATGTCATTTCGAACATCTTTTTAGTAAAATGTGTTTTTATATATTGTTTACTGTTTTATGGATAAATAAATTAGAATAATTTTAATTTTTTTTCATTTTATTTGATACATTTATTAACTATTTTTATATGTGTTTGTATGTATGTGTGCATACTTGTTACATTGGTATATTTAAAATAAACATTAGAAAATGAACACATAGATTATAATTAATATATTTTAATAGTTTTATATTATATATGTGCATAATAATATACACACATTCATATATATGTGGTGTGTTTGTTTAAATAAGTTTGTAATACCATTGCATATATTGTTTGGATATTTGTATGAAACGATATTTAAAAAAAAATATTTTTGTACTTACCGTTATATGGATACAAAAAATATATTTTTGTGATTGATATTTTTGACACAATATTTCTGTATCGCAATATTTTTGGTTTTGATATTATGCCAGTGATTCCTATTATTCCTGCATTGGTATAGGTTTAAGTCTGGCCTACAGACCTCATTACCTATCACACCTGGCTCGTGTTTTCCAAAATAATGATAATAAAAACACATTGTGCATTTGGTCATCCCTCTTCATTCGTTGGTCTGTTCAATTGTCATTCAAATTTTGCTTCTGTCCATCACAGCTTACAGCACGGGGCAATGGGTCAGCCTACTTTTTCTATTGATTGTCTTGGACTGTGTGTTAAAAGATTTTGCCTCATCACATGTGCAAAGTTGCACTTTAGTGCCTGGGGGTCCTGGGAAGTTTGGGCACACATTTGATTTTATAGTTTTTGCATATCCTTTCATTGGAAATAGTTGCACACTTGCTAAGGCCAGACCTATTTGCTTTGCCAAAACATGTTTATTTTGAATGCAATCACCATCGTTATCACCTTTTACATCATCACATGCTCTTTCTTCCCATTTAACCAGGGGTGGGCGGTGAACTCTGCTCCGCCAGCAGAGTTTTGCCAACTCCGCGCTCTGCTGGGAGACGGAATTCAGAAGAAAAAGTCTGACTCCAGGAAGTAGCGGAGTTTGAGTTTAACCCCCGCCGCCCACCCTTACTTTTGGTCAATATTATTTCCAACTCCTATTGAAGGATTTTCTGCCTCCCGCGCCACTCCTTCCCAGTTGCAAGCAATGAACATTAAATATAACCTCATCCTCCCAGCCAACATCATATTCTTTTTAGACTCTCCAGAAGAAATATCAGACTGTGAGACAGAGCAAGGAGTTCCTTAGCACACTCCGGTCAGCCCAGGGTGTACGACCAGGGATATGGAAGATTGATGAACAGCTCCTAAGTTTTAGCAACAGCATAGGTACCACAGCTGGATCAGGGGGCGCTGCCTGGCATCAGATAACAATCTGGGGTAAAGGAGTACGGTTCCATGGATGGAGTCCCGTCCGTCTACGACCTACTTGGGGGTGAGGGCGTGAAAAATGTGGGGTGGGACACAGACTGCAGCTCACAGGCTGGCAAATTGTCAGAGCCATACTAGCTCGTTGTGTTGTTGCTGCAACATCTGATTGCATAGTACATGCCTCTAGGGGTGCATGAAGACTGGCTCATATCCTTTTCAGGGGCAGGACAACATACCCCACAGTTGTACTCATGGGGGCTTGTCACATATCCCATGAAGCACAGAAGTTTTACGAGCTTAAACAATGGGCAGCCGTGTTCTACCGAGCAAACGGGGTCCCACAGCGCCTATAAGAGGCGCTTAGCACTGTGTACTGCCAGCGGCCGCCGGACGTGTACGGAAGCCTGGTGAGTCGAAGGTGGGGATGGATAGGGAAAGAAATTGGGCAGTGGTGTCGGCCAGAGAGGATGCAAAGTGGTTGTAGGGATGGGTGGGAGGAAAAGAAGCTTCAATAGTGGCATCCAGCTAGAAGCAAACTTCAAATCCCAGCATGCAGCTGGCATGACTGTCGTCATTTCAGAATGCTAAGGGACACTGGCGGCGGGCAGAGATTTCACGGGAGACTACCAACTCCAGTTGTCCTCTTGGGGTAATGTGCACCACTAATGCCAGAGAGAAGGCGGAAGCATTGGGCTGCACGCAGTGGAGGGGCCCTGTAGCTGTCAGTCAGTGACAGACCATCTGCGTGCCACGCTGCTGCACGGCTGGCCCCAGGTGCTCACAAGCATCAGGAGCCCCCTTTCCGGCATGCGGACAGAGCAGCCTCCTGCACATGGACAGACGGAGCCCACAGGGAAATGTGATGTGGATCCAAGAATGAATAAGATACAGGGGCCTGGGAGGGGTAGGTTGGATGGGGCAGGAGTGAGTGTCCGTGTGGGTGGGTTATGCCAAAGGTGGGTGAATGTTAGGGTTATGATCGAATGTGTGTTCCTCAAGGTTGGCAGGGCTGCCACTCTCTAGGATCATGAGGGCACTATAGAGAACAGCCCCTCGGAAACAAACAGGGTTTCAGGGAGGACAAAAAGAGGTGAAGGCCAGACAGTATAGTGACTGCAAGAACTGCAGCCCAGCTCTTCCGATACCGTGGCCCAATCTTTCTTTTCAAGCAGTGCATCTACCACCCTCAAAGACTCCCCCTCCTTCTCCATAGCCATCTTCCCTCCTCTCCTCTCCCCTCTCCAATCCTGCCTCACCCTTCAGTGATCTCTCCTTGGCGGCCCCAGTTACCCTCTCACCCCAGGGCTCCTTTAAGGAAACATTCACACTGCATGGTGAGTGGTGAGTGGTGACTAGGACGGAGCGGAACTCTGCGGATTTCCACAAAGTTTTTATGCAACTTTGCGAACTCCTCCCACCCCTCCATTTAACAACACCAAGAAAATTCACCAACCACTCCATGATACATTCACACTAGCAAATGCACATACTTAGAAGACAAATTAGATCTAACCTGCCATGGAAACCCTCAGAGCCATTTGTTAAGGTATACCTTGACTAACAAATAAGTGCACCTCATAGCCATTCTGATGACAGAGACTCCGCAAGCAAACAGCAGTACTACATGATATGCAACCCATGTTGCATGCCTCTCTTTATGTCTTCTCGTGCTTGCATGTTTCTTTTTGGTTTCCTCTCTTCTTTTTACACTTCCCTCTTTTTCTTACTCATTTATTACACCTTCCCATTTCACAACTTCATTCACTTCCATTCACTTTTCCAGCCTCTCAAAACGTCCAGTGGTTTGTGGATGGATAAGGTCAAAAACCTACCCGATACACTGACCTCCTCCTCCCTTATATATGCTGCTATGATGTTCGTCTGTGGTCAGAAACCACCTCTCTTTCGAATCCATTCCAAGTAGAGATGCCAGTGGAAGGCTTGGCTGCCACTGGGAAAGGCATGCTTTGCAATGCAATTGCTTCAGGTTGTCGTGTTGCGTGGTCTAGTTTATTGAGATGTATTTATTTCTAAAGTTGGGTACTGAACTCCACTCTGCTGGCAGAGTTTGTTGAGTTTTGCCCACTCCGCACTCCACCTGGAGAGCGGAGTTCCCAAAAATCTCTGTGAACTGTACGTTGCGGATTTCTTCGCACGTGCTCTCGCCCGTCGATGCACAGACACCAGGAGTCCTCCTGTTCAGCTAATAAAGCAGTACATTGGCTAAGACGTCTAGCACAGCCAAAGACACATATATACCAACCGTAAAGTGAGCATTTTAATTTAGGAATTTCTCGGAGATGATAGAAACCAATCGTGTCCTCATTAAACCTTTCGCTGATTCTTAGGTCTTACAGTGCTGTGAAACATCGAATGTTCTTTCCAAGGTGATTACAATTGCCAACTTAGCTCATATTTTTCAAAACATTTTCGAACAAACTCTTACTGATTCTGCAAAAAAGATCTTGCTGTGTCCGTTCCACTAAAGTACTGCAGAGTCAGAGCTTATTTATGTGTTTCGTTTGTCATGGAGACGGCAATACAACATGGCGGCAAGATAAATTCAGAAGCAATAACACGATGTGGTGTGCACAGTGTTGAAGCCGGATCAACAGTTTAACACTTGACGTCACCGCCCTACCCAGTGAACAGTAAGCACATTACAGCCCATATCACAAAGTTGGCGAGGAGACCGAGCTCATGAATGTGTATAGATGGTTGTTATGGAGACAGCAATCCAATACAACAGGGCGGCAAGAGACATTCAGAAGCAATTACACAATGAGGTGTGTACAGTGCTGAAGTCAGATCAACATTTCACTGACTATGGGCAAAGACCGCCCTGCCCCCTGATGAACAGTAAGTGCACTTCAGGCTTCAGCCCATTTCACAAAGTTACTGCGGAGTCAGAGCTCACACATGCATTTTGGTTGCCATGGAGATAGCAATACAACATGGCGGCAAGATACATTCAGAAGCAATGGCACGATAAGGTGCACACAGTGCTGAAGTAGATTTGACACCTCACCGACTACGGGCAAAGATTGCCCTGCCCCATGATGATCAATAAGTGCAAGTGGAATCTTGCAGAGTTTTTATGTAACTCTTCAGAATTTCGTGGAGTAAAACTTCGCGAGTTTCACCCACCCCACTTTATTTCTAGCAGTTGTGTGATGATCCGTGGAACAAACTATATTGCCCCCCTCCTGCTAAAAAGATCCTCCTACCATTGGCAAAGGTACTCTGGGTGACTTTGTCTGTCCTCCAACTTACAGGCAAGCAGGATACAAGCAGCGAAATAGGTTGATTGCTACACCCATTCTAGGGCAATAGAACTAAATGAAAAACCTCTGCTTAGAGGTGATAACCCCAATGCTTCCTGGCAATGGAGTACCAGTGGCCTACTGCATCAGGAAATTCTGTAAGCTCCAGGGACTATCTGTCTTCTTTTATCTAGAGGTGATAGGTCAAATGCTATAAAACAGCTCATCTACATATTCAACCATGAACAAACAATATCCCAACTTTGGGCTTGTGCCAGGGCAGTATGGTATGGCATTTCCAGAACAGGATCCTATCAGCTTGACTGAACTTTGCTAAACTCAGCTTTCCAAGGATCTCCAGCATCAAGGAACCTCTGAAGCTCATTTGCCTAGTTCCCTGCTAAGAGCTCATTGTCTGGGGTAGTAGAAAGCTCAGACTGTAGCACAAATGCATCTGATAGCCCTAGAACAGCCCTACAACAGCAATATTCAGAATGGCACCCACAGTTTGACAATAGGGTGGAGCCCAGTCTTTGGTACATCACTATATATTATATTATATTACGATGTTGGTTGGAGTTGCCTCCGACCGACACCGTCCCGGTCTCAGGACCGACCGACCTCCGGTCGGCAGTC
This sequence comes from Triturus cristatus, assembly GCF_964204655.1. Taxonomy (NCBI): domain Eukaryota; kingdom Metazoa; phylum Chordata; class Amphibia; order Caudata; family Salamandridae; genus Triturus; species Triturus cristatus. The sequence goes on from NC_140580.1 coordinate 905,142,338, forward strand.
TCAACACCACAATTACAATGCAACCGCACATGGTGCTGTCGAATGCTCCCATTTCTCAATGGGAGCTTGTGCTACAGCGGTAAACCAGCCCTAGCACAATCTTGCATAGAGAAATGGGAGAGTGTGTTCATCCCTGCACTGCATGTCAGACACCTCAGGGTGCCTGCCACAAGGTGCAGGGATTAACAGGGGGGCACCATAGGTGCCCCTTTGGCCCCCAACCAGAGGCCACAAGGAGAAGGGGGCCCTGCTAGGGGCCCCCGAATTCACTTTCCGACAGGTTTTCCATGTCAGAAAGCGTGGCATGAAAAGCCTGTTGGAAACCGAGCATCGTAATCCCAACGACGGAAACGCCATCCATTGAGATTACAGCCCAGTCTCCGACTGGCCGACAGGCTCCTTGAGCCTGTCAGAATCCAGTCGGAATGACCGGCCGGTTTCAATTCCGACCGCCTAGATTGTAATTAGGTGGTCGAAAGTGAAACCACAATATGTGTCGGAAAGCCTCTGACCTGAGGTCGGAGGCTTTCTGACACTCATCGCAATCAGCACCCTAGTCTTGGAAGGGTCAGGCTCTTCAACTTTCGCAGTGAACAGCTGTGTAATGCTGGACTGTAAGTCATAGCTTAACAGGGCTGGTCCTCTAGTCGCAGGGCTACCCCAATTTCTTCTTCACTAGTAGCATCAAAGTGTTTTCCTCAGTTATTGGGATCCAGTCCTTCCACCCAAAATGATGACAGTAAATTATTCTGCACCTGATTCTGACTTTCTTACACACGTGTGTGCAAAGCTCCTTGAAGTATTTGGTGAACACTGGATAAGCGAAGATGGTCAGGCAAAATCTAGTTCTTGGGTAATTGATCCAAATCCAGTTGTCTACTCAGATTCAAATTTTAGAGGGAGAACCATTCTTATATATTGCACTTTCTTTTCAGGTGTTCCACACGTTTATGACAATTAACCACAACAGAGATGGCACTCTAATTTTGCGTGTTAGCTTACACACAATTTTCTTGCCAGTCTTGTTCGGTTGCTGGAGTCTTCTCTAGCCAGAAGGAAATAGTACAGGGTGAGGGGATTGGGAAGGTAGCCTACATGCTTGTGTTATGTGGGAACACTTGAAGATGGCGTTTTGCCACATCATTTTTCAAGTGTTGTTCTTGTCTGGCCAGAGGCATACCTGCTGGGACTGGATTAGTGGAGGACTAGCAACGTCAAACTGTAGACAGATGCATTTGGCTTCACAAATAATACTACAGAGATGGGAGAATCAGAGGAGCAGCAAAGGAAACGTAAGGAGAAGGGTTAGCCTGCATAACTTACTACTGTTAAGTTGTACAAATCACACTCTCACTTGACCCAAAGACTCTGTTAGACCTTTAGTCCCAATGTGTATAACTCCAGGTAGTGTGATTGCAGACTAGTCACCTCGGCTGACATGATGAAAAACGCTCCTGTCATCCAACAGCGTGGGTCGGGCCCAAGCAGAGCCCAGGCTAAGGGCGGGCCGTCTGCGCCTGTCCACAGCCGAACAAGGTTGGGCCGGGCCACCCCCCTGAAAAGTTTGGCAAACTCAAGTGTGGTGAGTGCCCTTTTATATCCAATTTGCTTGTCCCAGCCAACATGTGCAGATTAAAGTTCCTTCCTGGTATATTTGACATTTGGACTACCTATTATCTGGAAGCACAGACTGTAGTGAGATGGACCTTTTTGCTATAATAGTCTGCATGTTTGGGGCACTCCGAGACTGTGCTCTTGTCCTCAGACTTTGACTCTGGAGATCTCTCATATTTTTGGATTTCATGATTGCATTGACTTTTTTTTATATAAGACATTGTGTAATAGCTCCTATCAGTGAATTGAAGTTAGTGGTTGCAGAAGCAAAAGGATGGAACCTATTTTAATTGTGATTAATTCTGTAATGTTCATTTTTTTCCTAAATTAAGGGCTTGACCAGTTCCCTGTTAGATATTAGGCTCCTCTAGCATTTTCATTCTTTTGATAAGATGGGCAAGTGAAAAGCTTTGGATAACCAACTACCTTTCTTCCGTGCTCACACAACCAAGACCACCTCTATATACAGGATACCTCACAGGGCATTGGGTATACTCAGTACGGAAATAGAATTAACAGAAGGGGGATTAGCCCTCTAGGTTGAGCAATCACGAGGTCAAGTTCTTCCTCTCCACATTGCACCCAACTATCGGAGGCATTAAATTCCCCACGTATTAATGACTGTCAGGAATCCCAAATTATCACAGCACCTAACCTTTATCCCTCATGCAGTGGTAGAGTTAAAGAGCAATCTGGAAGAGCCAAGCGTGCTCGACTCTTTCCTAATAAATCTACCCTTACTGCTCCCAAACCATCTAGCAGGCACAAGTGTGTTGACGGAGCTCTCACTGAGGGATTTGCCTGCCAGGATCCTGTGAATAAGCCAGCGTGGATAGAGACATTCACTGCAGATTGTACGAGTAATACCAAAACGTGATTTTGGGCAGAATTTACTCTCCTTTTGACTTGTCTTGAATGTCTAGAAAAGGAATGTATGAGTAAAGTTAAAGAACTACTTAGGGCTGGAATTGGTCCCCTACTAGCCTGTCTCAAATCCATTGTAAGCAAATTGTTCTCCTTTAAGAGAATTGGTGTTTACCTAGTTGGAGGGCATGCAACAACCCCTAGGGGCATTAAGGCCACCAACAGTGGTCCAACAAGGGAACAGCAAAACATTACTAGTAATGGGGCTGTCGACATTTTGCAACAGACTGAAGGGCAGACCCCAGTAGCCATTTCCCAGCAGTCCCTTGGCCCCTCAACCACCATCTGCTTCCCCTCCCTTTCATGCTCTTCCACAGCGCTGTACGATACATTTGTTACGTAGGGGCATTTCTACCTCAGGAGAATGTGCTGTAGATGGGGTGGGGAATCAGTCAAGGCCCCCAAGGGTTAACCAGCCTCCTACCCATACGTGGTAATACTAAACAGAGTTCCAAAGTTGCAAGTTAGGGAGAATGAGCGCTATGATATGTTATATATCAAAATATTGGATTGGCTTGTAAAATATTGTAATTTCCTCATGGTACAAGCTCATTATATTCTACTTACTCAGCAGGGTGGCATGGTTGGGGCCCGGTAGAGTGGATCGTGATGGGGATGTATCATTAGGAACTTTCGGCATCCTCACCAGGCTCGCCAAGTACTTACCTATTGGGGTGGAAATAATTTTTAATCCAACGGTCGCATCGGACCAATGTCATTGGGGTTTTTCTAAAAACCGCCTACTTGTCCTCTTAGGGTTAATTACCAGCAGCTATCTCAGCCACATCAACTTATCTTTCCCCCCGACCATCTCTACAATTTACAGACCAGAGAGGGAGATATCTATGCAATCCCTACCTGCAACCGCTTTGATACACTAGATGGAATTTATTGACAACGCAAAAGTAATTTGAGGTCATGGTCTCCCAAACTGCAGAAGCCTGACGAGCGGGTATCGACAACTTTTCCCAACTTTTCTAACCACCCTTATCCCTCTGTGGAAAAGGCACTTCCCCCAAGGGTAGCCATAGTAGCACTTTCTAATACAGCAATAAAATGTAATCTATTGTTTAGAGGCAAGGTTAATGGGCCTGATGCTAACTATGATAGAAGATTACTAGTTGCGAGCAATAGGTGTAGGATCAAGTGGAGCAGGGTGTCCTATTCACAGGAATCTATCAGTGGGATTTATAGTTTTGTCACTGACTGTTTAGAAGAGTTGACTACTGTAGATAAAACTGATGACACTAGGGAGGCTGTGGGTGTGGTAGTCACAAGGAGATGATGGACGGAACGCTGAATCATTACAGAGACTCACCCCCAGTCACAGATCTGGGTTGAATCCATCATCATTCTTTAGCTCACTTCGCCACCTCAGTTCAGACCCAACTATATGCCAATCAGTCTTGACCCTGTGCCTCCTGGAAACAGTCCAGCCCGAACTGGCCAGCCAGGTCTTCCTTGAACCGGAAGCAAGCATCCTGGGACCGGTTTCTGGGTAACACCCTTCATCAGCCAGGCTAGCTTGAATCCAGTGGCAAAGTGAGCAAGGGACCCACGTCTGGGCATACCCTGCCACCTCAGGGCGAACAAAGCAAACACAAGGAGATGATGGATGGAGCGCTGAATCTTTACAGACACTGACCCCCAGTCACAGATCTGGGTTGAATCCATCATCATTCTTTAGCTCACTTCGCCACCTCAGTTCAGACCCAGCTATATAAAAATCAGTCTTGGCCCTGTGCCTCATGGGAACAATCCAGCCCGAACTGCCAAGCTAGGTCTTCCCTGAACTGGAAACAAGCATCCTGGGACCGGTTTCTGGGTAACACCCTTCATCAGCCCGGCTATCTTGAATCCAGTGGCAAAGTGTCCGAGGGACCTACGTCTAGGCATACCCTGCCAACTTAGGGCGAACAAAACAAACACAAGAAGATGATGGACGGAGCGCTGAATCTTTACAGACACTGACCCCCAGTCACAGATCTGGGTTGAATCCATCATCATTCTTTAGCTCACTTCGCCACCTCACTTCAGACCCAGCTATATGCAAATCAGTCTTGACCATGTGCCTCATGGGAACAGTCCAGCCCCAACTGCCATGCCAGGTCTTCGCTGAACCGGAAACATGCATCCTAGGACCGGTTTCAGGGTTTCACCCCTCTTCAGCCAGGCTAGCTTGAATCAGCAAACACAAGGAGATGTGATTGTGGTAGTGACAGTAAATAACCAGCTGTTCACCAACTTAAGGAATAACTACTTCTTTGAGGAGGTTGGACAAGCCAAGGGAGGTAGGTCACCATGCTCCTGGTACAAATCAACCTTAGTAGAGGTCAGAACTAAATTGGTCAAGGCAGTGAAGGGGAGGAATAGGTTAGAGATTCTAGATGCCAGATGTTGTTATAAAAGAAGCTTTTCTGGATGCTAAAAAAGGGGGGCAGAGGGTAATCTGGCTAGGCTTCCTTGAGGCAGTGAGATCCAAATACCATTGCTTCTTTTGGAACTTGGTGACCACGGGAAGTCAGGATGAGTCTTGCCCAATTGAAACTAATATTGCAGCTGTTGACTCGGTGGAGCATTTCACTAGCCCCTATTTTGACAGCGGGCCAAATTGAGTCCTACTTCTGGTATCGCAGAATCCGGGTCCTGGGACACGGTCTGTAGCAGCAGTAGGGAAGAAGATACAATCTTTTCGGCTGGTCTTCAATAGACTACTGTACAGCCACAAAGCAGGGACCCTTGTGAGATTCTAATTCCGAAATTGGTAAAAGCCATTGGAGAGATTGCACTAAACAAACCCCCAGGCTTGGACAAAATACCTGGTGATTTATTTCTGAATGAACTAAGTGTTTGGAGTGCTCACTTCTCAGCAGTCTTCTCTGTCATTATGAAAGGGGTTCCAATTCCTCCTACATGGGTAGGAGCAGAAATTATTCCAATTTATAAAAAGGGCCCCCAAATTCCCCCATCAACTATAGTTCCATAAGTCTCATTGACAATATGCAGAAGCTGTTTAGCAAAGTAGTCCTGGGAGGATTTCAGGAATGGATGGCTTCCAATGAAATACTCACCCCATTGCAGGCAGGATTCAGGGAGTCAGTTAGTACCATCGATCAGATATTCCGACTCTAAATGTTATATTGGAAAACCATTACCTTGGACAAAGGCAGACTATATGCTGTGTTTGTGGACCTTTGTTCAGCATTTGATTTAGTCCCAAGAAGGACCTTGTGGAAGATCCTTGCTGAGATGGGGGTCCCGGCCTACTGTCTTGACATCACGGTGAGGTTACACACTGATAGCTATGCACAAGTGAGATGTGGTAGTGCAGGAGTACTAACAGGATCATTCCCAGTGAATAAGGGGGTAAGGGGAGGGGGGGCTTTTTCCCACACTGTTCTCATTGTAAATCAATGGCCTTATAGATTATCTTGAGTTTTGTGATAATGATGCAGTTACGCTGGCTAATTTGAGGATCCCTGCACTTATTTTTGCGGATGATACGTTGCTCCAATCTAAAACACGTATGGGCTTACCAGAGGCTGTTGGATCTTTTCACCAACTTCTGTAATGAGAGGGGCTTGGAGATCAACGAAGGCAAGGCAAAGTTCATGATTTAAACCCAGGGACCTTCAATAGGGCAAACCTTAAGTTAGCAGGCATTTTTCTTGAGTGTGTCTTTGATTATCTGGATGTAACTTTGATAGAGCATATGGGGTGGCATACTCACCTCATGTGCCGTAGGCTTGAGTTGGAACAGGCAGCGGATAAAAAATGTTAAACTTTATTTTCATTTTGCATGTTAATGAACAATGCAGCGGCATAAAAAATACAACCATCATACCATAATTTATCCTGTACAAACTTAAAGACTAAGTACTAAAAGGCAGAAAAGGAATGATCAGTTAAGCACTACATTGAAAATAACGCCTTGACCTGAAACATTGTCGGTGGACATCAATAATATAATCCATTGTTCAAGAAGCCCATCTTTTCCCTTCCCACAGTGTACAAATGTGGCGATGACCAATACAGGAAAGTGGCATAGCCCATCAATGAATGCGCACCACAGACCAACAATAACTTACATCTTCCTGATTCTCGCCTCCTTCAGCAGCCGCAGTCATACGTATCAAATAAGCTTAATATGGTTCCCATATATTTTTGGGGCATCAATGCATGGTAATTATCAGATTGTGTATTACAGTATGTAATGTCTGTCATTCTAGGCTAGTTGGTAGGGGGCCTTATATCCATTGCATTGCAATCCTTCTTTTAGCTAGAAGACCTAGTGCCACTAGACGTTGAAAGGGCTTCGAAACATCACAATCATACCCTAACAGCCAGTAATGGCGCAGCGACCAGTGTTCCATCCGCAATATCACTTAAAGTATCGAACATGCCAAAAGTCATGCATGTTGGGGCAATACCATGGCAAGTGTGCAAACCCAGCACTCTCCGCACCACACCGTGAGCACCTCGAGTCAGTTCTTAAACCATATTTAATTGGTCGGGCCGGCGTATAATATACTGGATGAATGTATTTGAAATGCACCAAGAAGTGATGCCTATTTAAGAATACGGTATGACTCACAGAGTAGTAGTATTTGCACTGCTTTTCACTGATTTCTATGGCTAACACGTCCCTACTCTCCTGACATGCTTTAGATGTGGCGGGGTGTCTGCACTCCTGTTCATAAGCATATAAAATTGAGATTGCCCGACATGGGGATTGCGATTATATCAAATAAATGAGAGAAGCCAGCTCTGGAGGCTCTGCTAACTCGCCATCCAACAAGGCATGCCTCATCCTAAACAACCATTGGAAATGCAATAGGTCTCGCCTTTGTTTAAGTTAAAGCCATTTGCTTTGCTAATGGTATTGTATTTTAGCTATGTATTATTGAGTGTATTATTGAGTATATTTGGTTTTCTCTCTCTTTTCTACATATTCTTCTTTCTTTCCTAACTCTCGCAGCAGGTTTACCCCTTCCTCTTGTTTTTACTGGTCCTTAGTAACAAGACAGTTCATTGTCAACGTTTACTTTTTGATTCCCGTCCAATGCTTGATTTTATTTACGTGCCATATCACAGAGGTATATTTTATGTTATCTTCTAAGAGTACCTCCAGCTGTCCCAGACGTCTTTCTCCGATATTGGGGTATGCATATTTGTTCATTGCTTTTAAACTTGCTTTTGGTTGATATTTGAATGTTGTCAGTTTGCTTCTAAAATAAAATGAACTACAGAAATAAGGTAAATAAAAATAAAAAAAACTTGTGAAAAATGCAGAAATATGGTAACTGAAAGCGGTTCACTCTTGCTACAGCCCAGGTGATCCCGGCAGACGACAGCTCAACCGAATGTGCACTCTGCCACACTTCAGCACAGTTGAGGGAAGCCCCACAGGCAACACACGTATCAATGGCTTGTCGGGCACTCCCAACTCCTGCCAAGGCACAATGTGTAATGCAATCTGTCCACAGCCCAGCCCTAGGAGGGTCACCAGCGTCACCCTACACCTCACTGCCGGGTCCTCACAGCAGTCACTGTAGGCCATCTCTTGAGCCTCACGTAGGCACCAGCCGCACCTCAGTTCCGCATCACAGAGGCGTAGGCCCTCCGCCAGTGCAGACGGCGCGCACCGCAGGCCTCACACCTCGCCAAGGCCACAGCAGTCCATTTCCATTGACCGAAGGGCAGTCTCTGCCCAGGGGCGTAACAATAGCCCCCGCAGTATGGGGGGCCCCCAAGCTCCAGGGGGCCCTCTCCGGCACTGTGCACCATGACTGGACAGGTCCCGTGAGGCTACGAGGGTGGAGACCGGTTTCGTTTCTGTAGGCCAATTTTGCATAGTTGCAAAATCGGCCCCAAGGGCCAGTAACAAAATCAGCAGCCCAGTCACTTTCCAGCCCGGGCGTCAGAGCAGTGCAGGCATGAGTCCGAGACAAAGAAACCGAAGTCCGTCTTTCATTTCCACTACATCAGTCATTGTGGAGATAAAAGACAGACAACGGCCTCTGTGCTCACGTGGTGACAGATGGTGATGCAGGCAGGACTATTACCCGCCCGCGACAGTGAACCGTGCTGACATTGAGCACGCACCATGCACGTGGTGGTGTGTGCATGCCTCCAGTGATTAAGAGGAACAGAACCGATTCTCACTTTTGGGACATGAGTGAGTTACTTGTCACTCTGACTGAGTGAGTTGGTTGGACCTCAGGTGTCGGGCCGGACTCTGCCAGTCTTTCCTGGCTGAATCAGCGCTCCACAGCAAGCTTAGCGGGGGACACCCCTCATGAGTGCAAATGACGATGTGATAGTTTAAATCGGCCAAAGGAGCTCGCCTAGCAGGTGACCATTGTGAGGCCAAGCAAGCCGGCGGGGGGAATAATTAAGATGATATTAAGGTCCCAGTTTAGACCCATCTAGAAATACCTAGGGGCAAATTTACAAGCCCCTTACGCCAGATTTGCGCTGCCGTTGCGTCTCTTTTGTGATGCAGCGGCGGTGCAAAGCCAGCGCCATGCTGTGGGCTATTTACAACATGACGCATCTAGGGAGATGCGTCACGTTGTAAAGCTTGCGCCACATGTGGGCGTACCTGCACAGGGGGGGGGCGTTCCGGCGCAGGAACGCCTCTGAAAAGTGGCTGAGTGAAATCTACAAGATTTCACTCAGTCACTTTTCCGGCCATGCTGCGTCAAATCCCTGCGCCTGCTTGAAGCAGGCGTAAGGATTGACGCAGCATGTTAGGGATAGGGGCACCCCGAGCCTTGCTGGAGCTGCGTCGTGGTTGCGACGCAACTCCATTAATGCGCCAACCTTACGCCGGCAGATGCGTCACGCATCTGCTTGTCCTTGCGCCACGATGCACCGCATTGTAAATGCGGCGCACCTGCGGTGGCGCAAGGGCAAACTTGCGTGACGCATCTTCCCTGGCGCATTCCTGCTGTTTTGCAGGGATGCGCCAGGGAACATAAATCTGCCCCATAATTCTCAAAGCATTGGGGACGCCGTGATGTGGAGTCGAATTGTGGGGTCATCTCAAAGTGGACTATATTCCAGCTGTTGAAAACTGTTTTATGCTGCAGCTTATAGGACTTCCTGTTAGCACGCCTTTGCTGCTGCCCATTGGACCTGTGATTGAGAGTAGACCAATCTCTGACAAAATAGGGTTACGTCCCCTGCTCTATTGGAGAAGAATCTGGCTTACCCCAGAGCTCAACCCCTATCGCAAAGGCCTGGAAGAAATTCTGTTTATTCCTTAAATTTCTCATGGATAAGGTATATTAAGGCTACCTTAATAGAAATAGGGTTAGAGAGTCGGTGGAGTTCCCATGGTGCAGTTAGGGCTACACCTAAGTTACTGCTTAAATCAGTGTATTGGCAAACCATTGACTCTGCCCAACTCTCTAGGCTGTGCTTAGGATCACTGATGGAAATTTTCCTCTCTGTTAAAAACTCCTTCAGAAAGAGAACTTTTTGGACGATATGCATCCGACACTAGCTAGGCGCCTGTATTTGCAGCTTTGACACGGAACCTTGCCTATTGGTTCGTTCATTGCTAGTTGGGCCCAAAACAAGGAAGCTAATGTCGCCCAGTGTTTAATGTGTAGCGCTTTCAAAGAAACTGTACAGTTTTTTTGTCCTGTCTATAGCAATTGCAGGAAAAGATTGATTAATCGACTGTGTCCAAGTCTTGGAGTTAGAAAATACACAGAGGCCATTAGGATGCTTAAATATGTTGACAATCATTCAATTTGTTTTGGTGTTAGTAGGTTCCTGTTGGGAATGTGCTCTGATCCGCTAACACTGGGTATCTAAGTCATTATATTTAGTCCTATGCCTTTACTACTGTACACAATATGTAACAGTGACGTGTGATGCAGGGTGAATTTTGTTATCATTTATATTTAGTAATATATCCTTCCTTAAGCATATCCGCAAGGAACAGGTAGTAGTATTTGAAACTGCACAAGTCACTTTATGTTGTGATGCATATTTATAATTGGATATTTAAGGCATCCATATAAAACTCTGGTTAGATATGAATATGCACCCAGTATTAATAGATTTAAGGAGTGTATATATGTTTTTATTATCTTATTAAGTAAAGTACTATCATGTGAGTGCGAGACCGTATTTTATATCCAAAGATCTAGTGGAAGTAGTGCTTAGATTACATTTAATGTCTCCATTTAATGTAAGTCTTGTTGAAGACGTTTTATTGTTTTATTTTATTAATTGTTTTATTTTGCTTTTATGGCTTTGTGCCGACATAAAGCTATTAGAATTACAATTATTGTAGGGACTTAGTGGTAAACGGATTGAGACTCAAAAGACTGTGTGAGATTGAGGGATGCCACAAACGCATCCCTGTGTGAGAGACTACTATTGTCTTGCATGTCCTCACTTTTTAGGTTGAGCCTGGGTAGCACATGCGCTGATACTGTGAGGCATGCTGTATTCAGGTAAGGACTTGAAGCTCCACCCATATTTTTCATTGGTTTGTGTCATCGTCCACTGTAAACTGTGGCTGTTCATTGGTCAATAGGCTTAGTAGTCCCTCCTTAGTACCGCCTAATCTCATTTTGTAACCTCTCATAGCGACACCACCTGTTATGTGTGTTGTTACTCGGTAGGCTTTAATTATAGCCTCCGAGCACTATTTTCTCAAATAGCTTTGACCTGCCTGCTGTTGCAGGCAGCATACACTCTCTCCTAATGCTTTCAATAATATTTTATAGCACGGGCGCCAAACGCATTTGCAATATTGCGAGAGTTTAAGCTATTGGCTTTGTAAATGACAATGCCTTTTATTTATCTGTTTTAAAAACAACACATAAATAAAATGTATTGTCATTTACAATGCCATAGCTCAAACTCTCGTAAATGCAAGACCTATTGCATTGCAAATGCTTGTTGAGACTGGTAGTTCTAGCAGCGTATTCGGCAGGGACGGCACAAGCCTTCTTACCCGTCCCCTTCAGTGGGGATACCTACTGGCCTCCCATGTATAAATGGTTCTGCCAGTTTCCTTTAACAAGAGGTTCTCCCTTCCATCTTTGTAGGTTAAAAGTGAAAAGTCTTTATGCACTTGGTGCGTGGTGCAGAATGAGTGGGATGCTTGGCTTCTCTGTGTGTATATAGGAGTATACACACTAATTTATCAGCAATAAGAGGAATGAGAGATAGGTTCAAATCCCAGTTCAGCAGTCGGTTGTTGTCTTGTGGAGAGGAGAAGTATGATGTGCCGTAAGCAGCACACATTAGAATACCCTAACAGCACTAAGCGGCATTACGGAATGACGTTTCTGGTACAATAATGAGTACAAGGAAACTACAACAGACAAAGACAGAGTGTACTTCACCCATTCCTTTTCTTGTTTTTCCTGACCATCGCACTTAAATTAGGGTGATAGCCAATCGGAAGAGAGGCAGCAGGCCTGTCCAGATGGATGTCTATGGCCTGACCTGGCACTAGAAAAGGGGCAAAAGATGTTAACTTGATCCTACAGGGGCATAAAAAACCTTTTGGGAAGCATGTCTGACTACAATATACCCTACTGTCAAAATGAAAATCAGGTCAACGCATGTGTGAGCTGGACCAATGAAAATTAAACTTGTTTGTTTTTTCAGGCAAAGAAATGCGAGCGAGGTGTCGTGGAGGAAAAGACACCACATGCCTGGAATGCCCAAATGGAATGTTCAAGAGCGGTACTAACATCATCGAATGTGAGAGATGCACCATATGTAGTAAAGGTATGGATGAAATATGTGGTGTCTCACGGCACTGCAAACGATAACCATGCTTCTTCAGGCCCTGCAAGCCTACCCTGTTCATCAATTACTAGGCAGCTAACTTGGCTATACTACTAGAAGACCCAGATGCTGGAGCAGCCTTATTTTCTCTTTCCCAGGAGAATATGTTTCTGAACATAAAAACAGTTGCTCTTGGTATGTGGGCGCTACGTGATTTTTTTGAGCAGGGCCCTCCAACAAAAATTAACATTGCTGCCTGGCTCTTTCATCAATCCACTCTTTTCTTCTGGACCATAGTCAAAAAATTAGGCTTGTATCATTTACGCCATCCACAAATTTTCTTTCTGACATCATTCCCCAAACATCATCCTTCTTGTGTCTTCTACTTTATATCTACCTATGTAGAACGACACAGTCTAGAGCAGTACCTGGTAGACTTCCAACTGTATGCAGATGAAAAGCAAATCCACCTCTGCCTAGATAAAAGTCCAAACATCCCCACTAATGTTACCTCATGTTTGGGCCAGGTTCTGTATTCATTGGAGCAGAAATTAATGGAGCCAGACTGTGATTATCATTATGGAAGGACATGGGACGGTAATTTTTTATTTGTGTCAGGTCCCCACAAGACTTACCTCCTGCTTGTGGAGAGATCCCACGGGGACGACGTGGACAACCACCTCCTGCTCCCTTCTCTACCCAGAAAGATCGAATTACTAACCAGGCCGAAGAGGGGACTGAGGGAGGCAGCCAAGAGAAAGGTGAGGGCGATGTGAAAGGAGGCTGTGGCAGGGCCCCCTCTGTGGTTCTTTAGGTCTTGTGTTGACACCACCTGAGGGCGAGAGTGGAGGAAGGGGTAACAGTTGCGCCAGACACAGGGAACAAACACAACCAACACAAGATACAAGCACGACTTAGTCACCTGAGATGCAGTGCTTCTGTGGAGGTGCGGGTAGATGGGAAGAAGCGACTCCGTGCCTCTGCGTGGGTCGTGGTACAAGGAAATGCGCTCCTGCGCTGGTGTGGGCAAAAGAAAATAGCGTGACTCCGTGCCTTCGCACGAGTCGCGACGCCAAAGTAAATGCGCTCCTGCGCTGGTGTGGGCAAAGGAAATAGCGCGACTCCGTGCCTTCGCACGAGCCGCGACGTCAAAGTAAATGCGCTCCTGCGCTGGTGTGGGCAAAGGAAATAGCGCGACTCCGTGCCTTCGCACGAGTCACGACGTCAAAGTACATGCACTCCTGCGCTGGTGTGGGCAAGGAGATAGCATGACCCCGTGCCTTTGCACGGGTCGCGGTGTCAAAGAAAGGTGCTCCTGCGCTGGTGTGTTACAGTGGTGAGCACTCCTGCGCTGGTGCCCAAGAAATGCGGCTCCGTGCACTTGCATGAGTCGCGGAAACAAAAGAGAGGGCGCTCCTGTGCTTGGGTGTACTGGACGCGACTCTGTGCCCTTGCACGAGTCGCGGGGTTGTGAAGGCTGTGGGCGCCCTTGCGCGGTCCGGACAGCAAGTCCGGTTGCTGTGAGAGCCGTCGCGAGCACTTCAGCGCTCCTGCGAGGCTCAGGGTACGAATACGAAGCGCCGGTGTGGGCGCCTTCGCGTCTGTTATACAGACCTCCCAGGAAGCGTCGGCCGGCTGGTGACGTCCGCTGTTTCCGTTGCACAACGACTAGACGGCCAACCTGCCTGGTGGACTGTAGCGGAGGGAGTGTCAACACACGTTCAGGACACCGCACTTCCGACCAAGCAAGAAGCGAAGGAGGACATGACAATTTGTCAATTGGGGCCTCCCAATTTCCACATAACTGCACTCTTGCGATCTGATCAGTTACATTTATTTTATTGTTCTATATATTGTAACTGCAAAACTCTGACTTCTGAACTCAAACAATAGTTACAATAGTTTGTGTTCTAATTGTCGTTTTATGGTTCAAATAATAAACCCCAGTGCATTTCAAGGCTGCCTTACTTTTCTTCAAGAGGCAACAATATATGTCTCCTAGATAATATTTATCCTTAAAACCACATTTTCCTAAAAGAGAAAGATATTTATAACCCACCCGCATGATTAAAGAAAGCATACTGCTATTATTCATATATTAACCCTTTCTCTTTCTGTTTTTAATCAATATTCCAGTCTTAGTCTGACAATCACTAACTTCATGCACATTCTTTCTTCACCACCTCCTCTCAAATTCACCGCCTTTCGCATTAATGGCAGGCTGACACTTCTTTTTTGGCTTTACACTTTCCATCATCATATAAACTAGACCTCCCTTCATTCAATACTAACAGAAACATGCCTTTTTTTGAGGAATTGAAACTGTTCTTCATTTCTTATGTTGGCTCTTATCAATTCTTTGCCCAAACTTCTTCCATTTGCTATGAAAACTTTTAAACGGTTTATTCAATTCCGAATCAAATTGTATTATTCTCCAATACCAGTTCGATTTAGTTTTTTAGATCCAGTAAGACTGTTGAGAATATTTTAGAAAAAGAATCAAATTATCTTTTACCAGTTGTCTTTTATATATCTTTAGCTTTTCTCTCTTGACCCTTTGTATCTTTTTATCCAAATTTATAAAAATAATTTCCTTGTTTCCTTGCTATCGGAATTTCTCCTTTTACTTTTCTTTGTGCCATAAATTCTTCCTCTTCCAATATGATTCTTTTAAAGTGGATTATCTGCCTGTAAGGTAAATGTTCTTTAGGAGTTGCAGGGTGGAAGGTAGAAGTCACTAACAGGCTATTTCCTACTATTGGGTTTTGTATAAATACTGATTTTCCATCTATATTATCTTTTAGTAATCTTCAAATCTTCCAGGTATCCTTCTCCAATATATTCTTTTATATGTGAATCTTCATAAATAGGTTTGCTACTGAAAGGGCAACATTAGATCCCGTAGAGAATACTGTGTTTTCTAGAAATTATTTATTTTTCAACTTAGAAAATTGTATGTAAGGACAATCTTGATAAATTGCATCAGAAAAGCCTTATGTGTCTTGCAATCTTCCTCTCTCAGAGCTTCTTCTATAAACTCCTCCACTTTCACATACATGATTTTCAGCTGTGTCCACCCATTGTGCACAGCAAGTAATATGCCTTTCATGAAAGTTGTTCCTCGTTTTTTTCACCAATCCCTAGTCTCTCATGTTTCATTCTTTTAACTATCGTTTGTAAATAGGAATTGATGTAGGGCACTGCCGACTGGAACATGGAATGTGTTCCTGCCACAATCGTTTAAAATGAAGGATCATTAGGATCCATGTGTATTTTAGGAATCATGTAATAAATACATATTTGGATATTCCATTATCAAAAAAGTACACAATTTGTCAATGTTCCAATTATTTTCTTTTGCTTCTTTCTCTATTTTCTTGATCAATTCTTTATACTCTGTTGTATTAATTGTAAATATATTATGTCCTTTACATACTCTCCCAGTAGACCACTATTGACCCCTGCTTATTTTTTATTGTCATTTGACTATTCTTCTTTTATCTTTTCAAGATTTTATTTTTTAGTATTTGTAAAGTTGTTCTTTTATCTCATATTTACAGTTGACATTCTTAAGATTACATAACAAAGATCTTTCAAGTAGAATCTGAGCTGGTTTTGCTGTCTTTCAACTGGCCCAATATATTTGAGTCACCACCATCTACCTCCATAAAATCTAGGACCTTGGGGATACATTGTGACTCTGAACTGTCATTCGTTTTCCAGTCAACACAGTGGTCAAAGAAATCAACCTTCAACTCTCTGTACTTTGGAAATTTCGCCCAGCAGTCCAAAGCAATCACCACTGAGCCACATCTTAAAGGCCCACCTAGAATTTTGCAATATAGTTGCCACAGATCTCACTAAGAAATGCACTGCCAGACAAAAAGGACTACAGAACTAGTTTAGTACCAGAATATTGTGGCCTAAATATCATACGACAACAAATATAGTGTCCTAGGTATTGTTTACAAAAACATTGCCACATTGGAATTAATAATGGAAAATCAACTCCCAAAACAGCAATATTTTGCAAACTACATTGAGGCAAAATATTTACTTCAGATATATTTGAACCACAGAACCAAGCTGCCCAAAACACCTTATCAAACTCAAATGCGACCACATCATGGTGCCCTGAAAGCTCTTCCCTTGCTTCCAACTAAAACCAGGTTCCAAGTCAAGATCCTCTGCTTTGGCCATAAAGCATCTTGAGCCACCCACCCATTCTACCTGCAGAAACTGGCTCCCTTCTACATCCTAGCCTGAAATCTCTAGTCTTTGTTTGCTCACTTTATCCCTTAATGGTCATTGTTGTTGCAGTAAGGAGGCAGAACCTTGAGAGTACAAGGTGTAATACTGTGGTACACCCTCAATCCTACACTAAGATTTAACCCAACTAAAGTGTTTCAGTTACTAAAAAAGGTACTATTCTGAAAAGATTTCTCTTTGAACTCCTTCCAGACTAGGTGTTGTGATAAACAACATGCATGAACCTGGGGAACTAGGTAGATCTGGGATGGTAGAGGGTGCTACAGGGTTCATTACAAGCAAGGAACATTGAGGTGCCCCTTTCCCATCCCAGACTTGGGCAGTAATAACCATAATAAGGGTCAATCCTACCCATGGGGGTCGTACCACTTCGGCTACTGAATTAATGGCAGCCTAACTCCCGAGAGGTGGAAATCCTGATTACACACATTAGACCATGCATCTCATACAATGGGTGAAAAATATTCCCTCAGGGAGTCTTTGAGGGTTCTGCAGAAGAGTCTCTGCAAAAGAGGGAAGATGTATTCTGACAAAGGGCCCTTTCTTCACAACGCTTTATTATCATTGTTATTCGTGACATTATTATTGCAGTGTGTATCATTTCATAAAAAGCAGTATTTACATCATTATTGGTATGTATTCCACCAGATCGGGGAAGCACTGAAGTACGGAAATGCACCAAGGAAGAGAATGCTATCTGCTCGTGCCCCCGGGGTACAAAGCCAGGTAACCAAATGCACACCACCTGCTTGTGCCCTGCTGGCCACCAAATTGTTGCACAAGGTAAGCCACCGCCCCTATCAACAGCATTCTACCTGTCTGGGGAGGGGCTAACAAAACTGATCAGAGGATCGTTTTCCCAATCCCCTTCTTCCGTTACCACTGATAACCTCCCACTCGTCAAGCCGTGACAATGACCAGAGTGCCCTATCATTTCATGTTACACCACGGTGGTAAGTTACACCGAAGCGGACCATTCTAACACCAAATCATTTATGGGGCATCCCAGATCTTAAATGGGATGATAAAACTGTGTGGGGGGGTATAGTGGGGGACTCAAAGGGGCATGGGCGGTGTAATTAAGGGTGTGGCTTAAAAACACTTAAGCCAAAAACCTGTGCTTAGCATAGTGTGCCACCCAACTGGTATTTTACTGCTTCTGTCATTGCATCCTGTTATATAATACAAGTAACATTACACCTACAGGAAGTTACAGTACACCTACTACAAGTTTTGTCAATGGTTGTTAGTTGCATAAGATAAATAAGCAACAGCTATGGCTTCATTGTATTTAATATTGAAAATGCTTCAGTGCTGAAGTGATGAGCTGTAAAAGAACTATTGCGAGTCTCTTTGAAGACCCTCACAAGGGAGAAAATGTATCACGAGGATGAGTAAGACAATGTTCTTTCAATTTTATGGTGTTATTATTTTGGTGCCTCTCTTCGAAGGGGCATACACCTTCTCATTTGTGTAAGTGTTGGGATAAGGAAGGGAGAGTCAAGTGATTTAGACTGCCAGTCTGTAATCTGTGCATCAGTAATCTTCCAACATAAGAGCCCTGAAAATCAGCAAATACATATTATTTAATGTTAGGTTGTGGTAGGACTATCTGATTATCATGGCCAATGCGAGGCTGAGGCAAACTAGTCACTGGTCTTGAATAACAGAATTCTGGTGAGAAGGTTTGTAGTTTGTGAGATCCTGCAGCTGAAGTACTGAGCTGACTTCATTGCTAGACTGAGAAGGAAAAGAGATGATGGGTGGTGTGGCTCACTGGTTAGAGGCGGCAGACCCGGAAGCAGAAGTCGGCCAGGGTTCGATTCCCGACGCGACAGGGTCTTGGACCAAGGTCAGCGGACACGATAATTCTACCCTCGGTGCCCACTCTAACCATGGATCCCACTCAGCAACTCTGGGCAATAGCTTGCTTAATCTTCACTTACGGCCCCATCAGCGCCGGGGATGCATGTCTTCACCTTGGAGATGCCAAGTAGGGACCATCTCACAGGGAAAGCCAGGATGGGTTCCCCAGCAGCACTCAACGCCGGGACACTCTTGGGAGTAGCCGCGCGCTCAACAAATACCCAGGAACATAACATAACATAATGCTTGAATTAGCCTCAGCTATTGGTAGTTAGACACAGTTGCATTGCAGTACATCAGTTTTTTTGCTCACTTTCTCCAGACATGGGACCACCGTATGTCATCCAACATTTGGTCTACCCCAGGAGGAACAATTCACCTCAAACAAGCCAAACATGTCCACTCTAAAGTGAAACACAACCAACATAGCCTGTGTCAGCCTTGTTGGGCGTCCTCAGTCAAACTTAGGGAAACACAAATGTGATGGACGAAATGCTTGAATGGCTAGTTCATGTAAGGAGTTTTATAGTAGGGAAAAAGATTGAAATGTAGCCCAAGCGATTCCCAGGGGCTGAGACTCTTTCAAGCATCATGTTTGTGTTCCAATGTGATGCCCCATGTATGAAGAATATGCCTAGAGATGAGCTCCTTCTCTATTACAGCACTCAAGTTGCATCATATTTGCAACAAGTTTGAAGCAGTCTTCACTTGCTTGTGTTCTTGTCAAGGGAGGTCCAACGCTCGGAGCTTAGGATGGAGTGTTCCTATTGGTCTAGGACCGCGTATGAATTGCATGTGAGTGGTCCATGTCACTGGTGGTATAGTGAACAAAGAAACAATTGACTAGAATTTGTCTTGAACAATTGCCAGTGGCTGGCACTTTTGCAAGCATTCTACCCATCATATTTGTGTTTTGTGAATAGGTGTGAAGCTCACTCAGAACAATTACAGGGGTGCCTGACAAATAAGATGTAATCCCCTGCTTTGCTCATTCACATTGATAATCCTCGACTCATTGACCCACCAACAGTAGTCCCTTAGAGCACAGTCACCACTGGGCATCACTGGCCCGGATCCCGACACACATATATACACATGTACACACGCATGAGCACACACACACCTTACTGTAGGCGTTTGAATAAAATATATTATCATCAACTCAACTGAAATTATAACTACTGTAATAAAAAATATTATCACATCATATGTTTATTATGCAAACCTTCAAACTGTCCTATAGTTCCATTAGACAGAACACCACACATGCATTAAACATAGTACAGGCATGCCATATTGTTGAGTATCGCCATGTTCGCAACATCACTCCATTTCTCGGCAAGCCCCAAAGCAATGTACAATAGAATGCATTAAAAATAACTCCCAACATATTTCCAGCATATAGTGCAGGTAGGCTAACAGATGACTATCTGAGTTCTTCGGCAGCTCCCTGCAGCTTCATATACTGTACTAACACACTTCGTGCTGGCAAATATGCTTTGCCAAATATCCCAGTAGGGACCCAATAGATTTGCTAAGACCTCAGACCGCACCCATCAAACACCATAACACACACACATATCTATAATTTTGTCACACTTAGTGAAACCGGAAAAGAACCAAAAACCCACAGCTGATAATGCGGTCGACATGCAAGATCCGACCAGGTTCTACAGGGGATTCTCAAATTCCATGTCAGAAGGTACCCGTACTAGGGCTGCACGGCCATAATAATGGCACCCTGCCCGACAGAAATCACTGCAACATAACATACTGTTCATTCCTGCCTAGGAGAAAGGAAAGAAAGACCACTTACAGTTATCCAAATTGTAGCAAGTAGGAGGAAAAGCATGGCATGATGTTTTACTCATTTGTTGTATAGCGAAGACACAATTTTAATCCTTTAAACATTGAAGCGAGGTGTGTGTAATGTGCTCAATTTTTTTTTATGTGTTGAGGAAGGTCATGGGTTTAGAGAAGATGTAGATTGGGTTGGTATATCTAGGGCAGCAAACCTCCTTGCACCAACCCTGCTAGTTATCAGCATAGCAACCAGGCGCCTTCTTTTCTCTTATCTCCCCTCAGACACAGCGATTTTTTAGGGAAGAGCTTTACCCAGGGACACTAGAATTATATGATTCTGTATATAATTATATGATTCTGTACCTGTGCCATTTTCTGTATAATTATGGATTTACCCCATTTGCCACGTAGTCCTTTATCTGCTATATAATTTTCAGATGTTTATACCCCAACTGTTTCTACCTCAAATTGTTGAAAATGTACAAATTAGGCAGTTACACCTCAAAAGTTGACTAGTCACCTTTAAGTTGCTCAATACTGTATTTGAGTGAAAAACTGTTACTAATGAGGTTGAACCCTTGACCAGAAAACGTTTATATGTGTAAAAAAGACAAAACAATGCAATAATATTGGCACAAAATGTGCCACATTATGATGCATAATTCAGTCAACCCTGACACATAATTTGTTCCCACCCTGTCGCACAATTTCAGTGGCCCTGGCTTTACCCAAAGGTTGATACTGTTTAGCTGGGAAGGAATCCCATGTCTCTTAGCCCTAGTGGCTTTTTAGATACTCATGCCTGTGTTGAGCAATTCCTACACCCTCCTGTGGTGTGATCCCTGTACGAATATGTCTACCACCTGGTATTAACTGCAGAATTCCATTATTAATGAGACGTCTTTTGGTTGTAGGATGTATCCCCTGTCAGCAAGGCTACTTTTCCAGCGCTAACCAGCCATGCCGACCCTGGACCAAGTAAGTACGTTTAGCGATGTGTTTTCGGTCCTCCTAGCAACGTGGAACATTATTATCTCATGTGTGTTCAGCCTGTCGAATATTTGTAGGTTGTGTCTCTTGTATAGAATATGTTCAGCTGTGTCTCTTTCCGGAGTTATTGTAAGGCATGTCTTTTTCAGAATGTTTGTCTTTTATACAACTTTAGATGGTTCTATGTCTTGTGCAGAATTTTTTCAGTATGTGTCTCTTGTTCAGATTTGGCAGAATGGCTCATGTGTATAATTATTATAGGCTGTCAATTGTGTGGCTATTTAGCATGGTGTCTTGTCAGAGTTTGTTCAAGAAGTGTTCCTTGTTCATAACATTTTGCTAGATATATCTTGTTAATAATACACAATTTTTCTCTGGTGTTTAAATTTGAAATGCTACATCTCTTTTCAAACTTTTTGCAGGATATGCCTTTTCTAAACATTGTTTTGAGGATACCTCGCATGTACATTTTTTGTACTTTGTGTCTTGTGTTCAGAACTCCTTTCAGAATCCTGATGCTCTGAATTATTGCAGTTTACTTCGTATTCAGACATATTGCAGGAGGTTTGTCTACAGAATTTGCATAGAATAAGCCCATTATCTAATATTTTCATAGTGTTCATCTTTTTCTTGCAATTTTCAGTGAGTCTCTTGTTTAGAGTGTTTGTGGATTGTGTTTTGTGCAGATTTTGTTATGATTATACCTGTGCTGTATTTTTCTCCCCAAGAGCATTTTATTCCATTTTTGATTTGATTGTCTTACCTAGACTGTGAATTTGTGGTAGGATGTCCCCTATTTACAATCTCACAAAATTGTATCTCTCGTGTAGGATTTTTGCAGGGTCGTTTTGTTCAGAATATTTGTAGGTTGGGTCTTTTGTTCCGAATGTTTGAAGTCTGCATCATATGTTCGGATGTTTTGCACGTTGGCACTGATAACCATTTTTTACTGGTTAGGTCTATGGTACATATTGCATGCATTGTCTCTTGATTAGATATTTGTTCAGGCTGTGTCTCTTGTGCAAAGTTTTTGCAGTGCGTCTCTTGTCCAGATTTTTTGCTGGTTGTCTCTTCTTCTGAATTTTTGTCGGGTGAATGTGTCATGTTCAGACTGTTTCAAACTTTGTCTCTGGTTTAACATGTTCGTGGACTGCGCCTATCACCGAGAAAAAGCAACGAGGTTTGTGTCTTTTTCAGACTGGTGCAGGCTGTGCCTTTTGTTTCGAATTGTACAGGCTGTTCCTACAATAATTTTTTTTCAATTTACGTTTCTACCAAATTTTTCTCCCGATGTTACTGATTTTTATAAGGTGCGTTAGTTTAGGACTTTTTAAAAAAACGTATATAAGATAAGAATTAAAGACTGGAAAGATAATTATGATTTTGTTTCGAATAGCATCTAAAGTTCATCGTATTTGTTACAAGAGTTTCCAGATTATGAACTGATTTGCAAGACAATGAAATAAAAACATGACTTATGCTGCTCCGGTTTAGCCGTTTGCTTACGTGAAATGTGCATAATGTTTAGCTGGGATTGGTGATCGATGAACAGTTTAGCAGAGGTGGGGTATTATTAGAGATAAACACCTTTGGGGCTATTTACAAGCCCCTTGCGCCGCTGGTGCGTCACTTTTCCCCATATTAAAAGTGACGCACTGGCGGCGCAAGGGGCTTGTAAGTAAGACCCCTTACTTTTAGGTGTAGTGAGCTATGGTTACGAAACGGTTAACAGATATCCAACCGTAGTTGAAAACGATTTTGGATCCAAAATGCAAGGACTAGCCATTTCTATGAACGAAATTTCCCAACAGTGCCAAACAAAGTATTTGAGTTTTTGAATGAAGTTGAAAGTATGGTTGCCTAAAACATGTTTGTTCTGATTATGTAGAAGATTGTGTGATTCCCTCTGAAAAAAATATTTGTGCCCTATTCTGTCTCTTGTTGCAAGGCGTTACTATAACATTAGGATGAAGGAAATTGTGGGCCATATTTACAAGCCCCTGTCGCCACCAGAGCATCACTTTTGATGACGCTCCAGTGGCATACAGCACTCCCCATATTTACACCCCCCTTGTAAATATGCCCCTTTCCGCCGCAGTCGTCTGCAGCAAAGGGGCGTGCAATGGGTGTTGCTGTGGGCGTCCCACCGCAACACTCATTGCTTTTTGATGCTGCCCCAGATTTACATGGCTGGGGCAGCCATAAAAACTATGGCCAGGGAAGGTTTAGAATAGGGCAACAAGGAGAAATTATTATAAATTTCACTCTTTTTTTACTCTTTTCTATGCGTTCAGCATTCTGTAGCACACATAGAATGAGCAACTCGTCATTATTGATGCAGGCAGCCTTGCAACATGACCGCGGGTTGCCTGCGCTGGAACTAGGCAGCTTGTTTAGCACCAGCGCTAGGGGAAGCACAGGGGTGTGCCGTATTCTTGTCAATGCACCGCATCCCTGTATTTTAAAAATGTCGGAGTGCGCAGTGCCAAATTTGGCTTAACACCACGCTCCGACATTGTTTGTAAATATGCCCCAATGTATGCTATTATCTGTTGATGACTAACCTAGTTTTCATTCTTCTTCTCCCATCCTTTCCTTTTATCCGCTCATTTTATTTTATTATCCTCTTTCACTCTTTTCTCCCTGTATTCACATTTTTTCTCTTATTCATTTGTCTCTTCTCTATCCTGCCTTACCTTCTTTCCCATCTGTGAAATCTTAGTTGTACCAGTAAAGGAGAAGTGATTGAGGAACCTGGATCTCCAGAAAAAGATGTCAAATGCAGCAAGAAGCACAACAGGGTGTCAGTGTCCTCCTCTGTTTTACCTGCCATGGTGTCCCCTACCTTGGCACATGTAGTGAATCGAAGCATGACATCAGGTCTCACAACCATTCTACCTGGCACACTGACTTTAACGACCAGGCCCAAGGATGAGCTGACCACGCCCACGCGAAACGCAGACTCGATGTACCCCTCAGGTGAGGATGTGATAGTGAGCTGTGATACCTAAGGCTGGAAAAAGTAACATCTGAGATGTACCCTTGTTGTCTAAGGGGCTTTTTTTTTTTTACTGTTTGGCAGTATGCCTGTCAGCCAGCCAGGTCTGTGAAGGGATGTTGTTTGGTCCCCCTGCAGAAGACTGAATGCAATTGCCACAGCTATAAGGCAACAACCATCTGCGATTCCACCCTTTCTTGTCCTGTCTCTGATTGTAAATAAAGGTGTAGTTCACACATTACTTCTGAGTCCCGACAGCAATATTGAGAGATCTTCGCCACTTGGGTGAGGATATCTGTGCCTTCAGCAGAGAGAAGGCTATTTTTAATGCGCCCCCTCGACAAAGTTATTTGTTTTTCAAAAACAGACTCCTCAACAGGAAGTTGATTTTGAAAAACAAAATACAAATGGCTCTGATGTGTTGACTTTTCTACCAGAGAACGGTAAAAGTAGGCAACATTTGTTTGGTTTCCTGTTCAGTACTGCCAGATTTTCCCTAGCAGTCCCAACTAGGAACAAGCATTTGCAGTGCAATCGGTCTCGCATTTGTGAAAGTTAGAGCTATTGATATTGGAAATGATAATGTTTTTTACAACTGTATGTCGTCATCCCGCAGTCTTTTTCCCCACAGGGAATCACAACGCGGTCGTTACAACGACCGCGTTGTGATTCCGCTTACCATTAGTCCGCAAGTCGGAACAATGACTTGCGGAGGGGGGCACTGGATGTTGTTAGGGAAGGTTTTGGATTTTAAATCCAACACCTACCCCCCCCCCCCCCCCCCCCCCCACAAGTCGTTGTTCCGACTTGCGGAGTAATGGTATGTGGAATCACAACGCGATTGTTGTAACTACCGCGTTGTGATTCCCTGCGGGGTAAACGTTGTTTACCGTTTTTTACACGTTTATTTGTTTGCACTGGAGTGGATGTATGTTGTTTGTAGTGGTACTATGTTGTTTGTATTGGAATTGTTAGTTGTGGAATTGAGTGGTGTTTAGGGTATTTGTATTTTGGAATTAGGTGGTATGGTGAATAGATATTGGTGAGAGTTGTACAGAATATATTTAAAGTAATATGGGGAGGGATAGGTAGTTTGTGTATGAAATGGTGAGTGAACATTGGAGAGAGTAGTAGATAAAGTGTGTATTAAGAGTGAAAGAAGGGTAAAGAATATAGAAGACTTATAAGGAGGCCATATTTGTGTAGGTAAAAGACACCAAAAGCAGAGGATGGTAGTTTGTTGGAGGTCTAATTTTTAGAACATTATTGGTTATGAAACTATGTCGAAAGACGTGAAGTGAATGAATATGAGAAATGATGGATTAGTGTGTGAGAGAACAAGGTAGTGTTGTGTGAGAGAGAGAGAGAGGAAGTAGTGTAAGTGTTAATTAGAAGGTGGTGAAGGTGAGAGATGGATTTGAATTTAGTTTTAGTATTTATAGGAAGGTAGCCTGTGTTTGTAGGTAGTTTGTAGAGAGGAGATGGATTTTGAGGGCGTGATGTGAGGGGATAGTGGAATTGTGAGATGTTAGGGGTAGTGGGCGTGTGAGGTATGGATGATAGAGGTAGTATTTTGTTTTTATTGTAATTGCTAGTTGTGTGCTGGAATTGTGTGGTGTTTAGTGTATTTGTGTTTTGGGATTATGTGGTATATGGATTAGATAGTGCTGAGAGCTGTACTGAATATTTTGAAAGTAATTTTGAGAGGGTCAGGTATTTTGTGAATTAATTTTTGAATGAATACTAGAGGAGTTGCAGAGAAAGTGTGCGTGACAGAGAGAAAGAAGGGGAGAGAAGTTTGTAGATGGATACAGAGGTCGTGTTTGTGCAGATAGACTATACTGAAAGAAAAGGAGGGTATGTGTGTTAGAGGTTTATTGTTTTTGAAAAGCTTTTGTAATGGATTATGTACTGTAAGAACTTTCCCATCCTCACTACAAGCCCAGCAGGAGACAAACCAAGATGCTTCCGTTTTAAAAGCTGAGAAATGATTTGAAAAAAGCAAAACTCTGCAGCAGCCATTAGTAAGGTGTGACCTGGAGTAGAGTCCAATGAGGGATGTGTTCTCAAGTATTTGAGCCCTTAGGGCCACATTGTCACAGGACCCCAAAAGCGAGACCGTTGCACTCTTTTAAGGTACACATCAAGAAAGCGATGTAATGAGCCACATGGCTCATCTTATGTAAGCGTCAAACCCACAGAGAATTTTCTAATTGAAGAATACACATGTCTGGTGTGAAATTAACACAGATTGCATGCCTTACGAAAAACCACTCCCATAGGGGCACTGCTTTCAGCCATTCATACAGAGTCCTTACATGGGTCAACAAAAACACTCCATGTCATCGCCTAAAACACATGCCCACTGGAGGAGCCACCTTGAAATGTACATTAATACTTAACACCTGATAGACCCACACACACAGAGTGGGTGTGCGCTATGTAATTCTCAAGACACTGTATATGTTCCTGTGGCATATGTGTGAATCACCTCTCATTAATCTACACAGTCCATAGATCTGTTCCACTTAAATACAAACACAACAGTTGACCTCCTGTTGATTACTTTTGCTGTGAAATACACAGACCTAGATACAAGCACGCTAGCAAAATTTCCTGAAAACACACAAATAAGAGCACATTAATCAACATGTGTTGTCAATGAAGCACTCACACTGTGTGAACTCCTCTGGATCTCACACACACAGAAAATGGTTATTCTTCCTCTGAAATTTAAGCCAACTGGGTTAAAAGAGAATGCGTCTCCAGTCCACCATGTGACGTAAACAGAAGAGCATTGATTTTTAAATGCAAGTCCAACTTTTGTTCTCTCCCAGTGACAAGAATCTCCTTTATACACTCTGAGATGGAATAATCGCACTAACTGTTTGAAAAGTGATGGTAAAGAGTCCACACAAACTTACAGTTCATGAATCATTATTGCTAGCAGGCAACTTCTCGACTTTGAATAGATGAAAGGCCAAGGTGGGCCCCTGCTGTGACCTGAGAAGGCTCTCAGTGCAAGATATAGGTACAGAAAAAAAAGCGACTCCCACCTACATGGTACTCACCAGTTGCTCTTTGGAATGTCTGGCGCCCCCTGGGATTATGCACCGCCCATTACTCCACCGTATGATTAGCTGGCCTGCTGCCTTACATTATTTTCATTGGGTAGAGCCTTAGCAGGCAGCAACCATTGGCTTTTGAGAGGGTTAACATAAGAGCGGTACAGACAACAACTGACATAGAAGAAGGACAAATAGACATGGTGACGTAAATAAGGGCCATAGGAAGTGAAGACAGCCTATGGATTACAAAAACACTGAGTGTAGGTCTAGGTATTTAAATAAATCAACATCCTGACAGTCAGATTACAAAGAAGCATGAAAATTAACTGTGGGGTCATGATATAAATCTGCGAGAATTAGAAAACTTGTTTTGAATTTGTGTCTAATAGGCCCCATTCGTTAGGCGCGTCTGTTGCATTCTGGAGCAAATTGTCCTTTTGTTGAAATCACATCACTTCCTTGATGACGTAGCAATAGTTACGGCGGCGCTTGATGACAAACAGGAATCTCACAAGGCAAAGGAGGGGCTGGACAAGCATCCACTTCACGTCACCAGCTACTGCCATGTTCTCTAATCCGATGCCAGTGTTTACCATGTGAGTGGCGTCATAACCCCGCCTCCTGAGGGGGGAATTGCACGCAGAGGTGCAGTTGTAGCAGTCTGGGCAGTCAATTACGTTGCGGCAAGTTACTTAAATACATGGAAGTCAAAGTAAATAAAAACAAAAAGCAAGATAGGGCCATAAGTTACAGCCGTTGGCTGAGCAAGTTTTGTTCTGTGCGACCAGAGAGACTTCCCATGCTGACTGCAGAGTAAAGTTGGGCACGCTGCTGCCATGCTAAAACACGAAGCGTGGCGGCCGTGATGCGGGCATTAACGGGATCAAATAAGTGGTGCTCGGCCTCCAACATTAAATAATTAAACTGTGGATCACCATGCTGAGCCTGTTATCGTGCTCGTAATTGAAAGGCAGGACCGCACTGAGACAGCGAAACAATTGAAAAAAAAAAACACGAACGAGATAAGAACATATGTTTCAACCCATGGCTAAGCACGTTTTGTTTTGTGAGACCAGAAAGACTTCTCATGCCGCCTGCAGAGTAAAGTTGCGGCCGCCATGGTAAAACATGAAGCGCGGTGACTATGATGCGGGAACCGTGGGGTCAAACAACAAGGAAATACAAGCCACAAAAAATAAACAAGACGAACTAAGCATGAAGCGCGTTGTTGTTCGAGCAGCTGGCAAGCCACAAAAGAAGACATAGTGCTCACAGTGTATCATAAATACCTGTAAGTGGAAGAACACATGTAACAGAGGCAATCAGCATGGGAGGTTACAAAAAGAGGGACTAGTGAGCTATTTCCCAAACAAAACCCTGCATTAACAAAGGACAGAAGGTGGAACCAATTAAAATGATAGGCGGTGCTCCAAGCCCAAATTCTAGATACATCATGTCTCAAAGAGACAGAGCTTGCGCTGACTAGGCGAGCCCTAAAAATATGACAGAATATCTGCCTAAAAGAGGGTGGACAGTCTAACATACATTGGCCGAGCAGCTGCACTTTTTGATAGATATTTTGTATCTGTCATAATCTAAATGAGCTCCTGAATGATTAACATCTGAGTGATCGTTTGACTGCCCATGGCTGTAAACTTCCTGTCGGGAAGATAGCTCTCCTCTCTAAGGCTGTAATCTTTGTGTCTGTGAGATAGCTTTAGTAAGACTGTAACCTTTGTGTCTGAGAAGTAGCTCTCCTGTGTAAGGCTGAAACCTTTTGTGTTTAAGGGCTAGCTCTGCAACATAGGCTGTACTGTGTAATATCTCAGTTATAACTCTGCTGCGTAATGCTGTAACATAGATGCAAGGGATTTTGTCTCCCTCTGTGAAGATACAATTTACCACCATTTCATATGATCACCATAATATGTTCTTGGACCTGCAATGACATCAGAGCGAGAATTAATATTACAGTATGTAAACATTTCCAAAATAAATGTAGACTTAATAAAATTGTGTGGGAACCGGACTTTCAAAGATGCATATATTCTAGAGTACTAGTAGGTGCTTAGGTAAAATCACATGAATTGACAAGTTAATAGCATTATCCGCTTGAGTGCCTGAAGTATATATTTAGTTTTCTGTACACTGAGCACTGCAGGTAATGCTGAGTCAAATCTCACATAAAATGTTTCTGGGTAGGGTTCCATAGTAAAATCCTCAAATGCAGAGCCATGTTAAATCCCTCTTATGTCAATTCCTTCATAACATTGACCAAAGATACAACACCAGAAAAACTAGACAGTCTATTTTACTAGATGAAAACTCAAATACAAATGCAGGTATCCGTATTTATGGAGGTATTATGGAGGTCCCTGAATTTATCAAGTGAACAAGTCATCCAGAAACAAAGTATACATCGCAGATTGCAGGCAGAGACTTTTTAACACATTTTTTCAAGATTACAGTGAAATGTTTACATGTCACAGAATGGTATGTGATGTGTGCAATATACTAGGATTGGCTTATGGTGCCAAGTATGCTGGATATCGCTTACCTATGTTCACTGTGACAAATACTACCACTGGAAGCACATTCCAGAGTCACTTGAAAGCTGTGCAGTTTTTACAGAGAGGACAACTCTGCAGATGGCATTTTCTTGCTCAAACACCATTTTCAGCTCCAGCATGATTTCAGAAATACATGCTGTAGCAGTAGAAGCTTCCTTGCCTCTTCCTGGTCTTTGAAAATCATGAATGTGGCCCACTTGATGTATCCATGTACCCCCACTCTCCCTCACCCATGGTCGTTTAGTGTATACATAATACCTTCAATCGCCAAGGAACAGGTTTATTAATAAAAGCCCATTACAAGTAGCCTAGCAATCTGCATTAGTCTGGTAACATGAGCTACCGCTGTATGGGGATAAGAAGTGATGCACAAATAATGCATTCCCCGTTTCCCAACCCCTTCCACCCTCTCAGACCACTGCACATTAACATTCCAGCTACTAAGCTCAGCTGAACTCTCTGGTGGGAATTTTGTTGTAAATGGAGAAATACACGACAATTGGTGCAATAACACAGATTTCCCTGGTTATTCCCCATTTCTTATGGCCAAACCCGTAATAACCAACGCATCAGTATCTGCAATGATAGGTGTGAAATTCCCACATGGAAAGTCCATTGCACTTATAAGGGCCTTGATATAGCAATTCCAGCTGGGATGGAGGGAGGTCACCAGCTCAGGCTGCAGGATCAAGGTGGGTCAGCAGCAGAAGCCCTTCAGGTGCTCTGCGAAATAATGCTGCAATAGAGAAGTGCCTCGCTTGCTTTGGGCTTTTTCTGGCGCTAGGTTGCACAGTAGCTTTGCTAATACTATGTTATGTTATGTGTATTTGTAAAGCACACTGTCCCCCGAGACAACCTCGAACATATTGGAGAGGCTCTGCTGTGTACGATTATTACCTTTTGTATCAGTTGCAACTACAGTGTATATAAATCAGTCATGGGAGCCAGGTTCACCAAATTATTGGATGAACCAGGCGCGAGGTCATACGATCTAGGATTGAGCGCTAACCCCAGACGACGGAGCCAATATTAAGTCATTCATGTATTAATTTTCTATAGCACCAGTCAACCTGCGCTAGACCCCAAACGAAGGGAACACGTCTTTAGTGGGTGACTGATTTGTGTTGACAAGGATGTCACTTCATCATAGAAAGGGCTGTCACAATCTGTTCACCCATCCTTTGCAGTCATGGTTGAGGCACATTTCTTTCAGTGTACCCTTGATATGCATGTAAATATGTGCTATACCATGCATGTTTTAATATGAACCACGCATTCTTAATGGCATGAATCTAATGCATCTATAAACTCTCAGTCATACCTCTCATGCAATCAATTTCTAAGGAATACAAATGTTGCTTTAAGAAGCAATGAACTTGTGTTGTCCCTTTACTGTTTGGAAGTCATAAAGGTAATATCAGTCATGATCCGTCATGTCAAATGCAATTATTTATTATTATGGAAAGTATGCCATGAGAGCCATGAGACATGAGTGGAGATTACAAGTAGGGTTGTCATAGTTCGTTGATCATGTTATGTTTTATTTAGTGCTTTAAAGCAGCCTGATGCTATGTAAGCGCTATACAAAAACAACAATAAACTAGATGTAATCATAAAGGGTATGTTAAAATAAATTAAAGTAATTTTACCTATTACAAATCAAATGCATCTATTCCACATATTAAGAGGTAGTTAACCTTATAAATGACTCAAAATTGCAAAAGTTTAAAACAAAAGGAGGGGGTGGTAAGCATTGTTGGTACATTTAAAAGGACAGTTTTCTTGCACTAAGACACCGATGAGAATGAGAAATGGCTTCCAATATAGCCTCATGTGTGTCTAAGAGACTCAAGAGCAGTCTCCAGATACATTGATCACTCTGTGTAACATCAGGACTTTTTAGAAAGCCAGGACCTGGCAATGTATTGAGCTGGTGCTCTCCTATCATGAATACCTGCCCCATCCCCGCCTCCTTCTCTGATCAAAGTTATAAGCATGCAGTCCAGCTTCCTTTCTCTGGCCCAGGCTGATCAGTGGCAGGATGATCAATGTGAAATGTGGAAGCTCTGAGCTACTAAAATAAAGCATTCATTCTCCTGACCAGGCCCCATCAGGCAAGCCGAAGCACCTAAAACACTTATGGCCAGGTATCGCAAAGACCCAGCCCCCCATGAATGACCTCGGACCCTCCCACCTGTACCTCCTACATCCCCCATTGCTAAAGACAGCACACACCACACCTTAAAAAACTTTTTGGGTTCGGGGTCGTAAAACGCCTGACGTATTTATCATGATATCAAAGCAACTCACATTGAAAAATGCTCCCAATATCACTTTACAAAAATTATACTCTGACAGAAACCCCATAAAAACTTTACAGTATTAATTACAGTTTTGCTGGATGGCTAACTTTAACATAGACTCTAATATATATAAATTCCTAACCATATCTAGCCTTGTCCCTGCGTATCCAGCATTGAGCCTACAAGTGAGATCATGACTGGTCAACCTCTGTGGGTTCCTCCCTAGGGAAAGGGGCCCACCCACTTATACCTCCCCCGGAGTAAGCTTATACAGGGGGCCCATCTTCCCTCCAGGTTACCTACCTTGACCACCCCCTACACCCTCATTATCTCCCCAAGGACCTGTGCTAGATTGGCTCCCATGCGGAGATTGGCTGTAAGGGCCAGTTGGCAGCACGCGCTACCACACCATCCGCACCATGTCCCAAGTAGAAGGATGCCTTCTATGGACCCAAAGTGCACCATCAATCATGACCTCACCCGCCAGAGGCCAGCATAGTTCACCTACTATCTGGCCTCCCGTCCAAGATGGTCATGTCAAAGTGGCTGATGTATCAACTATGTGAGGACAATCTCAAGAAATATCTCATTACCAAGTTTAAAGAGGTGAACCCCAACCTGGACCAAGAAGCGCTCCCCTTGGATGCACCCATGTGGGATGGCCAGCAATCTTGGTGATCTAAACAGCTTATCAATCTTCTTATTAATCTGCTTGATGGAGTGATTGAAGTTCCTGACTGACCCCCCCCCTACACCCTCCCCCTCCATTGTATCCTTGGGATGATGTGGGACCAAGCGATGATTGTATAAGGGAGTTTCTTGGCCAACTAGCCCATTTCTGTGATCAACAGTTCAAACAATTACCTCCTGCCAAGGTGAACCAAATTGTTGCCGCCAAGATGCACTACAACAATCCCAGGGGGCATACACCCCTTGAGTAGCCATGATTCAAGTGTATGCCTCCAATGTGCCAACTGTAGCCCTCCTTGCCCGTGGAAAGACATATGGTAGCCCACTTGGCGGGCCCAATGCTCAAAGGTACTTGCAAATAAACATACTTAACCTGCTGCACATGAGAATGGCCTATTGTCAATACTTCGTCAACTCTGTCACCTCAGGGTGCACCGGGGTTGCACAGAAATCCGTCAGTCGACTTGGCACTTCAGACTTTCCACCAGCGTCACAGGACAGGAAAATTGGGAGAGAAGGAAGACACACAACGGTTATCAGCAACCCTATAGCATTTGCAACCTAACATAATTCTTATAATAATCGGAGGACCATCTGCCAATTCTCTGCACCGCCTGAGCCGAGAGTTCCATTGCTGTCACTGCAGTGGCTGCCCCAATCCTGAAAGAGTGAGAACTGAACTCGCCAACCCAAGCACCTTCGAGAACTGAAACCTCATCAAGGGGACCCATCGGCATGCAATAGGAGGGGGCCCACTGTCTCACTAGGTCTATGAGCCAATAATAATTTGAGGTTGCCCACAGGACAACATACATTGTCTGGTGTCCTATGCAAGATGATGTGGTCACCCCTGCCGCCCTGGTCTGTCTTGGAACTCGGCAGCTTAATAGTGAAAGAACTCTCCAAACATTGCACATGGTCAAGCTGTAGCCCCTCTTGCATGTCCTTCTTGTTCTTGGCCACCAAATCGCTTCCCCTGAAAGCCCCATGGAAGAGTAGCATTAGCACTGCCCTGAACAGGCGGGCCTGTGGACCTACAAATATTACCTACCTACAAATATTACCTAAGATGCCCAGGACTGCTGCCAGCTGCGATATCAATAAGACATCTGCCGTCTGGCTTGATCCCTGCACATGCTGCCATCCCTGCAAGGCCCTCTGAACTAGGAATGATCTGGTTACATTTGGGTGGTCAAGCTTTCTAGAAAAGAAGGAAATCGCCACCATGTGGCATTGCACACAAGCTACAGAGTGCCCCTGATCCCTTGCTCCTAAGAATGACAGGACAGAAGAAAATGAAAGCCAAACTCTCTTCCCAGTCCCCAAGAAACTACAGTAAGTGCTGGGTGCCCCCTTAGAGACATGCCTCGTCCTGGGTGCTAAACTGGCTCCCATGAGTTCCAGTAGGGTTGGGCACCAAGCCGCAAGAGATGTGCAGAAAAGGTGTCGGGAATTCTGCTGCTTCTAAGTGGTCAGACCTGTAACCCTTCATCTTCTAACGACATAGAGCATCAGCAGCATTATTCAACAGACCCACCACATGCTTGGCCCTAAACAATACATTAGGGTTCAAGCATTGTAGCACAATCTCCTTCAGAAACCTGAGCATCATCTTACATTTGGCTGCTTGTTGATTAATGCATTCCATCACCCTCATATTATCTGACCAAAATATGACCTACTGGTTGCGGAACAGGCCTGGACAAATGGACAGTGCTACCAGGATGAGAAAGAACAAGGAAACCAATGTTGGTGACCAGCCCAGACTCCACCCAGGCAGCGGGCCAGGAATGTGTGCACCAGGCCAGGCCCAGGATGGCACCAAAGCCTTTGCTGCTGGCGGCACCATCCTTGGAGAGACCTAGCTCCTCACCGGACCTGGTGGGGCTGAGCCACACCACCATGCCATTGAAGTCCAGCAGAAAGGCCAGCCAAATTCTCATGTCAGGCCAAACCTCTCTTGACAACCTGGTGTGGTCGTGCTTCTCTCTCAGGCCAGACATTTCCTGTGCAATGGATCACGAGAATGGGCGGCCCATGGGAATGATACTTAAAGCAAACTTGATCTACCCAACCACCTTCTGCACTGATGTAAAATGACCTTCTTTGTACCCAAGCAATCTTCCAAGACCTGGTAAAAGGTGGAAATCTTTTCTTTGGGGAGCCGTGACACACCAGCCTCTGAATCTAATTCAATCCTAAGAAGCTCAATGACCGTTGCAGGACCCACAGTCTTGACTCTTGCTAAGGAAACCCCAAACTCCCTCATCAACACACGGAAAGACTGGAATGCATTGTTGCATTACTGCAAGACCTGGAGAACCAGAGAAGAGGAAATCATTCATATAATGCAAGACCCACCGGTGACCCGTCCTCTGCCTGAATGCCCATTTGAGGAAGGAACTGAACTTCTCGAAATAGGAGCACGAGACCAAGCAACCTATAGACATGCATTTATAAAAATAATATGCTCCCTCAAACTGGAAACCTAGCAGGTGAAAATCCTGTGGGTGCACAGGAAGTAGGTGGAAGGCTGACTCTATGTCTGACTTTGCCAGGAGAGTGCCCGCCCTCAACTCTTGGAGCATAACAATTGCCTGGTCCAAGGAAACATACCTGACAGAACATAAGGTCCCATCAATTGATTTGTTTTAACAACTGACCCCTAGGAGCAGAGAGGTTATGTATTAATCTAAACTCCATGGGATCCTTATTGGGCACTACCACTAAGGGAGAGCAGACAAAGCCTTCCAGGGATGCTGAATGAAACGTGCCATCCACTCTCCCCAGGCCCACCTCCTTGACAATCTTTGCCACAGCGACCTCCGGGTTGGATCTCAGTGACTGCTGGTTCTTGCAGTAGGACACGCCCACACATCCCAGGGCTGATATCTGAAACCTTCTAACAAGCCCTGTGCTGCTACCAGGTTACTGTACACATTAAGCCACGGGACCATTGCCATCCAATTGACCAGGGAGTGAGTCTTGACTAATAGTGGCTCATCAATCCTGTTTTTTGTCCCCTTTATCCTTGGACTTCCTGAAACACTTTGACTTGGGATGAGAGGACAAGCCGAAGAAGTCACAAGTGTGCTTGAACTTGCACATACCATGAGGCCTGGTACAGGAACACTTGTTGAAATCCCAACATGGCGCCTCTCCCGGGCTGCTAAAGGAACCTGACCGAAAGGGATGATAGGGGGCAGCAGCCAGATGCTGATGCTTTATATGGCGCAGCCACAGGACAACATCGACCTGATCTCATTCCAAAGTGGGGCTAGTTGCCTTAGCTCTCCTTAACTCTCTGTCATACTCCTTCCATCCCACGCCCCCATATTCATTGTGCACACATGCAACCCTGTTCTGGTAGCATGCCAACTGTGCGCAAATTATGAAAATGCTCAGCCAGGATCCCCTGATAAATCGAGAACCCTTTTATCCAGTTCACTAACGTCTTCTCCACCCTCTGCTTGTATGGCCAGTGGCCAGAGTCACTGGAATGAGCACACTCCTTGCACTGCTTTGCTTCCTCCCTATCAGGCTTATCCAGGAGTAAGTAAAAAATGTCAACATATGCCCCTCTACAAACTTTCTTCTTTCAACTTGGCCGTAATATGCCGGCCTAGTTGGTCACGTCCTGACCGTACCTCCCCTAAAACTCCCCTAAAAGTCGGCAACAGAGTTGTTGTACCTGAATTCTGAGGATCCTGGGCCTTTGGAGAGATCCCTGTCACCACTGCACCGCCCTGCGCACCTTCAAGTTGGATCTAGCCAGCCACTGATGGCCCCTGGCTCATTGCTTGAGTGACCCCCGGTGACCTGCCCCACTAAGACCCCTGCTGCGGTGCCCAGTACCCCAGCTGATGCAGCAGGCCTCGTTTGCACCATTTGAGCCCCTGATCCCCAAGGTGTGCAACTAACCTACTGACCTTTTCAAGATCATCGCCCTCAGTGGCAAGAACCCCCCACTTGTAGCCAGATAACATCCTGAGCTTTGAAAGCCACAAAAGAAGGCTCACCAGATTGGTCACTGAATCTGGCTAGCTGGAGGCCCCCGTCAGAGTCAACCCAACTGCCAAACAACTATTGCCACTCTGCACAAACCCTTTTCCAGCCGCTGGATCCATTACAGCTGAGACACTACCTTGCGCCAATACTGGGCCTAGGGCCCCCGGCCCCAAGGGCAATTCCCTTGGAGTAGCCTCCACCCACATCCCCTCCCTCTTCTCGGAGGGACAAGCTACTTCCTATCCCGGGACCTGGCCCAGGGGACCTCTCTACCCCCTCCTTGCGAATCTGCCCCCTAGCTCTCTTCGGGACAGGTGGGAATGCTGCCTTAAGGGCCACTGCCGCTTGCCTGGCATCTCCCCTGATGCCTCCATTGCCACCTGCCTCTCCGCAGGTTGGCGGTCCCTCAATGCCCCCAGGGACTCATCCATAGCATTCATCCTGCACATCATAGCTTCCAAACGCACTTCCATGCGCATGCCCTTCAGGCCCTTATGCGCACTACCTGGCATCTCTCCACCCACAGAAGAACAAAACAATGCCCCACAAAAACAAACCATGCCTTCTAAAATACGGATGGGTAGGAAATTCACAAAACGTACCACTCACAAGCCACAGAAACCCAGGACGTCCCTGTAGCCCAGAAGACACCACCACTGCCCACAGCACAGCACAGGGAAAATTCACTTACTTTTCAGTCCCCCCAGCAGCAGTGCCACAACCCAAGGCTGACCTACCAGCCAAAATCAAATGGAAGGCTTAAAAACGATTTCCCAGCCCAAAAAATGCATGCTGTAAAAACGATATACTAAGAACCAATAACAGGCCCACAATTCCCTTCCCCTCACCTAGGCCTCCAGGAGCCAGAGCCACTACCGTGTGCACCATTTGTCAGGCAAGTAAAAACTCAAGCCAGCATGGCTCCCAGCGTATTGCCAGATAATTACAGCTGACTTAGTCAGAGGAATGCAGACAGCGCAGTGGGCGTGCCAACTGTGTGCCTGCAGTGAAGGGAGACCAATGCAGAAAGATTCACAAACAAACAAAAGTAGTTCTGGAACCCTGTACGAGGGACCAGTGGCATCCTGTGGCGAAGCGGCGAGTGGCAAAGAGACCACTTCTCTGCAGCCCTGGCATGAACTGGAAAGGATCATGCGACCCGAAAGAGCTTACACTGCTTCCGGGTTGCTGCACACCCGAGACCAAATCCCTGAAGCTGATACTGGCTGGTGGCAGCGGCATCACACACCACCGCCCCCAACCTCCCAGGCTGGTCCGACATGACTGCCATAGACGTGGTTACCCCGATTTGGGGTCACCTTATCAATTATTCCAGAAAGAAGAGTATCACTTATCAGACATGCCAACCCTCCCGATTCAGGTAGGAGACTACCGATTTAAAGGCTAGTCTCCCGCCTCCCGATTCAACTAGAAACCCGATGCCAGCACTAATTAGGTTACCTGCTGCTCTAGGCTGCTTAATAACACAGAAGCAGTGCGCTCAGAGGGGCATATCATCAAGCCCCGGAGATAAAATTATCGCCGCTTTAGCGTCCGTTTTCGGGCAGATTGCGGCAAGAATTTTATCGCCTAATCAGCATGGTCACGCTATCGCGTGAATCCTTGCATTATCGCCCTTTCCCCCAATGCCCATCTTTGCATCTCTAATGAGATGCAAAGTGGGCGTTCCTGCCCTGACATAACTGGAGAAATGTCGCTAAGCGACATTTCTCCAATTATCAATGGGCACGCTAACCTGCAAAGTAGCGATAACCTCTGTTATTGCTAATTTCCTTACGCCTACTTCAAGACTGACTTAGCCATGATATCCTATGTAAGGTGGATATCATGGCTAAGTATGCCTTGCCCCATCAGCAAGCTTTCGCCATACCTTGTGCGATTATCGTTGTATTTCCAGCGATAATCGCATAATTGGCAGCTTGCGCTCTAAATTTTATCGCTTTGGAGATAAGCGTTGCTGATAGCACGCTATCTCCGCGATAAAATTCAGAGTTGGCTGGCGATAATTATCCTCGCGCTAAGAGCGCCGAGCAATAATTATCGCATGGCCTTGATAATATGCCCCAAAATGAGTCCGGCTTTAGATCCTGCTCTTTTCTTCTGGTCTTCCCCACACCTAATCTCGGTAGTTTTTACTATAGCCTGAGCCCGCCCCAAAAGCTATTGGTTTAATTGTGAGCTTGGGCGGGCCCAGGGTTGAGTACTCCAGAAACAAATCATTTTTCTGCCTCCTACGCCCTACGTAATTAGTATTTCTTGGCGGGCTTCAGGACAGCAGGCATCTTCTGTAAGAGTGACAGACTGGAAGTGCTGCACTGCCGGTAACGTGCTCCTGCAGGCCAGTGCACAATATTGCCAAGCTCCCAGTCACTGCTATAGCCTGCTCCTGACACAGGTTAAGATGTCAAGGTAAGAAAGAATAACATTCAGTAAAACCGAGAAATATGTGTTCCAACTCTGTTTTTGTTTGAACACTTTGTAAAACTGCCAACAATAAAATGTTGATGCCAGTCTTGATTCACGCACACTTTAATCTCCCTCTCCAAGAATTACCTCAGACATCAAAGCTTAACGCTTTGTCCATCATTCTTGGAGGGGGAGACAGGAGCATGTGATGGTAATCAACATTTGTATTTTTGCCAGTTTTACATATTAGTGCACATAAAAACAGAGTCTAAAACTCTGTTTTTGTTAGCGCCAAAACAAAATGCTGATTTTCCCCAGACTCATGATGTGGTGTTATTGCCAGAGTTGCAGACTTAGAAATAGGGAACCAGGTTCAAGTCCTGGAGTTGGCTCATCATCCTGTGATTCTGGATAAATAATGTAATCTCCCCATCTCATAAGCAATGAGTGGTGACATTGTGTAATGTAATTGGTGCTCATGTGAAGCACTGCTTTACCTTCAGGTCGTGTCTGCTATATGAAAAATGAACAACAAGGTAAAAACAAAGCATTAATATAAGTAAAAACAAATAGATACCTATTTAGTGGCCGATTTGTAAATTGTGGGTTACCCGCCTAAATTGTTCTTGGGTAAATACTTTATTTCACTCAAACTTCTTTTTTTTCATTATAGAATATGAAAGCACTTTCAAATATGTGAGTTCAGAATAGCAGTTACAAAAAAACGATTGTGTTTGAATTAATAGACTATAATGTTGCTCTATAATATCCTGGGCATTGTACAGGGTTTACATGACACCTGTCTTGCCTCTAAGGGCCAGATGTATGACCTTTCCATTTTGCGAGCTGCAAATTGCAACGTTTTGCGACTGGCAAAGTGGAGTGTATGACAGGGTCTCAGACACTGTTTGCAATTCCCAATTGGGTTGCAAACAACCTGCCTCATTAATATCCATGAGGAAGGCCGCAATTTGCAACCCCATTGGGAGTGGCAAGCACTCACAGGAATGGTGACCTGCTAGGGTTAGCAGACCACCATGTCTCTGACTGCTTTTTAAATAAAGCCGTTTTTGAAAATGCAGCCCGTTTTCCATAAAGGAAAACTGAAAGCATTTTAAAAAAAAAAATGAAAGGTTTCTGTTTCATTTTTTAAGAGTAGACAGTGTTCTGTGGGACCACTGCCTGCTTGTAAAAAAATATTCACGCCAGTCACAAAGGGGAAGGCTTCCCTGGGAACCCCTTCCTGTTTGCGAGTGGCTTACCACCTCCTTGAAGAACGTGGTAAACTGCGATTGCGGTTGCAAAACAATCATGCAAAGACGTGCCAATCTCTGTTAGGAAGGGACGCCCTTGGCACGCCCCTTCCTAATAGAGTGAGAACGCAGACTGGTGCTGAAAATGTTTCTCACTCTGAAGCTACAGGCCCTGCCACACGTGCTGCACCTCTGAGAAGCATACACACTGAGTGCCAGCACTGGGCCTAGCTTCAAAAACATAACAATAGAAATGTTTCTGATGCTAGGCCCTGCTGGCACACAGCGTGTATATTGCTCAGAGGTGCGTGGCATTGGCAGGGCCTAGCTTCAGAAACATTTCTATCTACATGTTGTTATATGACATCCCTTTATTAATGTAATAACTGCACTTTCACATTTGCTTAATTAACCTTCTTGCTTCTCAAATTTGCTTGAAAATGCACCATTTACCCACTCTTTTTTCAAAATTTTCTCAGGGGGAGAATCCCCCCAAACCCCCCTAAAGATGTTCGGGCTCACTCGCTACGCTCGCTCGCCACAGTGCACTCCCACACATATTTCTCCCTCTTATCAAAGTTGAAATGTTGGCATGTATGCTTATGGCACCTAAAAGAACTGGATCTCTCATAGCTCCATAGAGAAATGTGTCACTGTATGTCACTGCTAGCTCAATAGAAGAAAGTATATATATCTCTAATGGAATTTATAAATCCTGGCATATGCCAATGCACTCGCATGCCAGACTCTGAGTATTGCTGTTAGGTAGATTTCAAGCAATTTTTATATCTACTGTTCACTTACTTAGGATGACGGCTCTGCTTTTTCTACTTCCCAACACATAGGTTTTTGGTTTGCTGTGATCTTCATCCTAACTATTCTCGCCATCTCAGGAGCCGCCATTTTTATCTTTGTCCTCCAAAGATGTTCGAAGAAGCAGGGTCCAGTTGTTTTCAGAGCTAATGGTAAGTCTTGCTTGAGCACACCATGCTTTTCTGGATATGGACTATGAGGGGTGCAAGGAATTTCTGTGCTACAGATAACGAGGGGGCATATCATCAAGGGCATTATCGCCACTTTAGCGGCACTTTTTGCCGCTAAAGTGGCGATAATTTTAACGCCCTATCAACAAGGCGGCGCTAACATGCATTAGCGCATGTTAGCTGCCGAATTCCCAACGCCTAGCATCTCAGCGATAAACATCGCTAATGAGATGCAAAATAGGCGTGGCTGGGAAAACTACAAGGAAAATTATCGCTAAGGCAGCTTCGCCATATCAGCAAAGAGCCTTAGCGATAATAATCATCGCGTTAACTATGCCTTAACGCAGGAATTTAACGTCTGTTAAATTCCTGACTAAGGCATACCTAACATGGGAGGTGGATTATGGTGATACAACCACAGGGTCTTATCACCAAGGCTATCGCCGTTTTGAGTGCAACATCGCTGGTTTTCCAGCGATGTTGGCCCATTTCCCTGGATATCGCTGGAATATTATCGCCCTGGAGTAACGTGTTGTTAATAACGCGCTAACCGGGTGATAAATTCCAGCGATAAATATAAAAGCGCTAAGCACGCTTTGCGATATTTATCGCTGTCTGTTGCTGATATGCCCCAAAGTGTTTTGCCTTTGGAACTCTCCCTGTCCTATTGAGGCCACCTCCAACACTGAGGTATTCTAAGCACGGGGGCTTTGCTCCAATGTGGTGGGGGGGGGGCGCGGGGGAGGTGTTGATGTGTGTCTCCCTAATAAATGGATTCTGTTATGTTTAGTTTGGTCCAGGGGCCTCAAATTGGGCTAGAAGCAGCAGCGTCCCTTGCAGGTAAGAGCGATGGGGCCTAGTTGGGGAGGGGGGAATCGATGATCACGAGGGAAAATTAAATAAATTATTAATTTTCCCTTGTCTGTCAAAATCCCCCCCACCCGGCCCCAACGCTCTTACATGCATGGGCCGCAGCTGACTAGAAGTGTCTGTGGTTGGGTTTCCACTAGGATTAGCAGCTTTCATAGCACAGGCACAGTCCTCTATGAAACTTTGCAGAGCTTGTAAATGCCCACTCCTCCTCTTCTCTTCACACAAATAGGCCAAGAATAAACAAAGGGCTGGTTGGCTCTAATGCGGTGCAGAGAATAATTTTAAATTTAAAACTATTTTCATGCATTTTGCCATTTTACTGTCAGTGACGGTTGGGAAATCTCTGTTCCACATCACCCGAACTAACTGACTAAGCTATGCCCCTATCTAAGCAGCAGTGGGAATTAAAACATTTGCTCTAGGAACTCATTGTCTTGCAGTTGATGGAGAAAGGGCACACCGTGTGGAACTAGGGTTTGGCTACTTGATCAAGGTAACAGAGCAGACTAGGCTGTCTAGTGAAATGTGCTTCTACATCCTATCATGTCACCACTACATTAGTACTGGCACATCGTGATAACACAGCCATATGTTTAATACTGTATTACCAAAAGTTCTCAGAAGGGTTTCGATATTAGTACCGGACAATAACGGCAAAACTTAGCAGAACCACTATATTTTATTGGAACAGTATGGTGACGTTTCCAAAGACAGTTATCCTTGTAGTAGGACAGTACCAGCACTTCCTCCGTGACCAGTCATACTGGAACTGGCCAGTATCAGTACCAGCACTTCCCTGCAGGCTGCTGTCATTGCATATGTACTATTATTCAAACAGTACAAGCGGTGCCAAGGAAGTCTAGTGATCTCTTTGTGGGACAGAGCCAGCACTTCTCTGCAGGACTACTATAGCCTTATAGCCCGCCGTAGCGGGCTATACCGGCTAATAAAGGGCAGCTCCAGCATTAAAGGCCCGAGCCGAAGGCGAGTGCTTTTAACAAGGGAGCAGGACTTTAATAGCTGGTATAGCCCAGCTATGAAGGGCTCTAAGGCTATTAGAACATTCTGCCACTAGAGGGAAGAATGTTCTAACAAATAAAACAAAGGCTTCAGGGAGCGCAAGGGGATTGAAATCCTCTCAGGCTCCCTGAATCCTTTGTTCACAGCCACAGCTTAAACATTAGAATGTTGGAGCTCAAGGTTTATACCAGCCATTATAAGCCCGGAGCTACTCCATTGCCTGGTGGAGCAGTCTGCATGCATAAAATCCAGCCTTTCCATGACTGCGAAACCGTCATGAAAAGGCTGGCAGAGGTTCTTTTCGGGGGCCCGTTGTGGGCCCCCAATGTGTTGGGTGGAGGTGTATGTGCACTGGGGGGAACCCATTGTACCCCCCTACATTTCAGTGCACTAAGTGGCAGGCACCATGTGGTGCCTGCCCCGTAGTGCGCTGAAATGCACAACA
Source organism: Triturus cristatus (assembly GCF_964204655.1). Lineage (NCBI taxonomy): Eukaryota > Metazoa > Chordata > Amphibia > Caudata > Salamandridae > Triturus > Triturus cristatus. The sequence continues at coordinate 905,186,207 of NC_140580.1, forward strand.
TGCTCTTTTAACATCGCCATGGGTAGCAGCACCCACAACAATGTTAAAATGCAAGTCCGTCCGCCATTGTAATTGGCCCCTAACTCTTTGCCCCACAATCATGGTTGGCACGTGAAAAGATCTTACACATATTAAAATATTGCTAACATTTCAATATACTAATTTGAGTGCGGTAAGCATGCATTGTATACACCTGTATTGAAAACTAAAAAACATTTTTTCTTCATACTGTTTCTCAAACAATGTGAGAGAAATAACAATTCCTATGGATTTAATTGTTCGGTATTTAAACATTGTATGGATACCAGCGAAAAATAAAAGTCAGTTTCAGGACATGATTAATGATTGTCATTTAACGACCAAAAACAAAGCTGGACCACAACCTGTAATTGGCATACTTTATTTGTCAATTATATCATAATCTTCCTAATAAGATAAAGCATTCAGATGCAGTGATGATACAGGGTAATTGTGCCGTACACAGGGAGTGTGAAAAACGTGAAAGTACGCCATATGTGTTTATTTGCATATGAAATGTAAAAGACTCTGGCAACACAAAAGTATGAAACAACTGGACTGGTCAGAATGAAATAGTTACAGTGAGCCAGGAGTTGGTCAACAACCATTTCAGAAGGATGTTAGTCAACATTCCGATCAATAAATGTGTTAAATCATTATCAGGACAAAGTCTGACAAAAGATTAACATCTAATAACGTATATTGTATTGTAATTGTATTTATGTAGATCTTACTACCCCTGACGAACGATGATCCGCTTTTGTTGAGGACATCCTACATTCATTGCACAGCAGAGATAGATAGCAACCTTTGCTATTTTTCTACACCTTCAAATTTTGCCTCTTTGAACAAGATCAATATAATTGTGGGTGCTTGAGAGTTTCTGCTCTCAGAGTGACCTCATGGGTTCTTCAATTTTAATATCTTATCCGAAAGAGTTCAGGTAACACCAATAACAACGCTACCAAAACACCCTCTTTCGCTCAAGAAAAAAAACAACTTTTACATGTTTTAGCCTGTTTCTTAAATTCATTTTCATAGCGAGCACTACCTCCGAGGTAAAGCGAGCACTAAATCCTACTAGCCCAACTTATTTCGAAATGTAGTATTTGTCACTGAAGTTTTCAAAATTTTGAAGAGAATTCCATACTTACTATCAGAAGATCTAAATCCTGCTGTGGTTTGGCCAATGTTACTTCACTAAGATGCTTACAAATACTCCATTTGTCATGATATTTTCCAAGATAATACTTTGGAAGGAGCCGCTAATCCCCTCCGAACTCTACCATATTTCAACCAATGTTACTTACCTAGATATCATAGAAATTAAACATTTGCCACTACATTTGCCCGCAACTCATCCAGCACATTCCATCCATTTGCCTGACACACCGTTGCCCTGAAGAACATGGGGAAGTTTACATACTTTCCTCTCTAGGAAACTTCCATCATGCTGGCTCACCCCTGCATTAAATGCTACAATGAAAAAAGACTGATGTTGTCCTCACTCTTTGACTGTGCTATGGTCTGACTGCACACCAGAAATTATCCTTCTCTTCTTGACTTGCAGGGACAAATTCTTGTCGCATCCCTATCCAGGAAGAACAGACTGATTCGGCATCAAGTCTCACCAAGACCCTGGATGGCGAAGAGCCCTAAATTTGGAAAAATCTGTGTTCTGTACTGCGTGCGCAGAATGAAGGCAACTGCCTCCACATGTGTCTGCTGGCATCCAGTGGGCCTATGTCAGAGGGATAACAAAATTCACTTCTTCAAGACCATCATTGTCCTCTTTGAAACTGACTTCAGACAACTCATTTTGCTCAGAAAGAGGATTGACCTTGTGCCCACTTTCTGCATGCTGAAAACTGTTTACTTACCCTAACATCCTTGGGATACTTTTTTGCAGTATTGACTTATTCTCCCAGTCATATTTGAAGATCTACTGATGTGTACGTACAAACTACAAACAAAGTGGTTTATTTTTACTGAACATAAAATAATGTGAATTTTTAGACTGTTCATTGAACCCAATGGCTTTCTTGGCACCACTGAAAGATGACAGATTTTTATTGGGTCCATACTATTTCTCCAGAACAGTTAAAGGCAGCTGTTTGTTCATCATTATATCTATCTAGGAAGAAATTATCCAATTTGATCCTCAGTTGAACTTTTTGAAGAAAGCAAGATAAGCCAATGGTGCTCATGTAAGGAGGTGAACTTTGGTGCTCTTGTAGTCTACCCACCTGTACATTTAAGGTCATCATACTTCCTTCACTATCTCTTGCTCTTAAAGACTTGAATTGAGTTAGACTCCCAAGCCATCTACGACTGACAGTCAGTCTGTATTTCCAGCAGCACGGCTACCTGGTGATTCCACACATAAAGAAGATCGGCTTCTCATTTGGTCCCTATGTTACCTCCATCAGTACAGTCAGTAATTGAAAGTTGGTCTTCACTACATCCGACAATAACCAATAAAATGTAAAAAAAGAATCACACCATGTTTAATGAATGGAAAACAATAGTTGGTTCAAAGGTCCAGTCTGGATCTATGCCCTGTCTACTAATACAGGGCCTGGTGAAATGATCCATCCAGTTGTTTCTAGCCGATTGGAATATTTTTTTTAGCAATGTTTATTTTTCAAACTCAATATGAGAGTAATTTGCTTTTGGTATTTAACTGTTGTTTCAGAACATTGTAATTGTTTATTAAAGATGTTCATATCAAAACGATTTTTTGAAAGACAGTAGTGTTGCCGACAATTGGTTTTCTTTTTTTTTTCTTCCATACAAATCAAATGTATTCTTTTCTGTAAAACCACTACTAGCATCATAGTGTGTACCAGCTGCCCCTGAAAAGCTCAACTCAAAATATGTTGCTTAATTTTTGTTTCAATGTGAAATGTGCATCATATGCTCAAAAATAAGTCCTTTTCTTTTACTAAAGAGGAATTTGTAATATTAGATTGATTCTGCAAAAAATGCTAAATCTTTCAATTAATTTCTAGGTTTTTATTCTGGTGTTGTGAAATGACAAGGTCACTTGAAAGAAGAAGAGCACATCTTTCCTAAAGCATTAAGCATTAGGTTAGAAGTCAAAAAGTATTTTTTTTCTTTAGCAAGCAGGTTCTATGTACGCACAGCAGTGTAGAGAAGGTCGCAAGAGAGAAGATGTGTACCACTTCGCGCAACCTTGCTTACATTTGTATCCATTATTACACATCTGTGTGTTATGGCCCTTTCTTTATGACTACCCTAGAATGGGCAGCCGTCTTTACTACACCTAGTAAATACCTTTACCCTCGGGTGAGGAGGTTACCTGCTGCAGATTATACCATCTACTCCCAACTCCTCCAAGAAAACTAGGGAATGACGTGGAATTGATGCTTTCCCCCCACAAAGTTCCATATGTATCTGTTTCTACCAGGCATTTTACTCCAGTACATTTTTGAAACTTTGACCTGGTAAATATAGTTGCCGAAAAATGTTGGGTATACTGGAATAACATCAATATTCATAATTCTGATATGTGCGTTACCAGGAGATACCAAGCATTTCAGGACCATTTGTAACCAGCGTCTAAGAAGTCTCTCTCTTTAAGGGGCACCTGTTTTGTAAAAACAAGCATTGGCATTGCCTGTGCAAAATCTATTGGCTTTGTCAATTAATTTTACATGTTGTACAGCAGTTGAACTTCACTGCAACATGATTTTAATGAAAAAAATCGCTATGATGCAGTAAATGCTGCCCGCGTTGTAGCATTTTTTTAAACTTTAAGTTATGTAAAAGAACATTGACATTGATTTTGCGTAGGCAAAACATATTGGCTTTAATTGTTTGATGATATGCCTATGACTACGGGCATTATGTATGAAAGTTTGGTTTTGCGATTCTCAAATAGTGAATTTTAGAGAATAGCTATTTGAGAATCGCAAAACGAGATGTATGTAGGATTTGCAAATTAATTTGCGAATCCTACATATTCCTTAATTGCGAATCGCAAAGTGCGATTCACAATTAAGGAAACGCTCCCCATTCATTCCCATGGGCCTAGAGGCCCATAGGAATGAATGGGAAGACATTCTCAATTTGCGATTAGCAATTAGAGAACCGCAAATTGAGAATGCAACTTCAAGGTTTCAAGGGTGTGAAAAGGACACCCTGTTGCACCCCTGAAATAAGCATGGGTGCACATGTGGTGTGCCACATTGCACTTTGAAAAATGCAAAAAAGTGAATTTTTCAAAGAAATCGCAAATTACCACCAACTTGAAGTTGGTGGTAATTTGCGATTCCTCAAGGCCAAATTGCACTTTTTCTGTGCTTCTTACATTGCATTTAAGGAATCGCAATTTGCAATTCCTTAAATGCAATCGCAAAATAGGGAATTGCAAATTTTGCGATTCCTTATTTTGCGAGGCAGTTTTTCATTAATATATACCACTGAGCCCAATTGCGATCGCAATTTGGAATGATACATATGGCCCTAAGTTACTGTTTTGGAGTCAAAGAAAATAACTGTGTCAAATTTGATTTTAATATCAGAGCTACTCAGACAATGAATAAAAGAGGAGAGCTGCACAAAAGTCCTAATTGCGAGGCTACAAGCGCATTTGTTTCCAATCCTCAAAATTAGCACAAAACCACGGTTCACACAGCGGGAATACAGTGCCTAAAACCCATCCTTAGAAGTATTGTATTGTATTGAGGGATAGAAGAGGGAAAAAGGTTTGCATTTATATAGCGCTTGTTACCCCTGATAGGGTGCTGAAGTGCTTTTTTTTTTTTTTTGACGAGGAGCACGCTACTCCGGAACACATATAGGATTAGTGGTGAATTAGTATAGTGAAATATGAAAGTAATTTGAGTGGTGGGTATTAGTCAGTTATTTGGATTGAAAAGGATAGCGGAGGGATAGAAGAGGGAAAAAAGGTTAGCATTTATGTGGCTCTTGTTACCGCTAATGGGGTGTTGAAGCACTTTCTTGGTGAGTAGCACGCTGCTCCGGAACCCATAAGGATTAGTGGTGAATTAGTAAAGCGAAATATGAAAGTAATTTGAGTGGTGGATATTAATCAGTTATTTGGATTGAGAAGGATAGCAGAGGGATAGAGGAGGGAAAAATGTTTGCATTTATATAGCGCTTGTTACCCCTGTTGGGGTGTTGGAGCGCTTTTCTGGCGAGTAGCATGCTACTCCGGAACCCATTAAAGGATTAGTGTTGAATAAGTATTGTGAAATATGAAAGTAATTTGAGTGGTGGATGATATATTAGTCGGTTATTTGGATTGAGAAGGGTAGCAGAGGGATAGAAGAGGGAAAGAGGTTTGCATGTATATGTATCGCATGTTATCCCTGATGGGGTGTTGAAGCGCTTTTTCGGCGAGTAGCACGCCATCCAGAACCCATAAAGGATTAGTGGTGAATTAGTATGGGGAAATATGAAAGTAATTTGAGTGGTGGATATTAGTCAGTTATTTGGATTGAGAAGGATAGCAGAGGGATAAAAGAGGGAAAAGAGTTGCATTTATATCGTGCTTGCTACCCCTAATGAGGTGTTGAAGCGCTTTTTTTGGCGAGTAGTAAGTTCACCATGTTGTAAAACCTAAGTGAGTGTCCGAGGCAAAGGGTGGGGTTCTGACCTCCGAGCATGAAGTGAGCACCCATGACCTAAATTGATAACAACACTCGCAGTTGAGATTTTTGCGTCATCTGCAGGTCACAGCGTTAGGCTAAGTCCTTTATGCTTTCAAGTTATATAAGCATAATGCGCTCTAAACGTGAACCTTTATTCACAGTGCTGCAAAATGACAAAACTTGCAGCAAATGCTACATTAGAGCAAGCTGTTTTTGCAGTGGGTCAACAATAAATTGCTTTCTGTGTGAAAATGTCTGTACTGTAGATAACCTACTGAATAAGAGCCCTGCGATTAATGTCAAACAAGTCACAGGTTCTAAATTTCAGTAGTAAAAAAAAAAGTATGTTCTTCATTTTTGCAGAGTGTGTGGATGTGTTTTTAAAGCTATAATGTCCGTGCCTTTGGGTTTCAGAAACAGTCAGACATTTTACGATTCTATAGATGCAAACAATGTGGGCTCCAGTCCTGCGAAGCTCTTTCACAATTACTACCCACATCACAACAGAAAAGTCGAATTTATAATCAATATTCACAGGCTAAGAGCCCCCTCGAGGGTGCCCTTGGGCATTGCAGCGCCAGCCCAACGAGGAACTGCCCGATGATGTAGCATGATGCCCAACTGAGTGTGTGAGGGCCCTTGCTTCTAATCTATCAGCTGCCTCCGATGTATTTCCTTTTCTGATACTATAGGAACTGCATGCCTGCTGTTTATTTGTTGACTCGGGGAGCATGTATGCTGGACCGTGGGTGCGCTCCCAGTCCCTCTCTCTTTACTTTGATACCCGAAGCTCAACCCAGACAGAATTCCTGTTATTTGCTACGAGCAATAAACAAGATAGAGTTCAAACTTGGCTCAATGACATAAACCTTGACAGGTTTGAACCCCAACTTTCACTGAGTGCCAAGGCACTTGGATTCACCCTGTACGCCATCTTCCCCTCAAGTATCATATTACCAAGAAAAGAAAGAAGACCTGGTACCACCTCACTCTCCTGAAACCTTTTCTTCCAGAAAACGACACCAGAACTGCTGTTCAAGCCCTCTTATCCTTGTATCTAGATGGTGGTATTGTCTTTCTCCATAGCCACCCAGACACCACATTGGCACCCCATAGGTGCATCCTTCACGCTGCAGCACATCTCATTCAGGGCCTGAAGAAATATGATCACAGCACCCCTCATCCTGATTGAACTTTATCGGCTCCCCCTTGCCAGCCCACACCATCTGCAAAACCTGCTGCATCATTTACAAAGCTTTGGCCAGCAAATCCGCTCATCTTGTGGATAAAACTCACCAGCTCTGGTGGATCTTGGCACACCTGCATCCACAGCACCATCAGATTTCTGTCTAAGAAGTTTAAAAAAGTAAAAAAACAAAAAAGCAATCCTTTCCAATCAATGCACCCAGGTTCTGGAACAGCATCCCTGTTTCAATCAGAACTACCTGAACGTTCCTCCAATTTAGGAAAGAGTTGAAGACTCACCTCTTTAAAGAACACTGAATCATATTGCATAAATCGGCCACAGGCCAGCTTCCCCCAATTTTTATTTAATTTAAAGCTTGTACAGGCATTCACTGACTTTTGACTAGATTTGCACTATAGAGATAGCATATTGGAGAGGTGTTTACATTTCACTTAATTTGCCTTCATGGAATTATCCGAAATTCCAGCAAAATAATGTAAACTTACACGTATTAACGCAAAATTTAAATCCATAATTTAGCGCCATATTTTAGCTCGAAACTTGTCCTCCTTTAGATTTTTGACTCAAGGATACATTTTGTGGTAAAAAAAAAAAAAGCAAAACACAAAAGCACCGCGAACATCAGCCGCTCATGTTCTCTTGTTGGTGGGTGTTCACAGTAACATTTTACCACGTATTGCACATTCACTGTAAATTTTTATAGCGAACGGTGAATTTTGGGAATTTCGAGTTACAAGCAAAACACAAATTCCTGAAATCACAGCAGCTTAATTAAAGATTTCACCCTAGCCTACAATACACATACATACATGCATACATACATACAAATAAACCCTTAGAGAGCAATCATTTACCCATCAACCGGGGACAGATTTTATTTGTACAGTGAAGACTAGGGAGGACCAGAACCATCGATCCTAGCACTGGATTTTTTTGATGTCAGGGCCCCTTTAATACAGAAAAATAAACATTTTGTAAACCATTAATATCGTTTTGGTCTGTGTTACTTTTCTGGGGTCATTTGTAGAAATGAGTTGTTCTAGAACATTTAACTCAAATGTTTAATTTCTAAATGTGTGCGTCAAAGGTGGTGCTGTGGGTGTCTGTGTGAGTCTGTTTGTATGTGGTGTAGGGGGCCCAACTCTATGTGAATACAAGACATGTTATGTACGATGCAGACACTCTAAGTTGGATAAATACTCTTTGGCTTACTTAAACCCACATTTCTGCCAGGTATTAGGTGTTTTTTCACCCAGTTTAAACCTCTGTCCTAAATAACTAGAAACAATCTGCACATACCGCGTTTACATACATTTTGTAAGCTTAATTTCCCATTTAGCAGTAACATGTGTCTAGTGGGAATGGTCTCTACTAAAATGTATCCTAGCACTATTCATTAGCACAGGTGTAGAACTGACCCAGTCATTGAGATAGGTATGCATGGTTAAATACTACAGTTCAATGTAGTAAACAGTGTGCAGTTCAACACGCATGAGAGACAGAGCAAGTAAAGATGACGGAAAACATGAGTCCAATTCACAAAGATTCAGAGCTTCAGCAAAGAGTAAGCTCTTTTTTCACTTCTCGTCTCTTAACTTTTCTCACTGGTTTTCCCCCACTTGCAACCACTTCCTATCCATGTTGCACTCTTTCCATAGTGTTGACTTGCTACCTGGTCATTGTGTTACCAACATGGATGGTATGTTTAGGTTTGACCTACAGACAGCTTAGCGATCTTCCATTGAGGACCTATTTTGGACAATCCCAATACTTTTAGTTGGCTTTGGGTCAGCCAATTGCTTACCATTGGTTGGCTTTAATGTCACTCTCATTTCCTTGCTTCTTATTGGGTGGCCTTCATTCCTCTTCTTGTGTTAGTGCGTCACCTGAAGAACAGTTTCTTTATTTTCCTTTTCATTGGGTGGCTTCTATCATTTCCAATGCCCACCAGTGGCGTAACACGGGCCCAGCAGCCCCTGCGGTGCAGGGGTGGTGAGGCCACCAAGCTCCAGAGGGCCCCCTCAGCACAGTACTCTGGCTGAGAGCCCCTGATTGATTCCAGAGGGGGCACCTCCATTTACCTTGCGGGGGCCCCTCAATTTCGTTACGACAGTGCTGCCCACATTCAATGAACTATTTTAATTTGTTTTTAGCGTTCCTTAAAAGTGCATGTGTTTTCTTGCCCACTCCCTTGTGTGCTGCTTCCCCCTCAAATCCCCACACTATGTGCTCTTTGTGTTGTTCCCCACTACCCCAGAGCTAGCTTCTTGCTTTCCCAACCCTTCTAGTCCGTTTTTGTATTATAAGCTGCCAGCTCCTCTATTCGTCCTTTAACCCCACTAGTGTAATGAAACGTGAGGCGGCCCACCCTGCACGGTATGTGGAGGGGCCTCCTCCGGACTAAATCGGGAGCTCTCCGGCCAGAGGACTGAGCTGAGGGGGACCCGCTGGAGCATGTGGGGCCCCAGCACCACGGGGGTTGCGGGTGCTTGGGTTACGCCACTGCTTAACCCTCATTGACTCCCCCGCCCACTCCTCAGTTGCTGCCCGCTGATCCCTGTCATATTATATATATATATATTTTTTTTTTTACAGGGGATAACAGCTTCAGATTGCTGCCCAGCTACTCCTTTATTCAAAGGCGCTGTATGCACATTTTATGCATTTAGTTTAATTCACCACTTAAGAATTGGCTCTGCCATCTTGGAATGGTAGATAAATAAAAGCAAGATGGTAGCTGCATTATGCTGTATGCACTTGTATGCATTGTGATGCATGCACACACATATATGTCATGAACCTGGGTCACTGTATTATCATGATGCACACATGAGCTTGCATGACCATTTATGAGAGCATACACATCATCGGTCTTTGTATTTTTTTCTGATGTTGTTCCACAGTAGCAAGAAAACATTATTTTTTTTCATTTGGCCATGTGGTACAGCATCATCAAAAACCACTGGCGAATTCAATAAGTCTGCATATGCAAAAAGAATATTTGGAGACTCAGCTAAAGGTGGTATTTTTTGTATGTTTGAAATATGTGATTTAAATACCAGTATAAATCATGTAAAAAACATTTCCAACCTATCTGTATATAGATAGATAGATAGATAGATAGATAGATAGATAGATAGATAGATAGATAGATAGATAGATAGATAGATAGATAGATAGATTTGAAATACTTCCTAATATTTCCTAAAGATTATTAAAGCTAACATTGCAATTTTTACAAGGATATATAACGGATTTTACAAAAATTGTTATTCAAATTCCAGCTCCATGCCTATCCAGATTCTCAAAGTTGCTATTCTTATCTGAAAAGGGCGACAACTCCAATACACACCTATCATCCCTCCATCTGAAATTCACCTCTTCCCTCCGTTCTCTGCTTTTCCACCTTTCCTTTGCCAAAGGAAGGAATGCCCATAGTGTTGGGAGCTCATTCCCTTTATTTTGTTTTTTTGTTGCAGAATACACCCGCAAGTAAGTTCGGTTTTTCTCCCGCCCGATCACGGCAATTTTCTCACTTTTCCCTGTACTTCTCTATTGTTTTTCACCTGTTCCTCCACTACGCCCCTGTTATTCGACCGCACTTGGTAGTTTGTGATCTCCGGCTCGATTCACTCGTTTCATCCGTCCCACTTCACTCGATCTCTAGCGGTTGTGCCCAGTTGCTTGCGTGAGTCACTCGGCTACGTCGTTGTGTCCGTGCACAGATACCAATGCTTCAGGCACTTCACCAGTTGTCTTTCTGATCATCCCATCACCTGCCCCTAGCTCTCTCTCCTGTGCCCCGTTGCTTGCCTGAGTCACTCGGCTTCGTCGTTGTGTACGTGCACAGATGCCACTCCTTCTGGCACTTCACCAGCTGTCTCCTGATCTGCTCATTTCCCGTCTTTTGCTCTCTCTCCTGTTGCCCCCTCACCTTTGGCTTCGTAGGATTCTTTCACGCCTGGTCGCCTACCGCCGCCCGTAGTCATTTGCAACCACTTCGCTGCACGTTTTTCCCTTTCTTCCTTTTTCTGGTCCAATTTAAATTGAGTTCCTTCCTGAGATATGTTTCTCTGTTACCCTTAGCACTGCTCCAAGTATGTGTAACCAGTCCTGATGATGGCCTAGATTGTTACAGGCCGAAACGCCGTCGACTTCAACAGCGTTACTTTTGGCGCCCTTTTGACCATGGGCATTTGCTCTACTGTTCCTTAAAAATTCCAACATTAATTGTGTGAATGCCCTAACTCCGCCAGATTTAATGTACCATTGTTCTTTCTGTTGCGTCTTTTTCACCGCTGTACATACCACTTCATGTGTCACTTGCGCCGTCACAATTTTCACGAGCACTTGTGCACAGTATTTTGTTGGTTACATTGCCATTAATTGTTACGCAGTGCTTCTCGTCCATATGATATGTACATATGACGTAATATGTCCATCATGTGTTGAACATTCTTAAATATATTTCTCTACATCCTCCGTCTCCCTGTGTCTTCCCTATGTGGATTTATTCCTCTAATAAGTTCTCTATTGTACGGTTTGCTTTGACATAACTTGTCCTCCCAATGAATCCCACATTGAGACATTGTTGTTTGATATAATGTACCGCCCCAGTCTCACTGTGGTTTATGGGCTACCTCCTGTGGTCTGATACCGCACATGAGAGGGAGAGCAAGAAAACCCATGCACTCTCATGCATGTCCCTTGATATTGTTTGGAAAACCAAGATGATCCAATTGATCCAATTTAAAAGATGGTAAAGAAGCTAAGCGGCCGGTGGGGAACAAAAAGAGGAAGATAAGCCATCAAATGAGTATCAGGCAAATGGTATTGCCAAGAAAGTCAATCAATGGTAAGCAGTGGGTTGAACAAAAGCCCACTCTAAGTACAATATATTTTCTTTAACAGATAGGTAACTGTTGTCTGTAGACAAGACCAACAAAGATGAACGCAGAGGCTTGCTTGCTACATTTTGAATTCCACCTCTTAAGGAGGGCCAGTGCTAATTTTGACCTGCCTGGATTACCAGCCAGCAACCCCACCCTGGCCCAGCACACAGCACCTGATGTGGGCTGTAGGGTAACTGAAACCCTTTCAGCCAATGGTCATTTCACGGGAAACAACCTTTACAACGCAACTATTACATCGCACTACACTTACAACGCAGGCATTACAACGCAACATCCTTTACAACGCATGACACTACAACGCATACCATTACAACGCATACCATTACAACGCAGACACTACATCGCATGTCACTACAACGCAGGCATTACAACGCATACCATTACAACGCATACCATTACAATGCATACCATTGGAGTTAGAATAGTAATTTTTAACCCCTACACTATCCAACACTTACCCTACTGTTGCACCCCCTGGAGTTAGAATAGTAATTTTTACCCCTATACTATCCAACACTTACCCTACTGTTGCACCCCCTGGAGTTAGAATAGTAATTTTTACCCCTATACTATCCAACACTTACCATACTGTTGCACCCCCTGGAGTTAGAATAGTAATTTGTACCCCTATACTATCCAACACTTACCCTACTGTTGCACCCCCTGGAGTAAGAATAGTAATTTTTACCCCTATACTATCCAACACTTACCCTACTGTTGCACCCCCTGGAGTAAGAATAGTAATTTTTACCCCTATACTATCCAATACTTACCTTAAATGCAATTTAACATTATGCGTTGTAATGGTATGCGTTGTAAAGGTAGTATGCGATGTAATGGAATGCGTTGTAAAGGTAGTTTTTAAAAATGCGTTGTAGTGTCATGCGATGTAATGGAATGCGTTGTAGTGGATGTTGCGTTGTAAAAATTGCGTTGTAAGTGCATGCGTTGTAAAAGTATGCGTTGTAACATCATACATCCATCATTTCACACCTACGATGAATAATATGAGTAATGGCAGTGCTTTAAATGGGAAAAAATATGTGCAGGTACTCATTAGAATAGAGGCGTGGCAAGTGGGCGGGTCTAGGGGCGGGGCGAAGAGCAATATATGATCGTACCTAATGACTTCTGTAACAGTTGCAGCACATGTCAAAACACACGAGAAAGGCGTTTATGGCAATAAAACAGATTAACCCATTACACATAATTACATGCTCCTCTGAAGGAGAGCGAAATCTGCCCTGGAGTAGAAACCTAACCTGCGCCTGCCGTGCTGTGGATCAGGGTACCGGTACTCTCCCTGGCTACAGAGAAGTGCCGGTACTGAGGGCAAAAAAAATCGGAAGTGCCGGTACTCAGTACCGGTGAGTACCGGCCCATTTAAAGCACTATTGGCATTCAGCTGAAAGACCACCAGGTTTTAAAATTTTACAAACTGTCATTTCGCCAGTATCGTCCCTGATCACCAAAAGAATAAAATTCCAAAGGGCCCCAACTTGAGGTCTGAGTTCAATGCATACATGCAGCCACTAGTGAGTATTTTCAGAAGGCAGATAATGGATTTTCAGATTCATGCAGATGATACACAGCTGGAAGAACAGATGGTGAGCGATGGGATCATTACTCAAAGTTGCCTGGTTGACATCGTTGCTGGATGAGATACACTCCACGGACCGCAAAAGCTATACATGAAATGAGATTAATGTGCATGCGTCGGCACCCCATCATCCTTGCCCTCGCATTTTGAATAGATTATGAATTTAAACCTCTTCCAGTTACCTCACCTGCTGCTACAGACGTTTCTGGCTTCATGACATTCCCTGCAAGATCTGTGACTCCCACGTTTGCATTACAGACCATGCATTACTAGTGGACCCTCACAGTATATTATCTAGACTGTGCAGACTTATTGCATGCAGAACTCCAGGCCTACTTTGTAGTCACACCGCAGCTGAGATAAAAGCTTGCCACATTAAATGAGACACTTACTTGATGCATTCAAACGTATTTATGTATGTATTTACGTAATGTGCATATTACCAACTTATTTATAAAGCAGTGGAGTGTTGAACAGAGGAAGGGGCAGTAGGGTATGATTTAAGATCATTTATATAAAGGCGGGTGGCTGATGAGCTCCTGTTATGTTGGGGGTGGTGGGTAGTCGTCCTTGAAGAGGCGAGTCTTCAATTCTTTCTGAATGTTTGGAGTTCCATTCAGATAGGAGGAACTCCATCTTTGTTTGGTTCAAACCATAGTAGGTACTTGGAATCCAATTCCAGATTAGGTTCAGGCAAGGTTTGAGCCATTAAATGTTATTTGTTGAGGAGACTTTAAGGTAGGTCAGTATTGTCTGGGAACTGGTGGATGCTGATGTTGTACGTGAATATGGCTCGAAGGGATCCATGTAGTGATTGAAGATGACGGCTGAGAGTTTGGAAACAACAGGTACTTTGCAGGAACAAAGAGATTCTGAGATCTTACGATTGCTAAAAAGGTGGAACTACTCAGCTCTGTATTAGGATTCTTTACTTTCTTTTGATATTCAATTTTGTGACACTGTATCTGAAAAAATGTGTGATTGAGTGTGTGTGTGTAAATGTGTTCCTGGTCACAACTTAAATATTAGAACATTAGTAAAACCTTTTGGGGCATATTGTCATTGCAGTCTGAGTGGCGAATTGTCTTTCTGATGTACACGTATCTTATATTTATTTGCTACTTAGAAAAGCAATTACAGTCAAGCCTCTTAGTTGTAAAGGTTTTCACAGTAACACACAGTAGTTAGAGCTTCAAGTAAAATCTCATGGCTGTAACATCTTGCAGCAGTAAGATCACTTGGCAGTAAAGCATGGCAGTAGTAAGACTTCTTTATAGTAAGCCTTCTGGCTTCTGAGTGCCGTCCCGCTCTTCCTTTGTGGACTACCTGCAGCCTATGTTTATCGGCACTCTATTATGCAAAAACAAACAACTCGCATGCATGGCCCTGCTTGGAAGATTTGCGCATGCGTATCAAGTGCACCTTGCTGCTTTTGAAGCCATACATTCTTCCCAGAAACAGCAGAGCTAGATTAGCAGGTCACCATGAGGAACCCTCTATCAGATGGGTATCAGAAGATGTAGGGCCGGATTTGGAGTTTGGTGGTAACAGATAGTCTTCCAATTTGTAGTGCAAGTGGTAATTCCTCAAGTGTCAGATTCTCTGATACGGGTAACGCTTGTGGCAAACCTCCTGTCTACAGACTTTCATCTGCTTTCTTATCATTTGTACAGTTAAGATTCCATGGCGATGTGCTACAGGATAGATCTTCTGGGATGGTGCTACAGACGTTCCTTTAAATTGGCTTAGTGGCTACAGAACATCCAATGGGCAGCTGAAGTGTTGCTTAATATCCCTGAACTACAATATATGAAAGGTAGCTGCTATCAGTATTCGTTTTTCAATTATGCTGATGTTTTTTTCCAGTGTTCACATGAACATCTCAGCATTCCTATTGACTTAAGTCTAGCGGGGTTTGATTCTGGGATGCTGAATTTTCCAGGTAAGCTTGTTAGAGGCGTTTCAGGCTTAGTTGT
This sequence comes from Triturus cristatus, assembly GCF_964204655.1. Classification (NCBI taxonomy): domain Eukaryota; kingdom Metazoa; phylum Chordata; class Amphibia; order Caudata; family Salamandridae; genus Triturus; species Triturus cristatus. Next base: position 905,201,560 of record NC_140580.1, read on the forward strand.
ACCTGAGTGCAGTGGGTTATGGTCAGCACTTCTTGGGAAGGACCATGGAGTGTTCAGGACTTGATGAGAAGATCCTTAAATTCTTGAATCATCTGGTTGTAATGTTGGAAGGCTTCAGCGGATCTTTGTGTAACGATTTGCAGGGAAGTTGAAGTATGTGTGGTACGCGTTATCTGTGGAGGGAAACAGCAATCCAGCATCAGTATTTGAGTGTCAAAATGTCTGTCTGATAGGATCACCTCATTTATTTTCCTAAATACAGCTGTGTGTTCTGGACGCCAACAGGTGTACATACGAGTCAGTGTGCATTGCTACCTTAAAACTTCTGACACATAGCACCATAACACCTTCCTTATAGCATTTTACAAAAAGGTTCTTTAGGCAGTAATGCTTTTCTGCCTTCCAGTGTTATGATTTTTCAACAAAATATTTATAAGGAGTAAACAACCCACACACTCAAACCTGGTAGAAGGAAGATCTTACAGCGTAAAATCCTCCTTTCATTGATTGTATCTGAGTGTCTGCGGCTTTTCTCCTTGTGACAGGACCTGGCAGTGCCTCCACCTATGACGGTCCCATGATGCACACGGCCCACTCACTTGCTGATACCCAAACCACCCTGTTTCCGATGCAGTTATCTACACCGCCTTCCATTTCCTGACTCTTGCATGGGAGGCTGTTCCAACTAAAGGGGGAAGAGGAAGAAGAATGTGCTCTGTGTTGTGGCTCACCATGACTTGTGAGTGTTTAAGGTGACTCATATCTGCTATTCTGGGAACTCATGAGCTGAATAAGGTAGAGGTGGTGCGGAACGGACGTAAATAGCCGCCTTTAGCCTTTAGCCTTCCACCGTGACCCTTGCTTCAGTAGGCAGTGGGGTTGGATTCATTCAAACAAAAAGGTCCCGGTGAATAATATAAATGTTTCAATCAGAAAAATGTTGGTTGCTGTTTGCTACGAATGTTAGATATATTTCCCTACATAGCAAACTTAAAGACTCAGAAAGCACAACTTGGCAACTTGAATGTTAATTAGCCAAGTTGAACTTCAGGATCTTTTCTACTTATTTAATGTTACACATTCTTTGATTTGGGATAAAGCAGAGTTTACATTTGTAAACAAAGATTTGAAAAGATAGTGTGAATTCAGTGATTAAAAAGCACATCAATGATGGAACAGCACAGTGATGGTTAATGTCAGTATTTAGTATATGATAGCATTGTATTGTATTGCAGCATTTATATAGCGCTTACCACCCTCATGTGGGGCGCTAATGATTGAAAGTTGTTCACTACTTATGAGGTCCCTTTCTTCAAGACTAGAATGTACTGTATTCAATGTGCAAGACCGACTTGACTGCTTACAAAATATGGTCAATTTTCTGGCCTCCAATATTACTGGCACTGGCCTTCTTCAGAATGGTGAATATTCAAACCCAATAACATATATTTCTCATAAACAATTTTTCATGAAAGTCCTGCTTACAAAACGACAGTGACATGAGATCTCAAGTCCTTCCTTTAAATTTAAGATTGAGAACTGTGAGTTTTCATTTAGTTACTTTACCCTGTTATGTAAAAGGGTCTTGTCAGCCTTCCTAAATTAAACGCAGCCGTTGTCTAATATATGCACATTATGACCTCCAGTTTTCACATGTAATATATCCTAGGAGTCATTTTCCATTTACTTCTACAGGTACCAAATTCAAAGGACAACCAACATCGTTGAAATAGAGCTTAAGGCTCAACTTGAGGAGTCCTATTAATACATCAAAAGCATGTGACTGGGATAAAGAAAGGCCAATTTTTCTTTTAAACTTAATGCTTTAAATGATATGTCTTAATTAGGGCCGAACCATCAGTGAATACAATAACCAATATGACTTCATCCTATGTCATCATCATTGACAAATTTACCCTCCACAATTCACCCTACACAATTATCTACTTCTTCTCATCCACCCTATCACGCTAACTTCTCCCATCTTATTTCCTCCTGATATTTTGTCTGATCGTCTTTCCACCAGAAATATATGAACATTAATTAACTCTTGTGTGCACTTTAAACATGTATATCTTCCACTGTTACATCTGTGAGTTTCCAACTACTCAACATTAGGAAAACCCCTCACACCTACCATTCTCTGGCCTGGCACTGACTAACAGTCTAGTGATGAGTACATCTCATTACTATAACAACTGGTTAACAGTTCTCTCCCAATATACCTTCACTCCTTTGACAAAGTCAAAATTTCAGTACCATACAAATGCAAACTTCTCTGTCACTTGCATACCCACCCAAAGGACCCCAATGAGGACGTCTTGCTTTCAAATTTATAGTGCATTCCAATTTAGTCATATTTGTGTTCAAAGCTACCTGTGGCATGGCCCCAGATTATCAATATTACCAATTTACATGGCGGGCAACTATCATCATCTATTACAATCCATCAACATTTACCTGTTAGGTTTAGGTCTTTTCCACTTGTTCAGAACAATACTCCTGAACACTTTACCAACCAAAGGGAACTGACCACTCCCCTACTGAATTTGAGTGACACTGAAATTTCAAGTTATTGATTGTGAAAGACATGTAACTTAACTATCCTAATTCAACATCCATCATGCAACTACTAATCTCACTGTCACGTCCCCTGGTCGCCCATCCCAGAAGTGACCATAGGTGCTACTTGTAAATATTTGATACAGTACAGAGGCGGGTCCTGCGCTAAGGCGGAGGAGTGCCGCCCACTGCTTCAACTGCAAGCTGAATACAAAAAATAAAATGATAATAAAGTTATCATCATTTTGTTTTTTATATTCAGTTTTCAGCTGAAGCCAGGCGGGCAGGGCTGAGCTCCCCGCGTCACAGGGGAAGGAGTGTTGGCAGCATCTAAAGAGCATATGATGGTTTGGCAGGCCGTCTCAGGCCAGCCAAACCGCCATGCGCACTCTGCATGTTCTCCACCCAGGCTGCATTACAGCCTGGATGAAGACCATGCCCAGCCTGCCAGCCCCTGTCTGAGAACTGAACCATGGTGGTCAGACCAATCACAACGCTGCTGTAAGGCAGCGTTGTGATTGGTCAGGGGATTTTGGGAGGCTGTGTGCTTTCTACCGAGTGCAGACAGGAGGACAGAGGAAGAAGAGACAGTGGCCGGCGGTATAAAGGTAAGTGATTTTTTTTTACTATTTGCCACCCCTTCTCTTCGTCCCTAACCCCTACCCCACCACCCCTGTTCGAGAGCAGCTGCTATTAATAAAGTATACTTTCTCATCAGGTTTAATGTGTCTTTATAACATGTAATTTTGGTGTCTGTGCTCCCATTATTAAGCCAATATACAATCCATGATTCAATAAATGTATTTCTCAGAGAATTTCAACCCCCTGTGAGCTGTGGCATAAGAAGCAGGCAATCCACAAAGACGTTTGTGCTAGGTTCAAGCAGTACAAACATATTGAAGAACACAAAATAATACTAATCCTACACCAATTTAAAATAAAGAAAGAAAAATAGATAAACAAAAAGGCACGAAGATCATTAAAGTAGGTTAACTGGAACTTTTCATTGAAAAGTTAAACACTATGGAAAAGCAATGGTGTGCAGTTGATTGGGACCTAGGTGCAACTTCAGGTTGACAGCAATGGAGCAGAGGTTGAATATGCAAAGCGACTTGTCCCAGTCAAAGGCTTTATCTCCAGACTTACAGGTCTATTCACAAACTGCATTCTGTAGTACATTTGGTAATACTCCTAAAGTATTTGAAAATGCTAATCAAAGTGTAAATCTCCTCCTACTCTTCTCCCATCTTTTCTATGTGGAGATCCTCACACATGTAAGTCTACTACTTAGTAGTACATGTGGCAGAGACCAGGAAGAGTGGAAGAAAAAAGGGCCATACTTATTACTATTTATTTATTTTATTTGTGTCATTTATAAAGCGCATGAATCACCCCAACCAGGGTATTTCCGCGCTGTAACGGTCCTTGGCTACCAATACAGGAGGATCAGAATAGTGCGGTTTTTAACAGCTTTCGGAAGGATGTGTAGTTGTTGCAGCGTCGAAGGTGGATGGACAGTTGATTCCAATACAATGGGGCTAGATAAGAGAAGGATTTTTCTCCCCAACCTGGCCTGTTTTATGCGAGGCATAAGAAGAAGGTCTTTGGACCCTGAGCGAAGGGTCTTTGAGGGGGTATAGCTGACCAGTTTCTCAGCAATGTACCTTGGTCCCAGGTTGTTAAGGGCTTTGTAGACCATACAGCAAATTTTGAATCTAATCCTTTTACGAATAGGGAGCCAGTGCAGTTTGCGGAGAATTGGAAGTGAAGCTGCTCTGTGTGGGGTGTTGGTCACTAATCGAGCTGCCGTGTTCTAGACTGCTTGCGGTCTGCTTAAGGAGGAGTCCTTGGCTGAAATCAACAGCGCATTGCAGTAGTCCAGACGACTAGTGACCAATGCATGTAGCAGAGTTTCCGTGTGGACAGCGGGAGTAGGGGGAAGACTCTGCGAAGTAGGCTTAGTATGTGGAAACAGGCTCTTGCGGTGGAAGTAGCATGTTGCTCCAGTTTAGCTTCTGGTCAATTTGGACCCCTAGGTTCTTTACCACTTGTTTTGGGGATGGGACCAGACCCAGTTATCCTAAATGGGGGGTTATAGGTAGGAGTAGGGAGGGCTTTAGGAAGTGCCATACAACCACCCACAAAAGAGTAAGCCCTTTGCTATACACAAACTGCACTTCTAAAGTTAATCCAGCCAAAAAGGGACCCAAAACGGCAATAATTTACTCCAGATCAGAGCTGAAGTAAGTCCAGCTCCACACATGGCTAACCACTGGTACTTCCACATCCTTCCATGGAAAATAATGATGGTATGGATATACAATAAATTACTAAGAAATAATGCTAAATTAAATTATTTGAATTACTTAAAAATACAAATAAATATTATATAATGTTTATAAATTAATGTTACATTGACTTATTAAAATATAATAAAAATTACTTTTAATGAATTCTGTACATCACTTTTAAAATTATAATTGCATAGTAAAAATATTGTTTTATTTTTAGGTAGGAATTTATTTTCTAATTTAAACTTCAAAAAATAATTTCTATTTTGTTTAAAATGTTAAAATTATTTAAAGATTTAATTCAAAATTAAGTTAATGGTGCAGTAGGCTGCTTCTGGTCAGACCTGCAACCCTTAGCTCCGAGTGGCAGGATTCTGGGCATCAGTACTCTTTAAAACCATGGTCTCCTGCAGGATCTAGTCCTCTTGGAGTTTGGGGTCTTTCTTCTTGTTGGGTCACTAAAACAAGTAAAAAGGAAGCCAACCTCCTGACCCTTGGAGAACAGATTCAGTCCCTGACTGCCAGCGGGAATCGGGAGACCTTGAGTCCTAGTGTGAGTCCAGCAGGTGTCAGAAGTCAGGATTCTTTTTCCAGCATTGTCTTATTCTTCAAATGGAGTCTTACAAGGTCCAGAAATATTCTGAGGAAGTGGAAGCTGAGGTGCCAAATCCTGTGCATTAACCAGTGATTGGAGAAAAACGACCACTCAATGCCAACTATTTGCTCACAGTCGCTCATTCTCCTTTTGCAGCACTTCCCATGTGTTTTACTGTAAAATAGCCTAGGTACCCTGTTTCAATGTGGCAGAACCCTGCTGTCACGAGGCAGGACTGTCTTTAACTTCTACCCACCTGACAGGGGCAAGCCTGTTTTTTTTCTTACTGTGACTGGAGAAGAAGGAACTTGGGAATGATGGGAGATTTCATCCCTGGTATCTCTAAGTCAAGAGCGGTAGTGCTAAAGCTGACCTTTGTTTCTGCCAACTGTTCCTTTCCTCTCCTAGATAACCAACCCCACTAAGTCCTCAGCAGATAAAACCAATTGGCCAATTCCTAACCAAACATGTATATTCCAGCACTAGAGTGTGGTAGGTGGCAGAACTGGATTTCCTTCCTACTGTGAATGGAGACTGCTGTCTGGGAGGATCCTGGTAGTGAAAAGAAAAAGCCATTCATCGCCTCTCCAAGTCAAAAAAGGTAGTGCTAAGGCTGCCCTTTATTCTGCCAACTGCTGCTGTCCACTCCCTGATAGCTAATTCCTGCTACGTGGTCAGCAGTTAACATCTAGTAGCCTTCCCTGTGCTCGAAGGCAGACCATTGTTCTCTGAGCCAGGGTTGTTAACTCTCCCACCCAAGGATGTATATTCTGTCTAGGAGTTGATGAGAAAAAGGAGTCAGTTCTGGCTCAAGCAGCCTAATGTACATTTTTACAAAGTATTTTTTTTTTTGCTCAATTTACAAAACCCTGGTTCCATCTTTAAGTCTATTTTCAAAAACGAAGCAGGAAATATTCTGAAAGCATTTGTCTAGCTCATTTCTTAGCAGAGGTGGAAAATAAAGATTTTAATCCCACCAAGTTCTATGGATTTCATTTAGGGGTTGCCAGGGGTCGCAACAGCGGTGGCTCCTCCGCTGAGGTGGAGGAGTGCTGCCCCACTGCTCTTTGAGCAGTGGAAAAAGGAAAAATATAATCATAATAACACAACATAGTCACAGCTAGCAGGGGAGGGGGCACTTAAGTGCGCTTGATGGTTTGGCCGGCCGTCTTGGCCCGGCCAAACAGTCATGCCCACTTTGCATGTTCTCCTCTGGCTGTATTGTACAGCCATTTGTGGAGAACATGCACAGGCCCATAGCCCCCATCTGAGCGCCGAATCACGGCTCTCCGATCAATCATGGCGCTGCTGTCATGGTAACAGCAGCATCATGATTGGCTTAGGGGAGCCTGTGTGTGCTTCCTACTTCCTGCAGGAACAGAAGAAGACGGAGCAGGACGGAGGCTGCGGTCGGCAGCCAGGTTAGTAATGTCATTTATATTTCTAAACCCGCCTCCCACCCGTACTTTTCGGTGGCAGCCGCCACTGGGTTGCAGGAGCAACCCTTGGATTGCTCTTCGCTATTCCTGCCAATTTCCTTGCTGCCCCCAGCCTCAGAGGCTGCAGGAGCAGCACTGGGAGTAGAGGGAAAATTGGACTGTGACAGCTGTTTACCTCCATGTCCACGCAGCCCCCTCCTCGTGCATCTCAGAGAGGCACTCTTCCCATCAGCAGCAGTGTTGTTTTGACCTGGAGAGCTAGGAGGAAGCTGTAGTTCATTAAAAACTAAAGGTTAACAGTATAGGCTCCAGCCATGACCTTGTTCTGCTTTTCAGGTAAACTGAAGAAAGTGAGTCTCCCAGGCTCTGGTGGGATGAGGCTTAGACCCTTTTGATACATTGTATAACATTTCTGATTTGAAAGGCACAAACACCCCAAGCCTTCCTGAATTTAACACCTGAAACAATGTACTTGATTTCAGGGATTTTTAGGTGTGTAACCATGAATAGGATTGAAATGTAATTTTTTTTAAACCCCTGGTCAATACAGTTTAAAGGTATAACCCACTGGGCTATCAGCAAATAAAGCACACCCACTGTGATCAATAACGGAACTACAAATACAACACTGGTGATACCGCTCCTGAGCCATAGACCACTGCCTCCCTTAAGCAAACTTTTTTATACATTCACATAGAGGAAGAGGTCCTAGGAGACCCCTTCTCTTTTGCGAATGGGTTACCACCCCAACTTGGGGATCAGTAAAATTTCAATGTTTTCAGACTGGATTGCTGTTGCGTAACATTGACAACTAATACCTTTTTGGTAATTGGAAGTGATTCCCACACACGCCTCTTCCATATACCGAATCGATATCCATTTCTAAACACATTTAGTGAATTGGAAAAATGTTCTTGAATCTCTGAATGCATTTAATACATAAGTAAAAAGGTTTCAAAGTTTGCAAACTCTATGATTTTCAGAATTGCGGGGTTTGTGAACGCTAAAACCATTTGTACATCTGGCCTTAAAAGCAGTTTTCAAGATTTGAAAGGCTAAATATAAAATAAGAAAAAAATGGTATAAAAAATAGGTAAGTGTGGATTTTGTATACACACAAAACTGAAAACATGTTTGAAATCAGTAGACATGTGGTCCATGAATGAAAGATTAGATCCATAGATAAGAGCAAAATTGGGAGGTGTTGGTGGGAGAATCAGATGAACATGGTTGGGTTAAAGAAGATAAAAGAAGGAAGGTACAAGTTTGGGAAATGATGCTGGAGAATATGGAATCTCAGTTGTCAGAAGGACTGGGATGCATTTCATGAAATTGCATCAAAGATTTAGGAGGTTAAAAAGAACAAGAAATTGACTTATTTAACATATATTTTAAAATATTCTAAAAGATTATGATTTTTGAATCATCATTGCAATCACAATCGGAAAGATTGAAAGATGTGATGATGGTAGACAGGGGGCCTTCATAAAAATAAACAGGTTTGGGTCCTTCTTGTACCCAATCCCCAAAGCTGGTTCACCTTTGGGGAAAGGTGGTACAAGGACAGAAACTCAGAGAGTTGTTTCTCTAGCGCCTTGATGCCCTTGGGTGATTGTTGCGCTCTATAAATCTCAAAATCAAATCTCAAATCAAATCAAAATCAAATCAAATCCTCCCACAATTGTGAGCAGGACAAGAATATTCCAAGAAGCTTTTTCGAATGGCAGAGTTCAATAATAGTTTTATTTGCCTCTAAAACAAAGGTCAGGGATCTGCTTTGAGGTCCGGACTCTCTAAAAACTATGCCTCGGCTGCGAACCCCGCTCCGTTAGTGGAGTTTGTGTAGTTTTGCACACTCTGTGCTCCAGGGAGCTCAGAGACTTCTAATGCAGAGCGGAGTTTTTTCCACACTTGTGCTCGACAACAGTAAGTTGGCAGTGCGAGCAAGGAATCCAACGCTTGACCACTACCCAGTGAGATTTTTCAATACGGGCGGTACCACCTGACCTTGCTATGCCACTGACTTCTCGTAGCCTGCCGGAGACGTGGCAAACACGCATGAGTGGGCGCCCGCGCATTTGTGAGGAAGAAGTCGGCGATAGAGAAGGAAGAGGGAGCCCTGGGACGCCGCAGCTCAGGTAAGTTATTTTAATTACTTTGAGCTTGCTTTTAAAAGTTTTTAACATTATAAGGGCATTTAAAGAGGGCGGGAGGGGCGGGAGGGAGGCGGGTGGCGGGCAACTCTGCTCCACCGTGGCGTGTGCGTAGCCTGCCTGCTTTACGCCTACTTCGCGGACCGCGAAGTAGGCAAAACTACGCACACTCTGCGGGCGGAGCGGAGCACTACGCCAAGGGTTAGTCGTACCATGCTCAAATCCATGCATTATTCTATACCTTGTAAAAAACGGATAGGTAGCGCCTTTACAAGTTCAAAACTGCCCCAATTTGGAAACATGGACCACTTTTTTAGCTACCTTATTCACTAGTGGGGACCACATTTTTGGTGCCTGGGTCTACAGGGCCGGCTTTAGGGCAATACGACTGGTGCGGCCGCACTGGGGGCTGACCCGTGGAAGGGGCGCCAAACTCAGGGGGGGGGCTCTGTGTTTAGCAATAGCTTATGACTGGAGAGATGAGGGTCACTTTTGCCCGGTGGTAATGAGAATCAGAGGAGGTGGTCATGGGTTGTGGCGGCGCCAAAAATGATTGTCGCACCAGGCGCCACCAGCTTTAAAGCCGGCCCTGCGGGTCTACTTTCTATCCCTGTCTGATCCTGGTCAGTCACGTGTACTCCCATTCACCCAGGCGTTACCACCTATGAGAAAATGCACACAGACGTTTTAAAATGATTCCTTGCAGGGAAGTTTGTTTCATTTAGGACGAGGTGTTTTATGAAAGTTGCTGGGAGACTGGCTGGCAACTTTAATTGCAGGGGTAAAAAGAAGGCTACTGAAAACCTCCTGGCACTTTTATTCTAAAATCATTCACGTTTTATCAAACCTGCTCAGTGAAACAGGTTTTTGGGGCTCTAACGTAAACAGGATTTTGTTTTCTATATTGGCAGCACACAGGCTCTCCAAGACCGGAAGTGAATCGATTCCTCAGACCACCTCTTAGACTTCATCTCTCGTCCGTGTAAAAAAGGAGAAATGTGAATTCAGTGGAAACGGGAACGTCTTGCGTCATAAACAGACGCCTGTCCGATGAAATCGTAGACCACTCTTGTCTCGATGAAACTGAAACATTGTAAAACTACCACAAATGCAAAAGCGGGAAGTTTCCGCCCTCTTTAACCGTTCAGAGCGTCGGTTTAACGCCGGTGCAGGGACGTGCTTAAATTGTTGTAGAATAAGTGCCGGGCCCAAGGTTTGTCTCAGCCGCGTGCGGCCAGCGTTCTTGAAAGTTGGCGCAGGGGTGCTGGAGAGAGGTGTCAGTTCCCCAAAATCCCAGTCTCATTAAATGAGCGAGAGTCGACATGGGGAAAAATGGTTTAAGTGCAACTGTTTGTGTTTGTGGGAGAGGGGAAGTGGATAGGGAAGATATTATATTCAAAGGTAAATTCGGCAAAACGTTGTCCAGACATGTATTCAGAATCACATATTGCTAAATATATAAATAATTTGGGGGAACGTTTGGTAGCGTATGCTCTTTTATAGCAAGCAAATTCTCCATTAAAAATGTGTCGGTGATGCGTGATGATAATAAGGGGCAGGTTTCATAAACTTTAGCGCAGCAAGCCACCTTTCTGTGCTGCGCAGTGTGAAAGGGAGAGGGCAGGAATGCGCTATATTTAACACAATGCAACACATTCCTGTCATTTTCTTACGTTGGCGCACTTACGGCTGCCTAGCGCCAACGTAGGCTCCCTTGTACCGTGGTGCAGAATGCAGCACACAAAGAGGGAAAAACAAGGAGAAATAACAACACTTCTCGTTACACCTCCCCAAGGGAGGCGTGGCATTTTGAAGCATTCCACGGTTTACCGGTAATGATAAATCTGGGAATGCGCCAAAATCCATTGGTGGATGCGTGGGCACACCCACGCTCCCCCCATGGAACGATTCCTCGGGGCAGAGTAACGGAACGCAGCCATTTGCACTGCATTGCGTTACTCTGGATTTATCAAGCCATGCAGGGCCACTTGAGGTACTTTGTGTGGCTAGATAAATCTGACTTAGGTTTTGCGTTGTCCTTGCGGTCCCTTGCATGGCGCAAGGGCAACACAAAACCGTCATTAATATGTCCCTAAATCACTAGAAACATCCACCTCTGACACTTCGGTGTACCAGCCAGTTCAGAAATATTTTCATAAATGATGTCCCACATTGTAGAAACATGGCAACAATCAATAGCGTTATCAAGAACACACAATACAGTGATTAAATCAGGGTCATCCTTGCTACATAATTCCATGAGTAGTATCCACAATAGGCTCATATAACTCCCTCCGATATGCATTCCATTTTCCTCATATTTTAGTCCATTCGGACAGACAGCCCCTTCCCACACAAACCACCCTCTCAGCCTGCATACACCAATCCATGTCTCTCTTCCAATCCCTCAAACTTGGGCTCAAGTCAGACATCCACATATGTGATATATCCTCCTTGGACACCATCAGTCCCAGTGTCAGCCAAAGTCGGTCCATACGGGTTAAGTCGGTGTCTGCCCAAGCATTTAGGAGGCACCATTTGGCTGATAGTCCCAAATCACTGCCACAAACACATTTAAGACAGAACAGCACCCTCCCCCAATACTGCTGGAGCACAAGGCAGCTCCATGTCATATGGCAGAATGTGCCTTTCTGTCCACACTTCCTGGGACACAATGTGTTGTCTAGTTTACCCATTTTAACCAGCGTAGTACAGTCATAATATCTGCGATGAAGGATTTTTATTTCCACTAATCGAAACTGTAAGCGTATGGCCATCGCTCTTGGGGAAGCTAGTGCCTCAGATCATCCGTTGTCTTCCAAATCTCCAAAGTCTTGCTACCAACTCAATCTCAACTTGGTCAAAGGATCTGGAGTGTTATTTAACAATTTGCTATAAGTAAGTGAGATCACCTTTCCCAGGCATCTAGCAATCTGTCTTCCAGTGGGGAGGAATCAGGGAGGTTGTCTCTCTTTCTGATCGCTTTTCGTAGTGCGTTGCAAATTTCCACAAAACGGTTTCATTGGGTGCCAATTGGTAATCTCTCTGTAGCATATATGTCAAAAAGGGGGACTACAGGGCATTTGGAAAGGTCCAGCATACATACCCAGGCATATAGTGAGGAAGAGAGTATGCAGTTCCTAAAAATGAGTCAGGAGAGGAGATAAACAATGTGACGTTGTCACGAAAGGAAAGTGACTGTCCTACGAAAGTTGGCGAGAGGGGAATTCCTCCTTTCGGAACTGGGGCCCTCACACACCCAGAGAGCTAGATGTCATGCTTCATCATATGAGCCTGCTTCTCTTTGGGTCGGCACTGCAATACCCGACAGACACCCATAGAGGGGCTCTTTGGCGGAGATCTTTTGTTCCTTGCGGTTTGGTGCAGTGGGGGTGTGGGACAATGAAGGTGTAGATGTGGTGTCATGAAACATGATTAAAACAGGTTGAGGAATCCAAGAAAGGATTTTTATTCTGGTTGGCTCTCCACCTGTTTAAAAATGAGAGTGGCGACTATCTGAAATAATGGATCAGGACAACTGCGCTCTAGTCTTGGGGGGGTCAACATGTTTCTTGCCAAGTAGTCTGGGGGATCAGTGGCAATTCATCAGGGCCTAGTGCAATACTATCTTCACACCGTGGAGGGTGGCAAACGTACCTACCACGTGTATGTGCTTTGAGTAAAGTACCCACAACATCAACGGACGACCTAAAGAAAAAACAAACAATAGGAATATATCAAAACCACAGCAATGTCAATGGCAGCATAATGACTGAGACAACGTATCTCTCTCTCCATCACAATTCATGATATTGACCCAAAATGTGTGCCATAGAAAGAGCGGTAAAAAAGTGATACCAACAAGCATATAGTGAAACACCTCTCAATGTGGTGGTCTCTTAATAATCAAAGACTGATGGGGTGGACATTAAAAAAACTAACAACTAAAATTACTAGCGAATGTGCTACGAGTGTGGCCGCTGCAAGGCCTCTTGAATCACCTAAGTGTTTGCAGAGTATCGCCTTATCAGAATCCGACAGGTTAAGGAGACACATAGGGGCATATTCACAAGGAAGTATCACCGAGTTAACGGCACTTTATCACAGCCAAAGTTGCGATAATTTTATCGCCCCATTCACAAGCTGGTGTTAACAGCCCACAGCACCAGTTTACCTGCGATAGCAGCCGCAAAAAACATCGCCACGGATGACCTCCGCAACTATCGCTAATAAGATGCAGAGTAGGCGTTCCCGTGCCAAAAACCGCGACAACACCACTCCACAACATTCACAAGGACCAGACAGAACTGCGATAAGAACACGAAACAGGTGATAAGGCGCGTTAGCAGCAGGAAAATAACACCTGCTCTGACCTGGTGCTAAGTCGGACCACAGCCTGCTCCACAAAAGGCAGCATAGCCCACAGCCACGCATGAAGAACAACAGATGCACCCGGGCAACTGAACATGCAGCCCGGAGGGTCGAAAGGGAAACAACAGCTGCTGCAACCACCCCCAGGACCCCCCCCTCCCAAGCCCCCCGACCAAAGACATGCCACATCAGCTACACCCAATCATGTACAAAATTATCCGCATGATGTTGCACAATCACAACTGGTGACATGCATGTGTCGTCACAAAAATGAGCATCACACATTCATTTCAGAAGCAACAAATCAAACTTTAATCAAATTAACACAGAAATGAAATGAAGACACATTGCGGCTCCCCTCGGGCCAATCCATAGGTTACAGCCTGCAAAACAAAAATCATGATGGGAAGGTGTGTCCTGCGCACATCAAAGGACAGAGAGAGCGCGAAGGAGAGAGAGAGGAAGAGAGGGAGAGTGAGAGAGAAGAAGAAGAGAGTGGGAGAGAGAGAGAGGAAGAGGGGGAGAGAGAGAGAAGAAGAAGAGAGTGGGAGAGAGAGAGAGAGAGGAAGAGAGTGGGAGCGAGAGGAAGAAGAAGAGAGTGGTTGAGAGAGAGAGAGGAAGAGGGAGAGAGAGAGAGAGAAGAAGAAGAGAGGGAGAGAGAGAGAGGAAGAGAGTGGGAGAGAGAGAAGAAGAAGAGAGGGGGCGAGAGAGAGAGAGTGCCGCCCCTGCGCACCCAAGTCACACTGCTCACCTGCTGCCACCGGTGTTTCCAACCACTTGCCGGCATGTAGTGCAGTCCATTAGGTCACACATCTGAGACAGACCCGTCATCTGAAACAGAGTCCAGATACATGTTCGGTACAGTACACACAATGGCACAAGACAACATCGTCTGCCTGCCCATGCACACCCAGACAGAGGCACCCCAGACCCTCCCGTCGCCCATCGGAGCATGCCCGCCCCTGCGCACCCAGGCCGCACTGCTCACCTTCAGCCACCGGCGTGCAGACAGGAGGTTCCACCATGTGCCCCTGCAGGCCACAAGCCCGTGGACATGGCACACGCCACACCATGCCTCCCCGCAGGCCACCAGGTCTCATGTTTGGTGCTGGGTATTGATTACTCCATGGCAGAAGACATACCAGGGCACCCGGCCTCATCGCAGGCTGCACACCCGCTCAGCCCAATAGGTGACACCAACTCTGTGATCCCGGAAGAGACGCCACGTGGCGGTAGGCCCGCGCTGCCCGCTGGCTCTGGCCTATAATGCGGTCCAGCAGGGCACACAAAACCTGAGCTGCGTGGACCGCCAGGACGGGGCATCATCCTAGGCTGCACACCCGCTCAGCAGCTTAAGGTGCCAGTGACTCAGTGCACCCAAAGTCACCGCCCGTGGCGGGGTGCCTGTGCCGGCCGCAATGCTCCAGGTGCCACTAACCCTGTGCAAGCCCAGTCAGCGCCATGTGGTGGCAGGCCCGTGACGGACCCAAGGCTTCGGGTGCCACTAACCCTGTGCAAGCCCAGTCAGCGCCACGTGGTGGCAGGCCCGTGTCGGACGCAAGGCCTCGGGTGCCGCTAACCCTGTGCGCAACAACTCATGGGCCCTTTATGATTGAGAACTGTGGAGCGTCCGTCATCCAGTCACCACCGGCAGAGGGGAATGTGACGTCGTTGGCACCTTATGTTGTCGGAGTCACATGGCCTGTGACGCCTGTGCCCGATGGCTGTGGTGTGCGTGCAAACCTGCCGTCAGGGAGTGGCTGTGACATGCTGACAACTAGACCAGTGACCTGCACACCACCAGTGAGTACGTCTGCGACGGGTAGCAATAAGGGCCCCCCCTCGGAGCGTAAGAGGAGTGGTCTGGCCTGCCGTACGCCGAACCAGCGCAGGGCTTGCAACAATGACACGTGGGTTCTGGAAGTGGTTCAGTCCATGTCCGGTCATGGAAGTGACTGATGCGTGTGTCCATGGGACCCGGTACCCAATATGTTGTGTAGCACCCTCTGACTGGCATCCCACAGGATGAGCATCATTGACGCAAGGGACATCACTGTCCCTTCATTCGCCCACACATTCTTACATGAATCATGAAAGACATAACACAGCAGTGAGTCACTAGATGTTTATTGCACATCCAGTGCAGTCCTGCAGCTGGAGCGGTACAGGGCAATGCCGAACACACTACAGAATATGGGCCGGTGGAGGGCCTGCCAGAGTCCATCCGGGGATGGCAAGTCCTGCGGAAGAGGTAGGGTACAGTCCGCAGTGTGGTCGCCGTGTCATTGGTCATCAACCACGATATGGCAGTCCATGTCGCTGTCCAAGGTGAGTGCATCGGAGTGTATTGGGGTCAGTGGTAGGACATGGGGCAATGTGCTGCATCAAGCAGGAGCAGGCCAGGTGGCGGAAATGAATGCTAGTGCATCCTGATCACAAACCCATCCACGTCCTTGTCCCCAGATGTGTCACTGCCCGACCTGTGGGTGTTGCAGTACCGGCTGGGGCACTGTGTGCCACTGACACATCAGGGGCCGGAGGAGGGTTGTCGGCCGCACTGTGTGGCAGTGACACATCAGGTGCCGGAGTGGATACGCCTGCCGCACTGTGGGGCACTGACACACTAGGGGGCAGAGATGTGGATGGTGTGGTTTCAGCAGCATTCATCAGCACCAGGTGAGTCGCGGACAGGTGTTCTTCTCTCTGCGTCAGGGCACAGCGACGTCAGTCAGGGCTCGTTGGAGGCCATGGAGCGGGCCTAGACACCCATGGATAGCGTCCAGTTTGGTAGCCATGAGGTCGAACCCCACCCTCACCTGCTCAGCCATCTCCCTCTGGGCCTTCAGCACAGGGCGTTGGAAGGCCATGTGTTGTTCCTGGGGGTCTTGGGAGACTGGCGAGCCGTGGTTGCCTCCTGCTGGGTGGTTTGGGTGGTGGGTGGAGTCTCCGCGATGCAGCTGGTCAGCCCTGATCCTGGAGGTGAGTCGCGGATGATTTCAATGATGTCTAGGAGGGCTTGGGTGTCGATGCTGGCATTGTCCTCCTCATCATCAGTGAAGAGTGGCTGGGACAGCTCTGCAGGGGGTGTTGACGGTGTCCCTGCAATGTGAAGGGGAGATGGTGTATTGCAATGTGTCCACATGTATGTAGCCACATGGTACATGTTGATATTCAGACAATATGGCATTGTACATTGTGACAGTCTGTGGATCTGGGCGATGACCAAGAGTCATTGAGGGTGTGCACTATGTTGTGCTTGATTGTGCATGTGTGCCATCGTGGCCATCTCCACCCGTCCCCCCAGTACCTGGTGGTCATTCACCCTGTTGCGGTTGTGTTGTGTCCTGTCAAACAGTGTCCGGTCCCCCGACTCCAGCCACAGTATCCACACTGATGACTGTCGACACCAGCTCCTCCATGTCATCCAGCTCGAGCTGTGGCGCTGGACCCCCACCTCCAGTCTGCATTGCTGCCTTCTGGTTGGCTGCGAGTTTCTCCTTGGTCTTTCTCTTGATGCCATTCCATCGCCTCTTGACCATTGTCCTCTTGTGCTCTCCGACGGCATTCACCATGTCCACGATGTCCCGCCATATTCCAGTTTTGGTGCCCAATGACATCTTGGAGGTGACGAACAGGTGTTGATGGTGTTCCATCACCTCCGTGATTATAATCCTGTTCGCCTGCGGACTGAACTTCGTCTTCCTCTTCTTCTTGTCCTTGCCCTTCCCTGTCTCGGAGGTCCCGGCCTGGTCGTCCGGAGTGCTTGTGTGGTGGCGCTCGTCCTCTGCCTCCATGGTGCTTAGGTGTTGGTCAGTTTGGGTGTTTTTATCTACTTTTATGGAGATTTTTCCTGCCTGCCAGGTGTGTGTTGCAGGCCTGGCGCTGCTTATCACTGATTTCCTCATCATGCTTTGGCCCATTGCAGGTTTTTTGGTGTTGTGATTTGTGTTTTTATCTCCATCGAGGTGGTTGTATCACGGACATTGTCCGCAGGTTTCGGCAGACTATCGCATGAAACCGCCTTGTTGTGAATTCCACATTGACACGGGGTTATTTTCTCGCGATGTGATGCAATGTTGAGAGTTGCGTTAAGCTACTCTTGCGGTAGTTATCACACATTCTTGTGAATATGCCCCATAGAGTATTGTGTCCTGGGAAGACATATTGACAGGTATCAGGATAAGGAAACTGAACACACAGAGTATCCTGTACCCCCAAATTGAAAGCAAGTTGCAGGAAAGTATGAGGGAAGACTACGTGTATTAAATAGAGCACGCCTTATACCAATGAGTAAGTCCGTGGGCTCGAGCTACTGAGGAACAAGTCTAACCCATCTCCCGTCAGGCAGTGCAATGCGGTAAAAAGTGGCACTTCTCTGGCGGGCAGTTGCGATCATTTTATCGCCCCATTCACAAGCTGGTGTTAACAGCCCACAGCACCAGTTTAGCTGCGATAGCAGCCGCAAAAAACATCGCCACCGATGACCTCCGCAACTATCGCTAATAAGATGCAGAGTAGGCGTTCCCGTGCCAAAAACCGCGACAACACCACTCCACAACATTCACAAGGATCAGACAGAACTGCGATAAGAACACGAAACAGGCGATAAGTCGCGTTAGCAGCAGGAAAATAACACCTGCTCTGACCTAGTGCTAAGTCGGACCACAGCCTGCTCCACAAAAGGCAGCATAGCCCACAGCCACGCATGAAGAAAAACAGATGCACCCGGGCAACTGAACATGCAGCCCGGAGGGTCAAAAGGGAAACAACAGCTGCTGCAACCACCCCCAGGACCATCCCTCCCAAGCCCCCCCGACCAAAGACATGCCACATCAGCTACACCCAATCATGTACAAAATTATCCGCATGTTGTTGCACAATCACAACTGGTGACATGCATGTGTCATCACAAAAATGAGCATCACACATTCATTTCAGAAGCAACAAATCAAACTTTAATCAAATTAACAAAGAAATGAAGACACATTGCGGCTCCCCTCGGGCCAATCCGTAGGTCACAGCCTGCATGACAAAAATCATGATGAGAAGGTGTGTCCTGCACACCTCAAAGGACAGAGAGAGAGCGAATGAGAGAGAGAGGAAGAGAGGGAGAGTGAGAGAGAAGAAGAAGAGAGTGGGAGATAGAGAGAGGAAGAGGGGGAGAGAGAGAGAGAGAAGAAGAAGAGAGTGGGAGAGAGAGAGGAAGAAGAAGAGAGTGGTCGAGAGAGAGAGAGGAAGAGGGAGAGAGAGAGAGAAGAAGAAGAGAGGGAGAGAGAGAGAGAGGAAGAGAGTGGGAGAGAGAGAAGAAGAAGAGAGGGGGCGAGAGAGAGAGAGTGCTACCCCTGCGCACCCAAGTCACACTGCTCACCTGCTGCCACCGGTGTTTCCAACCACTTGCCGGCATGTAGTGCAGTCCATTAGGTCACACATCTGAGACAGACCCGTCATCTGAAACAGAGCCCAGATACATGTTTGGTACAGTACACACAATGGCACAAGACAACATCGTCTGCCCATCCATGCACACCCAGACAGAGGCACCACAGACCCTCCCGTCGCCCATCGGAGCATGCCCGCCCCTGCGCACCCAGGTCGCACTGCTCACCTTCAGCCACCGGCGTGCAGACAGGAGGTTCCACCACGTGCCGCTGCAGGCCACAAGCCCGGGGCCCGTGGACATGGCACACGCCACACCATGCCTCCCCGCAGGCCACCAGGTCTCACGTTTGGTGCTGGATATTGATTACTCCATGGCAGAGGACATACCAGGGCACCCGGCCTCATCGCAGGCTGCACACCCGTTCAGCCCAATAGATGACACCAACTCTGTGATCCCGGAAGAGACGCCACGTGTCAGACTCTAGTTACGGTACTCAACTACACAGGAAGAGAGATGCTAGTTCCCAAATCCACCCCGACAGCAATCCAGAGCTTAGTGTGACAAGTCTCTAGAGTGGCTATCTTGGGGGAAGGGGGAAAATGGATAAAATAACAAAAGAGAGAAGAGACTGTTCTGCGGCTTCCTTCAGGAGTCCGTCCAGCAGACTTCGATTGCTGAAGAGGTAACCTGTAGACAAGAGTTATTGTTATCATCAACCTTTAGTCCTTAACCTCTCTTATCTCTTAACCCCTATTGCCTTGTTTCCTTACCATGCCAATTCCAGAACTCTGCTTCTCTTCTATTTCTTTTATTTCTTTTTTGTGTGTGCCTTTTATTCCTTAACTATATTCTTCGTCTGCAATTAAAAAGGAATAGCTAGTACCCAAAGTTTATCTGCCTCATATGAATCTTTCTCCCTGTGCTTCTTACTTACTTTCCTATTTTTCTTTTCACTCTCCTATGTTTTATCTTCCTTGGTATCTGCTTTAGTTCACAGTTTTCTTTTCTTTTTGCACACCTGCAATATATTTACATTTATCTGTTAAGAACTTCTGCTCTCTTTTAACTTGGTATTATCTATTTTAATTTGGTATTCTACTTACTGAGTTTGAGGTCTTTTCCTATTTGTAATTATTCATCTGTGTATTTAATGTTTTCTCTTCTTATTCTTTTCGTGGTGGTATTTTACTCTCTGTTCTTAGCTACTGTCCGACAACTTATTTCTGTGGTAAGTATTGTTTTATCTTATTCTAATTATTTGTAGTTGCTCAAGCGTTCTAACATGTATTGTAATTCTCTCTTTGTTTTTTCAGGACTTGCCGTTACAACTCGTTACCTCTGTGAAGAATTACAGTAAAGCCACTTTCCTCACAGTAAGTTCTATAACTCTATTGATATCAGTAATTTACTTCAGTTCTCTGACGTGACAAATATACACACATTAATTTAGCTTCGTTTTTCTTTTTCTTCCTTCAGATGCTCCTGTAAACGCTGCTTCCTCTCCCTGACGACTCGGTGCGAAATCTTCACAAACTGAGACTTGCTGTTCTCCTCACACGTCACTCTACTTCATTGAACTCGGATTTCTAACTTGTATCTAGAGACTTCCGAAAGCCCTTCAGTTTTGATTCTGAAAAAGCCTTCAAACAAAAACCTGAAACACCTTTTGTCAGCGCGCTCTGAAGTGCGCACCTGACTCTCTAGAATTCTTGGTGAAGTGCGCAGTTCCTAAGCAGCGCGAGCCTCAACTAGGATTCCAGCGCGTTCTCTGCCAAACACTAGAACGCTAACAGCTACTCGGTTCTGGTGGCCTTTTCTGGCGCCATTTCCGAGTCAGCTTCACCCATGTACCTTCCATTGCTCGGGGTGTACAAACTTTGAGCCTTCGATGCGCAATTAAACCTATCTGTAATCTTGGGGTCCTGACACCACATGGCGGTAGGCCCGCGCTGCCCGCTGGCTCTGGCCTATTCTTCGGTCCAGCAGGGCACACAAAACCTGAGCTGTGCGGACCGCCGGGATGGAGCATCATCCTAGGCTGCACACCCGCTCAGCAGCTTAAGGTGCCAGTGACTCAGTGCACCCAAAGTCACCGCCCCGTGGCAGGGTGCCTGTGCCGGCCGCAATGCTCCAGGTGCCACTAACCCTGTGCAAGCCCAGTCAGCGCCATGTGGTGGCAGGCCCGTGACGGACCCAAGGCCTCGGGTGCCACTAACCCTGTGCAAGCCCAGTCATCGCCACGTGGTGGCAGGCCCGTGTCGGACGCAAGGCCTCGGGTGCCGCTAACCCTGTGCGCAACAACTCATGGGCCCTTTATGATTGAGAACTGTGGAGCGTCCGTCATCCAGTCACCACCGGCAGAGGGGAATGTGACGTCGTTGGCCCCTTATGTTGGCGGAGTCACATGGCCTGTGACACCTGTGCCCGATGGCTGTGGTGTGCGTGCAAACCTGCCCTCAGGGAGTGGCTGTGACATGCTGACAACTAGACCAGTGACCTGCACACCACCAGTGAGTACGTCTGCAACGGGTAGCAATAAGGGACCCCCCTCGGAGCATAAGAGGAGTGGTCTGGCCTGCCGTACGCCGAACCAGCGCAGGGCTTGCAACAATGACACATGGGTTCTGGAAGTGGTTAAGTCCATGTCCGGACATGGAAGTGACTGATGCGTGTGTCCGTGGGACCCGGTACCCAATATGCTGTGTAGCACCCTCTGACTGGCATCCCACAGGATGAGCATCATTGACGCAAGGGACATCACTGTCCCTACATTCGCCCACACATTCATACATGAATCATGAAAGACATAACACAGCAGTGAGTCACTAGATGTTTATTGCACATCCAGTGCAGTCCTGCAGCTGGAGCGGTACAGGGCAATGCCGAGCACACTACACAATATGGGCCCGTGGAGGGCCTGCCAGAGTCCATCCGGGGTTGGCAAGTCATGTTATGTTATGTTATGTTATCTGCATTTATAACGCGCGCGGCTACTCCGGAGAGTGTCCCGGCGCGGTAAGTCCTGCGGAAGAGGTAGGGTACAGTCCGCAGTGTGGTCGCCGTGTCATTGGTCATCCACCACGATATGGCAGTCCATGTCGCTGTCCAAGGTGAGTGCATCGGAGTGTATTGGGGTCAGTGGTAGGTCATGGGACCATGTGCTGCACCAAGCAGGAACAGGCCAGGTGGCGGAAATGAATGCTAGTGCATCCTGATCACAAACTCATCCACGTCCTTGTCCCCAGATGTATCACTGCCCCACCTGTGGGTGTTGCAGTACCGGCTGGGGCACTGTGTGCCACTGACACATCAGGGGCCGGAGGAGGGTTGTCGGCCGCACTGTGTGGCAGTGACACATCAGGTGCCGGAGTGGATACGTCTGCCGCAATGTGGGGCACTGACACACTAGGGGGCAGAGATGTGGATGTTGTGGGGTCAGCAGCATTCATCAGCACCAGGTGAGTCGCGGACAGGTGTTCTTCTCTCCGCGTCAGGGCACAGCGATGTCAGTCAGGGCTCGTTGGAGGCCATGGAGCGGGCCTAGACACCCATGGATTGCGTCCAGTTTGGTAGCCATGAGGTTGAACCCCACCCGCACCTGCTCAGCCATCTCCCTCTGGGCCTTCAGCACAAGGCGTTGGAAGGCCATGTGTTGTTCCTGGGGGTCTTGGGAGACTGGCGAGCCGTGGTTGCCTCCTGCTGGGTGGTTTGGGTGGTGGGTGGGGTCTCCGCGATGCAGCTGGTCAGCCCTGATCCTGGAGGTGAGTCGCGGATGATTTCAATGATGTCTAGGAGGACTTGGGTGTCGATGCTGGCATTGTCCTCCTCATCATCAGTGAAGAGTGGCTGGGACTGCTCTGCAGGGGGTGTTGACGGTGTCCCTGCAATGTGAAGGGGAGATGGTGTATTGCAATGTGTCCACATGTATGTAGCCACATGGTACATGTTGACATGTTGACAATATGGCATTGTACATTGTGACAGTCTGTGGATCTGGGCGATGACCCAGAGTAATTGAGGGTGTGCACTATGCTGTGCTTGATTGTGCATGTGTGCCATCGTGGCCATCTCCACCTGTCCCCCCAGTACCTGGTGGTCATTCACCCTGTTGCGGTTGTGTTGTCTCCTGTCGAACAGTGTCCGGTCCCCCGACTCCGGCCACAGTATCCACACTGATGACTGTCGACACCAGCTCCTCCATGTCATCCAGCTCGAGCTGTGGCGCTGGACCACCACCTCCAGTCTGCATTGCTGCCTTCTGGTTGGCTGCGAGTTTCTCCTTGGTCTTTCTCTTGATGCCATTCTATCGCCTCTTGACCATTGTCCTCTTGTGCTCTCTGACGGCATTCACCTTGTCCACGATGTCCCGCTGTTGGACCCGGCCTCATAACATGGCTCTACTGGTCCCCACACCACCTAACCTGGTGCCGGCAGCCCCAATCCCCCGGCCTCACCAAGCCTCTCCACCAGAACACACGCACTCGACCCGGACATCCTCGTCCATGGCCTCTCTCCTTTCGGCCACCCCGGGCCCGCGTGCCCACTTCATGCACCAAGATGGCCGCCCGGCCCCAGCGCGACCCGGGCCTAGAGGCGCCACTCCGGCTGGAGGACATCACGCTTCCAGGGGTGAGAGAGGGAGGAGCAGTTTCTATCGCACCTCTGAACTCCCCTGGGACGATGGGTTTCGATCGGCCCTCCGGCCTCCCTGAAGGCTGGCTCCACGCCTGCTGGGTGTCTGGGACTCCTCCCGACCTGGCCATGAAAAGATCACAAGACAATGGCATGAAAACCCCGACAAGCGACCCCCAGGTGACAAGACCCCTGCCTGGACAGACTCCGGACATCAAAGAGGGGTCGACCTATAACAAGGGGTGCTCTGGGACTGTCCGGCAGATTCGACGCTGGAACAACGAGAGCCTGCCGACGCGGTCGCGGCTCCTGGAACTTAGAACTACCTGAGCCCTGCTGAGTGACTCGCGGCTCCCCGAAGATCGTAAGACCTCTGACCTTGTACCTGAGCCCCGCTGAGTGACTCGCGGCTCCCCGAAGCTCGTAAGACCTCCGAACTTGTACCTGAGCCCTGCTGAGTGACTCGCGGCTCCCTGCAGATCGTAAGACCTCCGAACTTGTACCTGAGCCCTGCTGAGTGACTCGCGGCTCCCTGCAGATCGTAAGACCTCCGAACTTGTACCTGAGCCCGCTGAGTGACTCGCGGCTTCCACAGACTCCACTGGTCCCGCCGGACCCCACGACAACCAGCCTACCCCCCAGCTCGAGGATTGTGAGCTGTGCGCCGGGTACATCCTTACCTTGAACTTTTGTGCCAAAGACTGTCCCGCTACCCCCTATCCCTTCCGAGACTCATTGAGCCCGCGCTCTCCTTGTACATATTTGCAGTGCTAACCTATTTGATAAAGATTGGTTCCTGAGAACGCACGGTGTGTTGTTTCTGTGTCGTGTGGTGCCCGAAGTACGATCCTCGATACAAGACTTCTCCTCCTGAGGAGTCCCCCGCCAGTGCCCGGCTACGATACTTGGGGGTGGGTCTCAGGGTAGTCAGGACTCCCTTCCCGGGCTCCTCTGAGGTCACCGTCTAACACCCGCCATATTCCAGTTTTGGTGCCCAATGACATGTTGGAGGTGACGAACAGGTGTTGATGGTGTTCCATCACCTCCGTGATTATAATCCTGTACGCCTGCGGACTGAACTTCGTCTTCCTCTTCTTCTTGTCCTTGCCCTTCCCTGTCCCCGAGGTCCCGGCCTGGTCGTCTGGGGTGCTTGTGTGGTGGCGCTCGTCCTCTGCGCCTGCTCCGGCTTCCTCCATGGTGCTTAGGTGTTGGTCAGTTTGGGTGTTTTTTTCTACTTTTATGGAGATTTTTCCTGCCGGCCAGGTGTGTGATGCAGGCCTGGCGCTGCTTGTCACTGATTTCCTCATCATGCTTTGGCCCATCGCAGGTTTTTTGGTGTTGTGATTTGTGTTTTTATCTCCCTCGAGGTGCTTGTATCACGGACATTGTCCGCAGGTTTCGGCAGACTATCACACGAAACCGCCTTGTTGTGAATTCGACATTGACACGGGGTTATTTTCTCGCGATGGGCTGCGATGTTGAGAGTTGCGTTAAGCTACTCTTGCGGTAGTTATCACACATTCTTGTGAATATGCCACATAGAGTATTGTGTCCTGGGAAGACATATTGACAGGTATCAGGATAAGGAAACTGAAAACACGGAGTATCCTGTTCCCCCAAATTGAAAGCAAGTTGCAGGAAAGCGTGAGGGAAGACTACGTGTATTAAATAGAGCACGCTTTATACCAATGAGTAAGTCCGTGGGCTCGAGCTACTGAGGAACAAGTCTAACCCATCTCCCGTCAGGCAGTGCAATGCGGTAAAAAGTGGCACTTGTGTGGCGGGCGGAGCTCGGTCGTGCTCTTGTGCTCCCAGTTAGCTCAGCGGTTGTCAAACTCCATGGCTGAAAGTGCATGACTGTTATCGCACTTAGTAGCTACACATCCCCATAGCTTACCTCCCTCATCCCTGCAGGTCAGGTCAAGGCTGCTCTATAATCCAGGTATACTCACCCTGAAGCCTCAAAGTTGCGCTGGGTGACCTACCCCTCACTGCCGGAACCGGGTAGTAAACTGCTGTTTGCAGTTATGCAGATATACTCACCAGTAGGCAGTTAGGGTTGGGGCAGGCATTGGTTCATATCAGCTGTGGCATGTAGCTGATGCGTCAAACCCGGAAGTGATTCCGCAGTGGAGCTGGCGGCCATCTTGTAGTGTGTATCAGTGTCCTGTAAAGGTAGAGGACTCACTACATAATATATTGACTCGGGAGGGTCCCTGGCAGTGGATAAGCACACAGAGGGGAGGGAGCAGGGGGGAATATAGTTATTTAATATGTGTTAGGCCAATAAGCACCAACTGGGGGTGCATGTAAAAAGGAAGGATTGTATCAATACACACATGCGCGGTCTCACAGCAGTCCCTGTGTGGTCTCAGATGTAAAGGGGTCCAAAAATGTACGATCTTGTCATAATTGAAAAGTATAATAACAGTATAGTAAGGCCCTTCCTAACAAGGGGGTGGCCTTGGTATGGTGTATCCAATCATGTGGAATGATATATGATACCAAGGAAAGGTCTCATCATGTGTTTGACAAAGCCCCTCAGGGGATGTCATCATTCAATCCCTGACGGTCAGTAGAAAGTCTATGTACCCATCTTTGTTCTATGGTGAATAAGACTTTATGTGTAATCTGAGGGTGAGCTTCAAGTACCAGCCAGCGGAGGGTGTCAGGGGAGTGGTTGACCTCCTTAAAGTGTGTGTACATTTTGCATGGGAGATAGATCTGGGGCATCCTATCACGGATGACCAATGGACAGCCTCTTGCAGTCAAACCAAGGAAGTATCCTTGAACAGTCGTCATAAACTGATTCATTTTAAATTCCTACGCAGGACATACATTACCCCCAAGATGACACATAAAATCGACCCAGAGAGATCACACTGTTGTTCAAAATGTAAAGTCCCACAAGCTGATTTTGCTCATCTCTCCTGGACTTGTGGTAAAATAAAATCATACTGGACTGCAATTTTCCGATCACTCTGGGAAATGACAGACCTAGACATTGAGCCCACCCCAGAGGTTGCATTGTTGGGGTATGTGACAAACATCCCAAAGCCAGTTCGACAGTTCACAGCCATAGGGTTACTTTTGGCCAAGAGAGAAATTGCAATTAAATGGGGGCGGAAAACGACACCGACACCAAAAGAATGGTTAAATAGTCTCACCTATTGCAACACCAACTATGATCTCTTTGCCTCCACACTTCCCAGAAAATCTCGCCCTAGAGATATTTGGGGCCCGTTCAAGCAATACATGACTGCAGTGCAGCCTTCGCCAGCCACACAACCTGAACGTGGACTCGTGCCCACTGGTGTAGGTTGATCAGATAACACACTGCATATGTCTACTTGTGTACACTAAATATTGGTTGTTTGAAAATACGGACGAATGGAGTGGCGCTTCTAACTAATCCAGATCTGAAATATCATTTTGTATTGAACATGGTGGATATTACTCAATTGGAGCTGGCTAATTCCTCACTATATACTGTATTGTTATAACATTATTGATACTGTATTTGTGAATGTGTTGTTCTACCTATGAAACTGGTAAATAACGTTTTTTTTTAAAAAGGGAGTACATTTTAGTAGTTATCCGCTGGCAACGAATATTGCTTTTGTGCTCTGTAGTGCACGTTTTGACCATCCTCATGGTCATGCCTTTATACTTCATGTTGCAGGGACAGGTGACCATGTAGATGCAGTGTGTGGTGTTGCAGTTAGTGTGCCTCGTCAGTTTCCAAATAAAGGTGTCTGAGAGGGTTATCTCCTTTGTGGGTGTAGTCTGTCGACATACTGCGCATGAGCTACAGGGGTAATGGCCCTTGACTGGAGGAATATCCCAAAGTGATCTCTGATTATTTACGCTCTCATTCTTAGGCCTTGTGTGCACCAGAATGTCTTTTAGGTTTTTTGTTTGTTTAAAGGGCGAATCATGGTGCTGGTATCTGTATGGTCCCAGTGGTCAGTATACCCCAATGTTTCTTTTTTTTGTTTTTTTTTTTTTTAAACCGTTTATTACAGAATCCAAAAAATATACAAAGATGGGCCTACAACCTTCAGGCCGGCCGCTAGCAAACAGAAGGAGCATGTAATACAGACAATAGAACGCACGCTGCGGCAAAAGGGAATTCACAGGAGTTGAAAGAGGCGTTGGCAGCCACACCTTCCGGACCCCACATGACGGTTTCATTTTTATATAAATAACAAAACAAAAAAAAAGCAAGTCCACAAGGCAACCCACAGTCGGAAACAACAGCATGTGCTCCCCTAGGGGGGGGACCCCACTGATTCATAGGAATATCGAGGGGGGAATAGGTCAGGACGGGGACTAAGTAAACTCATTGCCCAGAACCGGGAAGACAAACAGGCTAAGGAGACGGGGCCGGTGACGGATCAGGCAGTAGCGGCGGGGTACAGATTCCCCCACGGTAAGCGTTCCAGGGGCCCCATACTTTCACCCACGTCCCAGGCTTACCTCTCGCAACATACACCACCTTTTCCCGAAACATACACCAATCCATGTTGTCCTTCCACGCCGAGACAGTCGGCGACCTCTGGGAACCCCACAGTTGCGCAATGTCACGTTTGGCCACCATATATCCCAGAGTCGCCCACCACGTCTGCGGCACTGAGTAGTCGGTTGGCTCCCATACATTCAAAAGACATCTCCTCGCCTCAGGCAACAGCGGCACATGCGTAACTACCTGCAAAACCTCATGCACACCACGCCAGAATCGCACCACCTCCGGGCATTCCCACAGAATATGGAGAAAGGTCCCCAAAGAACCACACCCACGCTTACACAACCCGTCCACAGCATAGCCCATACGCATCAGACTCGGCCCCGTAACATAGACCCTATGGAGTATCTTGAGCTGGACGAAGCGAAGGCGAGTCGGTATGGCCACCTCTTTCGGGGAGGCCACCGCAGACACCCAGTCCTCGTCATCCAGCTCCAATCCATCAGCCCCCCACGCCTCACGAAGGCCGGTCAGCAGTCCCGAACGGTCATTGATGAGCTTTTTGTAAATTAATGAAATCGTGCCGTCCGGGACATGCCCATCTAGCACTCTATCCTCCAGCGGGGAGTACTCCGGGATGGAGGCAACGTCCGGAAATACGGAGCACAACGCATGACGGATCTGCATATAACGAAAGTACTCCCTGTCCTGCAGCTGGAATTCTGTCTGCAGCACATCGAACGTTTTGAATCCCCCCCTAGTCCAGAGATCGCCCACCCTGCTGATGCCTATCATGTCCCACTTCTCAAAGCCCTTCGAGGTCCACAGGGAGCCCAGCCGCTCAGATGCGTATAGTGGCGTCGCCCGGGTCAAGCGATCCTTCCACCCCATCGCCACGTTAGCCGTGTGCCACACCCGTACCATGACCCCCGTGGGGCCCGTCAGCCGCGCGTCATGCGAGCTAGAATAAAGCGCCCGATTATAGTCACCGCCCGGAAGTAACATTTTATCCATCTCAAAGGCCGGGTTTAGGGCGGGCCCGTAAAGGCCGTGATTGATCGCAGCCAGCTGGGAGGCCCAGTAATATCGCTTGATATCTGGGAGGGCAACCCCCCCGTCGTACCACGGGAGCGTCAGCTTCGCCAGGGCGATACGCGGCCGACCCTCCCAAAACAGTCGGCGCTGCAAACTCTCCACCTCGCGAAAGTAGCACGCCGGGACAACATCCATTGTATTCTGCAAAGCATACAGGAAACGTGGCAGCGACATCATCTTAAACAATGCCGCCCGGCCGAGCGGCGAGAGCGGCAAGCGCTTCCAACGCGTGACGTCCTCCTTCAGGCGCTGGAGGGGGGGGGAGCAAGTTCTGGCTATATCGGGCCTCCGCGTCCAGGGTAATGAAGACACCCAGGTACCTAAATCCCCGCGGGGCGATCTGAATAGGACAACCCCGCGGAAGGATAGGATCCTCCCCAGAGAGGACATATACACACGATTTAGCCCAGTTGATGACCAGGCCGGAGTTGAGGCCAAATGAGTGCAATACATCAACCAGTACTATCAGTGATTTACGTGGGGAAGCCAGGTACAGAAGAATATCATCAGCATAAAGAGATACGCTGTCCTCATACTCGGGGGTCCATCGGAGACCACGAATAGAAGGTTCCCACCGCAGCCACTCCGCCAGGGGCTCCAGGGCAAGCGCGAAGAGGAGCGGTGATAATGGGCAGCCCTGCCGCGTGCCCCTGCCCAGCTCAAACGGAGCCGACACTCTACCGTTCACAACCACCTGCGCTAGCGGTCCCGAGTACGACAATTTCACCCAACCAATGAATCCCGGGCCAAACCCAAACTTCGCCAGTGTCGCCCAAATATATGGCCACTCAAGTGTGTCAAACGCCATAGTGGCGTCCAGGGATGCCAAAATGGCCGGTTCCCGTATAAACGGGACACGCGCGAGCACCCCATGCAAGCGCCGCAGGTTAAGCGCAGTGTTGCGATGGGGGATAAAGCCGGACTGATCCTGGTGAATCAAATCGCACACCACGCCAACCAGCCGATTGGCCAACACCTAGGCGAGAATTTTGGGCTCCGCATTCAGCAGCGAAATAGGCCGGTAGGACGTGACCCGGTCCCGCGGCCTCCCCTCCTTGTGAATGACCACGATAGTAGCCAGACGCTGGTCTAGCGGGAGGGAACCCGCCGAACGGGCCGCGAGGAACATCGCACGGAGATGCGGCGCCAGCGTATCCGGTCGCAGCTTGTACAATTCGATGGGAAGACCATTAGGACCCATGGCCTTGCCGGAAGCGACCGAGCGTATGGCGAGAGCAATTTCTTCAGAGGTTGGGGCGGCGTCCAACAACACTCTATCCTCCTCCGAAAGGGAAGGCAGCGCTATATCCCTGAGCAGGGCATGGGAATCCTCTTCCGAGCGGGAGGACACCGGGGAATAGACCCCACGGAGATATTCTGCAAAGCAATCGACTATTTCTTCCGGTTCCGTGACACACACACCATCCAGTTTCTCAATCGACGGGACAACTCGACTCGCCCTCTCCTTTTTATCCAGCCACGCAATCAATTTCCCAGCCTTATCACCCACATCATACAGTCTCCCCTGTTGCTCTCTACTGAGGCCCCTGGCCGCCTCCGTGACGAGGGCCTTATAGGCCGCCTGCTTGAGTCGGAGGACATGTAATTTGTCATCCGTCACCCCACATTCGAGGTCACCCTCCAACTCAGTTATTTCAGTTTCAACACGGATCACCTCCTCCCGCTCGCGCCTCCGGGAATGGGAAATAAGGGACAGGGCATCCCCCCGAATCACCGTCTTAAATGCCTCCCATAGCGAGACCGCAGATGACACCGACCCCACATTATCATCAAAATATCGCTTAAGGGACTTAACCAACTCTGCGCGAATGGTGGGGTCACGCAGGTACCAGGGATTAATCGGGGCCACCCTACCCTCTCCCCTCGGGAGAATATCGAAGTGCAATAAGAGCTCCTCCCCGCATGCGCCGCCGGCACCAGGACATAGTCTAGCCTTGATAGACTGCCATGGGCCCCGGAATGAAAAGTGTACTGTTTCTGCGTAGGATGTTTCAAACGCCAACAATCCACCAGCCCCAAGGCATCCAATAGGCCAGACAACCACGCTTGGGCACGGGGGAGATCCCTAGGGGGGTGACGGTCCTCAATTCCGGAAACCACAGCGTTAAAATCCCCCCCAACCACCAGGATCCCCTCCGGAAGGCCAAGGAGGAGGCGCCCCAGATCCGCAAGGGTGGTCGTCTGCAACCCTGGCGGGACATAGACAGAAACAAAAATAATCACTCTGCCCTCCCTTCTACCCACCAGAACCGTGTAACGTCCCCTGTCATCATGGAGTAGCTCATCAACTTCCAACGGGAGCGAGGTCTTGGCCATGATGCCCACACCCCTTGAACCCGACGTGAAGCCCGAATGGGCCAGAAGGCGGTAGCCCCGCCGGTTCATAGCACGAAAGGAGTTGCCAATGAGGTGCGTCTCCTGCAGAAAAACTATGTCAGGTGAAATTCGTTTCAGGAACTGCAGGACCACACCTCGTTTTATCCTGTCCCCCAGTCCATTAACGTTCCAGGACAAAAGACTCAGTCCCCTACCCCCCATCATAAACGAAAGCAATCACTCGTCCCCCCGAGAGCACTTTGGGAATAGCACAACAATACTTTTGCCTTGTGGTACAAATGAACAACACCCCACCCCAACCCAACCGCCCCAACAAAACTCCCCCCTCCCTGCACCCCTGCATGAGCCCAAACAGCCCCCCCAACTTGCAGTGTGCCTGTCGCCCCTATATAGTTGAAACTAGGTAAACCCCCTAGAGTAGGAAAGAGTACCCCTTCGAGACCCCGCACCACCTACAAAGGAGGGAGAACGAGTACAAAAAACGAGAGACCCTAAGCTTGGCCGAAAGCGGCAGCATCTTCGTCCAGAGTGAGTCCCAGTATCAACACCTCAGTCCCGGTCCAGTGGGCCTTTTCCTCCCGCAGCCCCCCCCCGCCATCCCGATCCCGACTCCCAGACAAAGTGTCCAGCCAGTCCCCGGCCGCTTCAGGACGGTCAAAAAAGTGAGTGCGACCATCCACATCCACCCGCAGCCTGGCCGGGAAGAGCATGGCGTATTTTAAGTTCATGTCCCGAAGCCGCCGCTTGACGCCCAAGAAGCTCAGTCTCTGCTTCTGGACCGCTTGGGTAAAGTCAGGATAAAAGTTCACCTCCATGTTCTCCAACTTAATCGGCCCTTGCAGTCTGGAGGCTTGCAGAATTGCATCCCTGTTCCGAAAATTAAAGATACGGGCAATAAGAGGCCGCGGAGGGGCTCCGACCTTCGGCCTTCCCCCGGGAACTCTATGAGCCCTCTCCACCGCAAAAAATTTACTCAGTCCCCGAGGCTGGAGATGGGTAGTGATCAGGTCCTCCACAAAAAGATCCGCCGCCGACTCCTCCCGTCCCTCAGGTACTCCGATGATGCGGATATTATTCCTCCGGGCCCGGCTTTCGGAATCCTCCAGGCGTCGATCCATGAGCGCACTCGCCTGACGAAGCCGGTGTACCTCCGTCTGAAGGGCCGCCACCTCAGTCGTGAGGCCCGACGCGGTGTGGGCCAAAGAATCGACCCGGTCGTTGGTCTTCGAGAGATCAGCTCTCACCAGATTGACATCAACAAGGACCGCGTCGATTTTATACGCTAACGTGTCAAACCGCTGGCCCACCGAGGCCTTCATCTCAGCAATGGCGCCCATGACGTCTTGTAGAGTCAGATCTGTGGGCAAGTCCGGGGCATCCGGGGGGCACTCAGAGGACTTGTGCGGTCCACCGGGAGATCCCTTCGGGAGGGTGTAGCGGTCCATGATGTTGGCCTGATGTGCGGCGCCACGCCGGGTCGACTTGGCCTTCAACCGATTTCCATCTTGTTTAGTGGCCATCGTCGCGGGTCTCACACCCTCACCAGCCACGCAGTAAAAAGCGAGCAATCAAGGCCACGAGCTCCGGGGGGCCACCCCAGGACTGCGGAGCGGGCCACAGCAGGCAGGCAGGCAGGGTCTCCCAGCGAGGCCACCCCAACACCAAGAGCGCCGCGATCCCACTTGCGAAGACAGCAAGGGGGCGCGAAAGTGAAAGTGAAAGTGCTGGGTACGCGACTCGCCAGGCCCAGCCCGCCGTTGTTGTTCACTTTGTCACCGGGTCGCCCCCAAACGCGAATCCGGGGTCAGGGGAGAGGTAGGCCGCAAACTTCAATCGGTGCTCACTCCGGCACCCGAGGTCCGATTAGAAAACGGGAAACGGGTACCACCTCGGCTCAGGCTCACCGACACAGTTCCCTCAACCGATGCAGGATGAAGTCAGGATAAACGTAGGAGGTTGCGGAGGTCCTCGGGAGCCTCGCACCTACGCGTCCATCTTGGTTGCGCGCTAGGCTCCTCCTCCCCAATGTTTCTTAATGATGCCTTTAATACGAGTGGAGTCTGCTGTAAAAGAAGTGACGCATGTAAGGGAATCTGTCTGCACTCTGGAGTTCACTTCCAACAGGGCTTCACGAGGATTGTTTCTGGCTCTCTTCATAGAGTCCATGACATGGCATTGTGGGTAGTCCCTTTGTTTTGGACTGGTTGCTAGGGAACGTGCCTCAATCTTGTAGTCCGTTATAGAACTACAATTTCTCCTAATGCGTAATAACTGCCCAAAGCAGAGGTTGTCTTTGAGAGCTCTCGGGTGGTGGCTGCTGTATAGTAACAGACTGTTTCTGTCTGTAGGCTTTTTGTAGAGAGTAGTGCTCAACTGTCCATTGTTGAGTCTGATACTGAGATCCAGGAATGGTATATTGGTGTCTGATATGGTGTGGGTAAAGTTCAAGTACTCATTTTGCATATTAATCCACTGGCAGAATTCCTCGCAGGTGGATAAATTACCCTTCCAAAGGATGAGGATATCATCGATGAACCTTTTCCACAACCTCAGATTACTGGAGTATGGGTTGCTTGCATGCAGATGAAATTCTCCTTGAAGGCAGCCACAAATTATCTCAGTGTGTCTGTGTGGTCATTATGTATGCATGAGTGCCCCGGGCCATACCACATTACATTGTTCTGTGTACAGCGGGTGCAACCTTGTCACCTCAAGCAGTGGGGTAGACCTGGGACATGTAGCTGTGTCGGACCCCCCTGTGAGCGTAAGGGAGTAGACCGGCAGTACGGCGTAGGGTGTTGTCATTCAACACGTGGCTCTGGGCGTGGTTGAGTTTAGGCCTTGGCAAGGAAGTTGCTAATGTGTGTATCTCTGGTGTAGTGTCTGCGCCACCCGTCACACAATATACAATGTTGCTATGTAGCATGCCCCTCGAGTGTGGGCTCGGCCGATGGGGTTAATGAAGGAGCGCAAGCCCGCTCGGGGTCTGGGATCAGACATGCCAACTATTGTGTGTGTCGCTATTTCCACAGCCAAAGGTCTACCCTCAACCGCATGGCGAGTTCAACCAGGCATGAACTCTACATCTGTGTCCGCCGTCCTTACCACAGGCCTACACACAAGTGGCCGCTCACTTTCAGCGCACAACATCACTGTGTCATTGTCAGGCTTGTGGACATGCACAGACAGGCATGACAATGGGGTGCCGTAGGGGTGCAAGTGATGCTACCGCGCTGCGCACACTAGTGAATGGGCTCGGGGGGAGGGAGGAGCAGCACTGATGCTACGTAATACACATTGATGCCGCTCATTTGCAACAAGCAGTACATGAATACAAAGTACATGTCATACAGGAATCACAAAGTCACACATATCACACACTAATGAACCAGTGAGCCCGCCAACACATCATGCAGATCCAACTATTGACTCATGTCCGGTGGCGTAGCTAGAGCTTGTGGCGCCCGGGGCTATCCCTCAGATTGCCGCCCCGGTGGGGGGGGGAGAAAGGACAGCACGCACTTGAAAGAGGTCCGAGAGACACGTAGCATCGCCGCTAATAGTTACCTTGATCATGCAAGTTACATGCACATACATGACACGGTCCAAGGCTACACAGTTGAATACACCAGTGACCGGCAGTACAAAGGAGGACACACAGACTGCATGATCTGGGGACTCAGAAAAACCACATGCGACATCTATCAGAAAGCTGCGTGAACGATTACCTGGTAATCACCTCAGCACAATGTAAACATGCACATACATGACACTGTTCGGGGATCCGTCATTTACAGCTGACAATAAATGACCAAACATCATGGTCCCCCCCATTAAAGCAGTGGGGACGTGCACAAACGTGATGTGATCTGAGGACCCAGAGCCAACTTAACAGTGTCGAAGCCTGTAATTCTTTATCTTTCAAAAACAGCAAATTAATTATTCACAGGGAATGACTCACTGTGTGCCCTTAGAACTAAACTCAGCACAAAGGGGTCAGTCAGCTCCACAACCTTGCCAACACAGACCAGATACAAAGCCCGCTCTGGTGGCCCAATGGCAACAACCAGGGATCACGACCTGTCATTACTTCTAAGCAGCAGCAACCAACTCCCTGGGACCCAAAGCCAGCTTGTAATAGTGCATCTCTCCTTAAGAGCAGCCTCAGCACACACATGGTGCACAGCCTACCCAGGGGGCCCAAAGCTAAAATATAGGGAGTGGAGACACATTGTCATCACAATCCTTAAAGCTGTAGGGGTCATGGGAATATGTTCAACCCTATCCAGGGACTCTGTGAATAATCAGAAGAAACAAGAAACATTACATTGTTCTGCAATTTTGTTTTCACATTACTTTCATGGTAACCAACAGTGTTAAAAGTCCGCAAAAACAGTAAAATCATAATAACGTGTCTAGAATGGAACGCCAAGGCTGTGTAACACACGTCCCTGTAACACACGTCTTCAGCTGCCTCCCAGACCCGAATGTAGGCATGGCAGAACCAAGGTCTGGAGAAAAATAACCACTTAAAAGAAGTCCGCATATGAAGTAAGTTATGTGTGCTTTTACGCATGTGTGTTTCAAAATGTCCACGGCTCAATCATTGGACAGTGGTAGCTTGCTACTACTGGTATCGCTCTACTCACAGACATCCGGGAATAAAGCTCTTCATCAGATCCCTTACGCATTTCAAAAGGTTCATAACCTTAGTGGACACAGACCTGGATGCGCCTAGACAACTGCTGACTAACTGGAGCAATCACACTGGCAACCTGCGATCACAACTGGAGCTCTCGTAACCTAGGCCCTGGTGCCCTGGGATCAGAGAATACCAGGTTCTTCTCTTGTATCTTGTATCTCAATCTTTTGTGTTCCTTTCCTCTCACAAGCCAAAATGCTTAAGGTAAATAGCTCACACAACATTCAACTCTCTCTAGAACTCCAGGCTCTACAGATGAATGCATTATTTAGGAAGAGAGAGTAGAAAGGCTTGCCTGTGCTCGCAGGTAAATGTATCAATGAGAGAATGGAAGCAGAGAGGTCAGTTTATCCCTGCTGTTTCCTGAGGAGAATTACAAGAAGACATCAACATAAGGGCAGGGTACAGACTGACATTTACCCAGAGACAGGTGCAATAGCCCACTTGTCTAACTGGCGCTAACAGCACAGCCACCACTAGCTCAGATGAAGACTTATTCCACACTCAGCGCTTATAGTACAAGTATCACTCATATGTCACAGATAGCAAAAGTACTACTTACGTGCCACAGTGACCACAGCTATCATCACATGTCAAAGGCAGCTGATTAATACCATTCATCTGATCAATCCCTTGCTCTTCTGGTTAATTTCTTACTCAGTACAAACAGCAAATCTATCCTTTAAAGTTTTTGTCAGCAGAGCTACTCTCACCAGACAATAGAGCATTCCCAAACAAGTTACGGGGAGCAAAGCTATGCCTTAATAGCAGCTGAGCTATCCCTGAATAGGTGATTGTCCTTCTGACAATCTGTCTGCACGGTGCCTAAGCAACTAGGGAACAGGGAACCAGTGAACAAGAGGGGTTCGGGAACTAATGCTTTCAGGATGGCGTTTGGAGAAAGAGAGCCTCTCATACTTTAGTGGGACAGGTAAAACAAAGGAACCGGGAGACGCAATAGATAGGCCTTGGAGACAGAGAGACCTCAATATTGAGCGGCTTTAGGCTGGGAAACATCAGGCAGAGTAGAAATGGAAGGCTAGAACAAGACAACAGAGACATTGAAAGCAAGAGACAGGCCAGTTCCAACTACAATGAAGCAGGCAAATAAGAACCTAGGGTGGAATGTTTGAATTTGAACCTAGAGGAGGAACAATGCATACCAAAGGAGAAACATAAAATCCACAAATATTGCACTAGAATGACACTTACATCAACCACCTGTGTCATTTAGAAGGGCACATGGCATTACTTTCAAACAACACTACCATAGCTGACACTAATTAGGGGGAAGGATTCAAGGCCCTAACCTCCACTGTGAACCACCATGCAGAACGCCCAAACACACTCAACATTAACACAGGTCAGGCTGGAAAGTGTCAAGAGTCTCTCCTCCCCCCCAACTCCCTTTATAGAACAGCTCTATGAGGATAACCAATGTCTTCCAAGCCAGCCACCCACATTAATGTGATTCAGTTCCTCTACTGGAAAACCTCTGATGGATGAATAACAATGTCTGCGTAAAGTGCCGAGGCCAAGTAATTGGCTATCT
Organism: Triturus cristatus; assembly: GCF_964204655.1. Lineage (NCBI taxonomy): Eukaryota > Metazoa > Chordata > Amphibia > Caudata > Salamandridae > Triturus > Triturus cristatus. The sequence goes on from NC_140580.1 coordinate 905,239,155, forward strand.
CTGAACCATATCTGGCAGGTCAACATAACAGAACTGCTGCTACACATGCTAAACAATGCTCTGTGTGTTTGGAAACGTTGCATACCAGCTGTCCATACTGTCCCTATGCTGTGTGTGAATTAGCGAAGCTTTAAGAGACCGTTCCACTTAAAAAAAAAAAAGAAATCAAAATGACTGTCCTTGTCAATTTTTCTTTATATTTAGCTGCTTACAATTGTGTTTCCATTATTTTTTTTATAAAATTTCCCAAATTAAGCTTGAATATTGACGTTCAAACAGTTTGAATCAAACTTCTATGTAGGTACACCAGGAATACACTGTTGTATGTATCAAGTCTGCATCATCTAGGGCTGTAAGGGCACAGCCTGTCACCATTTCACATAATTATATTAAAAAGTAACGAAGTGTGCAAGGATAAACGTTTCCTGTCTCTGTCCCCATTTCTCTCACAAGAGGAACCTAATAGACAAGAACTGCGCCGGGGCTTACCTGTTTGAATGAAGCTCCCCTCACGCTACATTCCACAAACAGTGCTCCAGGTTTAAATGTCTCGTCCTCGCAAATACCAGGAGACCCCAAGCCAAGGCACCCCAAGCTCCGCTGCACAGCGCCGTCCACAGGAAGCGAAAGCACTATTTTGTATCCCGACCCGGACCAGACCCCAGGCGGCGCGCACAATGAACCCGGACGCCTCCGCCCAGCGTGCAGTCAACCTTGCAGAAGCTTGTGCGACGTCACGGCCTATGCTAGGTGGTGGTGGCGGCGTGCGTACGCTGCAGGCAGCAGTTGCAAGCAGCAGGTGGCGGTGCGCATGCGCTCGTACCTCAAATAGGGCCGCGCGCGTGGCACTGGTGGCCCATTGCAGTGGCCTTTATAATTTATTTGGGGACACTGACACTACTGTAACAGTAGTGTCAGATTCCCCAAATAAATGATAAAGGCCGCCGCAACGGGCCACCAGTGCTGCGCGACCGCCACCCCAAAAATAGTGCCGCCTAGGGCGGACCGCCCCCCTCTTAGCTACGCCCCTGGAATCAGGTGAGTGAGATGGGGCGTGAGAAGATGGGATGAAATGGGAAAAGGGATGGTGGGGAAGGGAGATGCAATGGTGACTGAAGTGTAATGGATGGAATGTAAGTGGATGGAAAGAGATGGGAGAATGGTGGGATGGAATGCAATGGGATAGGGGATGGGAAAGTAAAAGGGATGGGGTGGTCTTTGGGATGGGCTATGATGCGATGTGATGTGATGAGATGAGGAGAGGGTAGGTGGGGATGGGGTTTGATCTTGTAGCGTTCAGATGGGATGGATTGAGAAGATGGTGAGGTAGGATTTGATGCAAATGGGATGGGGTGGGGTGAGATGTGAGGGAAGAAATGAGATGTGAGGGAAGAAATGAGATGTGAGGGAAAGGGATGAGATGGGCATGGTGGGGGTTTGGTTTGATGGGACAGGGTAGGGTTGTGGTATAGGGTGGGACAGGAAGGAGTGGGCCAGGGTGGAATGAGGTGTGATGAGAAGGCAGGGTACAGTGCTGCATGGTAATTGTTACTTCAATGCTGCACACTGGAGAACTGAATGTCAGCCTTGGATACATGGAGAATGTGAGAAAGGACAATTTTAAGAGCACTTTTCAAAAACTTCAAATAAATAAGAGTTATTGGCACCGGAAGCATTACTACAATAAAAGTAAATTGGATTTTTTTTCCAAATTAAATAACATATTCTATAATTACTCACAGAGTGCTCTGGTTATCAACCTTGAAAGGATGAAAGGCTAAGATCCACTTTACTGCGATTCAAACTTCTGACCTGCAGGTAAAACTAGAGGTCTTAACTTGCTGGGCCTTCTTGCTGGCTGCTGACGTATTACCACTCCTCCACCCACTCCTTCGGCATCGTAGTGCAGTGTGTGCACATTTTGAAACATAACTAATCAGTCCAGAAAGAAGTGCGGAGGAGCTATTCAGTTTCACAGTCCCGGAGGTTTTATATTACTAAAGAGAGAGAACGCACATATTAGCCCCACGTTCAGGGGCTGGAGCCCACTTCTGCTGCTAAATTAGCTGGCGTAAGGCTGGTTTTGGATATTCGCGCTGAAGAGGAGAGAAAGAGTTGCTTTGCTGCAGAAGACGCAGGGCCTGCGCCACTAAAACATTTTAGAAATGCAGTGATCCAACCTCACGAGCGGGCGGTGGGGAGGGCAAAAGTTTAAGCATTATCAAAATTTCACAGGCACTTTTGTAAAATGCGAGACATTTTTACAGAAGTGTTGATATTGTGATTTTTTTTGCAATCATGACATCCTGAAGGGTTTGATTTACACCTTAAACAATAAGCATGCTAAATCTATTCATCGGTTTCTATGAAATGGTAAATGCAATTCATCCCGAAAGTTTCCAACAGTCAGTTTATGTGGCATTTAACCGTTTTTCTATGAAATCACATACAACCCTGTGGAGCAGGTAGGCACAGACTATGGCTGGTGCTTTCAAGAGACAGCCATTGTCACTTGGTGCTGTGTATCTGTGAAAGCATGCAGAACTTCCACAGATCAGACCCAGTGATGGCTCTATGTGATCTCACTTCCAAGCAATCACCTGCTCGCACACAATCACCTGCTCACTCGCACGCAATCACCAGGCCTCGGGACATCTACTGCATGCATTAGCTAGGCTGTGAAACAGTGGCGGTCTGTAGCCAATCAGTTCATGGACTGTCCAGTGCATCACACGTGAAACTATTTCAAGATGTTATGCGCCTACCACATGTTTACTGCAGAATGTGTAACGTCATGCATATGGTTGCTAGATATCACAGCTCAACACTGACACACAGGCTCACCATAAACCCATGGCAAGTTTAATTCAAGAAACTAAAGAAGCTATAAACATATCGCATACACACCCTCCTTCACCCCCACTCAGTGGAGTGTGAACACGGAAGCACATTGGAGCAACTGTGCTTATAGCAGAACTCACAAAACTTGTGTACTTTGACATTTTTTTTTTTTTTTGCATATTTATATAGCGCAAACTCGACCCGAAGGTATTAGAGCCAGGGCCGGCTTAAGTGCTGGTGGCGCCCTGTGCGACGTTTGTTGGCGCCCCCATGACCACCTCCACCACCACAGGTATCTCTCGCTAGCACCCTTTAACAGTGACCAAGTCTTCATAACCACACTCTCTCAGATGCACTGAATTAGTTATAGCGCCACTCATACCAGTGTAGGGTGTCCGAGCACTTTGCATCACACACACATTACACAGAGACAATCAATCATACGCGTGTAAATCAGTGTATAGTAAATGTTACATAAGCCAAAGGACTAAAAGTGTAGGAGTCACATGTCATCCATACTGATAGGCAGTATAGTTTAAGAGTGCTTGGTGTGGAGAAGCACAAACTCCGAGGCAAAAATGAAACCGCGTAGTTGGGAGTTTTCTTTAATAATAAGAATCGATTTCAAGCCAAATTAACCCCTTTTGCAACATTAATTAATGTTCTAATAATGTATACTCTGCAGTCTGTATGCAGTTCCAGGATGAAAGTTAATAGCTCACTATACTATATTAGGACTTTAAGTTATAAATTGCAAGTAAAAAAAGGATGTCTCTTTTGAAAGCAGTAACCTGCTGATCTGTTTACATCATACGCACTCTGTAATCTACTTGGTACACGTTCTTTGCAGCAGGAATATTAACCCTCTGTACTAACTTCACCTAAATCAAAACCTCAACTATACAAAATGCTGATCTCTCGCCTGGAAGGTAATTAATCACACGAGTTATCTTGACATTTATGTGAGGCCTGGTAATTGCAGGGGGGGGGGGAGAAACGTTGCAGCAGGTGCTTCAAAAGCATAATAAAACTTTCAAACACGGCGCCGCCAGGAAGCCAGCACCTGGTGTGGTGACCTCGAGGCTCGAACTCTGGTTTCCAGCACCAAAGGCGGCAGTTTAGGCCGGCCGACGGACCACATCCTCTCCCCTTCATCTAAAATCACTTACTTGCGTCCGGCGTTCTCAGAAAGTGCCGTGGAGGGTCCTCTGGTCTCTGCCCTGCCTGTAGTCCATGTCCCCGAACAATTAACTGCTTCGAGCCTAGGGCGGTACATCGCTTCTAGACTCGCAAATTTGTATTGTATCTCCTCTCGGCCTGCAGCTCCGTCGGCCTGCCACCGTTGCGGCGGCCTTTATAATTTCTTTGGGGACACTGACTGACACTACTGTAACAGTAGTGTCAGTGTCCCCAAATAAATTATAAAGGCCGCCGCAACGGGCCACCAGTGCCGCGCGGCTGCCGCCCCAAAAATAGTGCCACCTGGGGCGGACCGCCCCCACCGCACCCCCCCCTAGCTATGCGCCTGCTCATGTCTCCCTGCACTGTCACAGGTGATCAAGGATATGCATTCTGCGCTTGGATGATGGCACCCCTCCGAGACCCGAACACACAGGCCCAGAGGCAGTACCATTTGGCCCTCAAACGCACCAGGGGCATCGTGGAACACACATTTGGCGTGTTGAAGTCACATTTCAGGTGCCTGGACGTCACAGTTGAAGGCTCCTGTACAGGCCAGGCATTGTGTGCAAGATGATCGTTGCATGTTATGTGTTGCACAACATATGTGTACGCAGCAATGCCCCATGGATACAAGTGCCAGATGCACCGGACGATGATGATGAAGATGAGGCAGGTGGACCTCACCCCACTGCAGCTGCACCAGGAATAGCCCATAGGAACATCATCATTGACAATTTCTTCACGTGAGCAAGTCACATTGTGACAGTCCTTAGCAATCATGGGACAGTACAAAATGACCACAGACACAGCACGTGCAAATAAATGCATTCCAAAAGCACATTCCCTGAGTGCATGTCACTCATCTGTACAGGCAAATCACTCAGACAGGTGTGTGTGCGACATGTGGGGTTAACATTTTTATGATGTGTTCATGGATGGTGGGTTTGTCACCTCTGTGCAGAGAGACTGTTTATGGTGTCACGTATTCAAAGTGCCAGTTCTGTGTGTCACAGTTAGTAGGGAATCCCACTCTTTGGCGTTTCACATGTGTCCGAAATCATTCCATTTTGGCTGCCATTTGTGACCTTCAGGTGACAACAGGGCTCCTTTCGGGGTCAGATATGTACCTCCATGATGCAGGGATTCCCCCTGTGACTCAAGTCCCACAACATGGGCAACATGTACGTAAGTGGGAGTCACTACCCCACCATTCGTCCACGCTTTCATAATTGATTGATCATGGTCATGTCACATCTGTGTGCAGGAGGGGTGGCTTGTCCCTCTGCGATGTGAAGGGGAGATGCGGTTTCACCGTGTGTTCCATGCATGTTTCAGCATTGGCGCAATTTGCATGCAGACTGCATGTCAATGTACATTGTGACTGTGAGGAGATGCCTATTTGGTGTGGGATAATGGTCATTTGTTCTACGTCACGGATGTGCGGTTGTGCTCGTACATTGTCATCTCACCATTTTTTTGCTCTGCTTTTATGGTGCATTTTCCCACATGACGCGTGGGAATTGCAGGCCGGTCACTGGTTATCACTGATTTGTGTATCGCGATTGGCCTCATCGCACCTTTTCTGGTGTTGGTGTTCCGCATTTTGGAGGCAGCGCGTTGATTTTAACGCAGTCATTTGACGCGTTATTGAGGGACTATCGCATGGTGCCGCCGTGTTGAGAATACTACATTAACACAGCGTTGTTTTCCTGCGATAGACTGCGATATGCAAAGTTGCATTACGCTGATTTGGTGATGTTTATCACACGTTCTTGAGAATAAGCCCCAGTGTTTCAAACTACTCATGTGATATAACTTTGTAAAGAGCTCTGATACCCTACCTGGGTCTAGTTCGCGCTATATAAAACTTTTTGAATAAAATAAATAAATAAAGTTGTTGAAGGTCCCCGGATATGCACAGCTCTTCCAGCGCATCTTAATCAGGGGCTGCTGCACCCTTGCTAATTTGGTTTGATATGCCACGCAGCCCTATCAATGTACCTTAATCCTGAAATTAAAAGCCCCTGCTAATCCAGGACTGGAATTCACACTCCGCTCTCTAAATGCACACAAGGTTAACCTGTCATGCTTAGTGTCTCTCACTAACCTGTTTTCCTGCGGAGGCGAGACGAGTCCTGGTGCTAGTTCCCAACTCCTACCCAGTAAAGTAGGCCTGAACGAAAAGTTACTTAGTCAAGCCTGCGGCTCCAGCAGGAAAAGGTGAATGGGATGATGAGAGAAAGAAAGCGAGAGACAAAGCAAAGTTCTCCAAATACTGGAATTCCCTCCTCCTGCAAGAGGAAAGGAAGGAACAACTTTAATACTGAAGACATTGCCTTGCAGTTCTCCGCTATGATTTCAATAGTCACACTACTTCTACTCAACCAGCTTCTATACCTATTGGTGTCCCCTTTCCCGCTTTTGATGCTCCCTCTCTCTTGCATCTTCTTTGATGTGGTCCTGTGTCTTAAAATAAAAAGAACTATAATGCACAGGTTCATGCTTGATGAAGTGATGTATATATCAGGGAATGGATTATAACTACATACAACGGCCTTTGTTCAGCAAAGAGGTTTACCTATTTGACAATATGTCGTGACACCAACTCCTTTCATGGAGTACTGGGTCCATAATGTTGATGCACTCTACTAATTTGCATGTGACATACATAGATCAGAACATACAAAATTATCACACATGAACCAACATTGAAACCTTCATTTGTTGTGCATAGGCGTAAACCCATCCTAACAATAGGACTAGATTGGTAGAATTACATATCTATCTTAAAATAACAACAATACAGACATAGTATTCCAGTGATGTTAGATTCACATCCACGGGGTAGGGTATGCTTCTGCCATAGAGTGAGTGTAGCACATTTCCTTCTCTTTATGCAATTACATTTGTGCTGCAAATTAACACACACACAGGCTAATCCTCAATTTAAGAGTTTCCCCCCATTTCTTTGCAGGGTTCAAAGGACTGCTTTCACGCCGTTCAGGCAAGCATTATGATATGTGCTGACCCTTTTTGGCAGGGTATGGCTGCAGGTTTCAAAGGTGGGTAATGTATCGAAATGCGCAGCGTTTTGGCGAGAACGTGCTACCTCCACAATTCAGCGTTGCTTTGCTTTCTTTTTGCAGGGCTACAGAAGTGATGCTGGTGAGTGAGCAGGAACTGCAGGTAATGATGGTGACGAGGGAAGAGACCCACGTCTGGGAATACCCATCCCACTTAGGGCGGAAAGTGCTGCTCAAAAGTGACGCTCCAGCAGCATAAAAGTGCTTCAGGGGCATTGTAAATATGCCCCCAGGGTGTCCAAGACTCAATCCTCTGGAACTCCTCTTCACAGTAGCTAGAATCAGGAGATGGTTTCGTCAGATTTCCCAGAGCGTTAAAAACCAACCACTTTCCGTTTGCAGGTTGCTTGTTTAATCCATAATCGTTTACTTATAGATAGTAAAGCTAAACAGTGTGCATCCCTCTATAAACATTTATATACCCCCGCCTAGGGGCGCAACTAGACCTGAACTTCGGGGGGGGAGGCTAAGACTTCCAGCCAGGGCTGGCCCTTGCACTGGTCGCGCGCCATGCAACAGTTTTTATTGGCTCCCCTCCTCCATTTCCTCCTTCTCGAGGAATTCTCTCACTACCACTCGCCAACAATGCACCTCATTTCTCTATAGCCCTTTTCTGACAAACATTTCATTTTTTTTAGGGCTACTCGTAGTTTACTCACACTCAGTTGTGATCGGTTTGGTAAACGTTCTTTGTAGCAGGTACATTAACCCTCTGTGCTGTGTGGGTGACAGAAGTGCCCATGTGAGTGCACGGTGAGTGATGCAACAGAGTGAGAGTAAGGTTAGAGGAGTGACTGCAGGGTGAGTGAGGTGACCATTTGAATTTGGGTGCGGATGTAAGTGCAGAGTGGGACGAATGAAGTATGTTTAGTGATGGCCTTGTTTGAGTGAGATTGCAGAGTGAGCACTGAGGGTGACTAGTGAGTGAAGTGTCACATGAGTGCAGGGTGAGTAGTGTGCTCCTGTGACTGCAGGGTGAGGTACAGGGTGAACACCGCAAGTGCATTGTGAGTGCAGAGTGATCACTGTGAGTGCAGAGTGAGCGGTGTGCTCATGTGACCGCAGGGTAAGTGGAGGGTGAACGGTCTGAGTTCATGGTGAGTGGCATAAGTGCTATGTGGTCATTGTGAGTGAGGGGTGAATTGTGTGAGTGTATAGTGATCAGTGTGAGTGCATTGTGATCGCTGTGAGTGCAGGGTGAGTGTAAAAGTGAAGGGCGAGAATGAAGAGTGAACTGTCTGAATGCCTGGCTGCCAGCTCAATATACTGATGTCCTAGACATTACATGAATAAGGGAGGGGGGCTGAAGCCCTTTGAGCCCTATGGGGGTTGCGTGCCTGCCCTCGCCACAGCTTTGTTTTGTACATTGAGTGGCTGAGGCCAAGGACCTGGTGTGGGGAATACGTGGTGTGAGGGTTTTCTGAGAAATACCCGTAGTTGGTCAGATGATAGAAACTTCAGTGATAACCAGCAGATGGCGGTAGTAACCTGTTAATTACCTGCTCGCAGAAGTGCTACACGCTGAAGAGACTTCAAGACTTCAACACACAGTGATAAATGTTCTTAAGCGGAATTTAAATCCTGAAGCCGCAGCAATAAGAAGCAGGGCCCTCAGATGGCAGCACCTTCCTCGGCGCTTCAAAGTAACAGAAAGAAGCTGCAGAACGATTGACATGACATGTCTGAAATACGGCAGAGAAGTCTGAGATACAAACATGTCATTCAGATCAGTTCCAGACTTTCTACTTTAGCTCCCCAACAAAATGTTGCTGGAACTAGGCAGCACCTCGGAGGGGGGCAGTTCAGGGAATCGTGGAGAAATATACACAGACAAAAAAAAAACACATTGCAAAGGGGTGAGATCAGGTGAAGTTTCAAGAAACCAAAGGACTTTATTTAGAGGTTGGAGGACTGAGTAAAGGCTGCCATGGTGCCAGAAGACTTTATATCTGCCAACCTGCCTTTATTCCACCTGCTAAATGTAGGGGCATATTTATGAACCCCCTTGCGCCGCCGCCATAGCGCCACTTTTTGTGACGCTCCGGTGGGGCCAACCCTGAAATCATATCTATGAGCTACGCAGAGCCACGTTGTGTGGCTTTGGTTGGACTCATAGATATGGAATAAAGCAAGGCAGCTCACACCGCTGCGTTGCTCGGGAGGCGGACAATGGGCGCTGCGGTGGGTGTTTTCATGCAACTCTTATGGATTTTGATGCTTTCCAGATTTACAAGACCATGTAAAGCTGGGGATGTGCCAAAACATTATGCTTCCAAGGTGAGGCGTAACAAGGAGAAATAACTTTATTTCTCCTCGTATATTCCTCTTTCGATATGTGCTACAATCTTCAGCACACATAGAGAGAGGAAAATGCCTCCTTTGATTTTTTTTTGTGCAGGCTGGTACCCCTTCCTGCACAAAAACAATCCTGAGGCAAAAGAGGCATCCTTGCACCATGGTGCAAGGGTTGGATGCCAGTTTTGGCTTCTGGAATGGCACCTGTGCAGGGGGAAAGAACAGGAATGCACCGTTTTGGATAAATATGGTGCATGCCTGCCCTTTCACTTTGACGTAGAGCAGCGCAGCAAGATGACTTGCGGCACTGCCCTACGCCAAGCCCCATAAATGAGCCCCTTAGCGTTTACCACTGGCTCTATGCTGAATTAAACAGATTTGTATGAACCGCTGAAAGAGCAGTTTATACAAAGATGTTTAAAAGTTTGGTGTGCACCCATCATTGGTGAGAGATGCTTACACCAAAATGTTAAAGTTTTTTCTTTCCCAAAAATAAACGCCCAATCTCGAGTTTGGGAGGCTATAAATGAGGCCCAGAGTCATGAGGGGCACAATCATGGTCGGTGGAGCCAATGAATCTAATGATAGACTAAGGCCTGCAATTATATTTGCATTATTTTGACAGTTTCTCCTCTCAAATAAATGGAAAACAAGCAAGAATGTGATAGTAAACTGCCATGACTTCCTTGGTTACACAAATAGATATTTTAAGACAGGATTGGGGGTTAGGGAACATGCGGCAGAGATGTATTGAATCTAACGCGGCATAGGGCATAAAAGTGTTGCGATTGCTAGGATAGCTAATGCACTCACTGGAGAGAAATGGCTGTAACCTCTTGTTACAGATTTAATGGATTAGAGGATTACATTGTCAGTTACTAATGTAATGTGTAGGTTACAGATTTGTATTCTATGTAAGGTAGCTCAGTTTGTTACAGAGATCCTGACGACAGTTTCACAGAATTAGACTATGGCCTGGTTCAGCTTTAGAACTGGAAAATAATTTCAGTGCTAACAGGTGATGATAGCCACAAGTTGAGATGTTAAGAAATAATTAAATAATTTACAATCATGCTGGTCACAGACTGATTTGTTTTTGCAGGAAACATGGATTTAGATAGCAGCTCTGCTGTCTGAAAAGGGAATGCAGCCCATGGGCACTTTCCCATACACACAGTTGGCTTTAGTATGTCTTGAATATGCTTTGATTTTGTCTTAACCGAAGAATTAACAGAAACATAAACAAATCTGTGTTCTAAAATGTGCTGTTGAGTGATTAGCCCAGTGTGAAGTGCGGGAGTAGAGACATGTGGCACACGGGTTTAGACAAAGAAATAGCTGAGGTTGAATGCAAGAATTACTGCAAGTTCACCAAATAAAGGGCTGACTTTTGAGTATGGCGCGCTACTTCTGTTCGACAGGTTAACGAAACATTACGGGGAACATTTACACGGGTATATCGCCACTAGACCGTCACTTTTAGTGATGTTCCTGTGGTGATATCGCCTTCTCCTCATTAACAAGTCGCCATTACGCCACTTAACGTTGCTTAATGCCACCTTGTCAATCAGGCCCCTTTTCACGCTTCACTTATCGTGAAAGGGGCCTGCAATGGGTGTTGCAGTGGGCTTTCCACCGCAACACCCATTGCGTTTTTAGGTCTGGCCTGAGCCAGCGCATGCGCTGTTCTGGAGAGACATTTAGTGACTGGGCTTTCAAAAGTCATACCGGGGTGGCATAGAGCGTGCGGTTACGTGCACAAGCGCGCACGCCTTGCTCCGCCTCTCCATCTTGCTTGCTTTAGGCTTTAATGCTCCTTCCCCTCCCCCACCACAGAGCGTGTCTCGCGGCCACACGTCTCTGGTCACGCGTCTGGCTGCTTCCAATATAAGAACCATACTCTTTGTTTTCCTTGTTGACTTAGAGTGCAAGGCAGTGTTGCTACGTCACTGCCCCCACAGAAGCGACTGACCCTTTCTTAGGACAGGTGAATGTTGCACATATGTGGATTTTTTATTATGCTTGTAAAAGATATACTGCTCAATGCCTTTTCAGATGGAATTACGTGTCACAATGTTCCTCTTTGAAACTTTCTGACGCTGAAAAATGTACTTACGTGGCTTCAAAAGGGTTCTGGTGCCCAATCCCATCCTCCGTAGTAACAGACAGTGTTCCGTGATGTCAGCATCCCTTCATTCCCCATCGGTCTTGCCCTCCTTGTCACCGTGTCTGTCTGTCTGCCGCGTCCCCTTCCAGCAGGTACTGTCTGTGAAGTGCTCTTAAACAGGAAGCTGTCGTCTGGCGTCCTTTCCAGGGGCCCACTCCCGGGGAAGGAGGATGAATGGACAGTTCATCCTCTCCCCTTCCTGTCTCCAGAGTCCAGATGCAGCTGTCGCCATCAGAGACGGCTCCCACCGAGAGTATCCCTGCTCTCAGTGCGCTGCTCTTTCAGCTCTCGAAGGAGGGGTAGGGCTGTCCCTGGGCCCGCGCCCTCTCTCCTACACTAATTCACTGCCCGCATTGCTAGGCACCAGAAGGCTGCGCTTGGATCGGGTGTGAGTACAAACAGTGGGCCCAATGCTCTCCTTCTTAACTTCGGGGCAGCGTGTCCACGATCACACAATTCAAAGGTAAAGTGTTTCCGAGATTTGAGAGAATTGGTAATGGAAAATATATCAGAAAGCTACATGAAAAGGTACATTATTAATAAGGAACAATAATATCATGAGTTTTATATAGCTCTTTATAACGGCCAACTCATGTTTTTCACTACCCTATGTTATATAACTGTTGCCCAATTCATGGTTCTCAATTCACCCAGCTCAGATGAATGGAGAAGGGAGTTTGACTTGCCAAGATTCGAAACTCATAACCTCAAAAAACTGCATTTCTTAGAAGCAAGCATGAGCAGGTATTACACAAAAGAAATTAAAATAGTTATACATTTTTCAACAAATCATTGTGCGAATGCCCGGCAGAATAACACTGCTACTGGTCCGTTTGCTTCCTGCATATCGTGATTCTTGCCCATCCGATTCCTGCTTGCACTTTATTATTATTTTTTTTTTTTTTCAATGATTCCAGTGTTGCCCCAGAAGCATCACACTGCTTTCCAGGGAGGTTGCTTCTATTGCATTGCACAACACTATGCATAATATTTTTCTATTTACCCTTCTAAAATGTTCATTCACCATACTGGAATGGTGCACAAAAATTTCAAAGAATATGTCACAACAATTGCCACTGCATCACGAAGCAGACACACATATATGCACAGAAGGTCAACAATTTTGCAATGCTTTTTTATTAATAAATAGCATTGTGGGATGGCCACCTATGTGTGCGCATACATGATCCTATGTTGTGACTTACCAGTGCCAACTTGTATTTAATTTATTTTCTAATGCCAATACAAACACGATCTTGCAAAGCTAACAGCTTTTAATGGTGAGTGCTACAATTGTTGTTTATATTGTGCAACATGCTGCCTCATTCCTTGCTTCTAACAATTTCCAGGCAACAATAAAAATGTCAAGATACCTCTAATGATCTTCAGGTGTATCATTCCATTTTCTTTAAAGTGATTCCATTAAAATGCTCGAAGGACTATTTTGCCAATGAAAAGTACACTCTGTCATCACAGGATCATATTAATTTATTTTTCTTGTATATGCAACCAATAAGAAACCAATCCTTTTTTGACAAATTGTCTGGCTTTAATGTGCTAAACTGCATTTGTAAATGCCTGTGATTAGATGCATCATTACATCAATCCTTTTACTCATTCATCCATGCATGTATCCATCCATCTTTTCAATCACCCGCAATCCACCATTTCACTCACACATCTATCCATCCATCCATCCATTTACCTTTCACGCATTCATCCACCCTTTCACTCAGCCTTCCATCCATTCACTCATCCACCCGTCCACCCTTTCATTCAGCCATCCATCTGTCCTCCCTTTTACTCATTCATTCAATCTTTCACTCATCCGTCCTTACACACATCCTTTCACTCACTCACTCATCCATCCATCTATCATCCATTTATCAACCCATTCAACACATCCATCCATCCAGCCTTTCACCCATACATCCAGCTACTCTTTCACTCATCATCCAACCTTTCATTCATTAATCCACCCAATCCACACCACATAATTCAACACTAAACCACATAATTCAACTCAACACAATTACACTACACACCACATACATGTATTCGACACCACAGAATTCCACATCATGCCACACATTTTAGAAGGACACCACATAATTGAGTCATCGAGCATAGCCATAGGTCTCGCCTTTGGGACCTTTTAAGTGTTTAACCATGCAACAGTTGATGTTGTTGCACCAAGGATATTGTGCTGCATAACTAAATACTTATACGGTCCCAAAAGCGAGACTTATTGGCTATGCCAATGCTTGTTGATGCTGCCTCCTATTTACAAAATGGGACAGCGCCAAAAACTAAAACCTGGTGATACAAGGAGAAATTATTCATTTCTCCTCGTATTTTGCTCATACATAGAAACAAAAAATCACCATTATTGATTGTTTATGTGCAGGACGGCATTCCTTCCTGCACATAAACAATCGTTCCTGCAGCGCAGCCACTCCTGCAACATGGCGCAAGGGGGCCTGCGCTGGTGCTAGGCAGCTTTCTTAGTGCCAGTGGAAATGCAGGGGTGCACCATGTTTTTGTAAATACAGAGCATCACTGCATTTAAAAAATGTCAGAGCGCAGCATTACCAATTTTGGAGTAACACTGTGCTCCGACATTTTATTGTAAATATCCCCCCACGTCTTCTAATCTGACCGATAGAGGCCCGCCACATTTAGAGAACGCTGCCAGCCTAGCGGTCACCTCTGTGTGTCTTTGGTAGCAGCTCCAGTGAAGGCACACCAAACTGATTTGTTTTTAAAAAACAAACTCCCAAAGGTGAAGTTTTCTTTTGAAAATCAAATAAATAATGATCCTGGTACTTTTCTGTGTGTGTGGGGTGGACATTATGTTTTGTTCCTGTTTGTGAACCCCAGGTTTTCTCGGGTGATGATGGACAGAAAAAAGGAGATCATGCTCTCCACTTTAAATAGGGTAGGTGGTTCAAAGTCCTTACTCTGAAGGCCTTCAGTGTAAGTTTTCCAATGGTGGAGCCATGAGGTGCACCACTGTACAAAAACTGATGGTTCGCCTGACTCTGAATGCAGTGGTAGGACCAAGGGTGTGGCGGACAGGGTACTCCGTCATACTTGTGATAGAGTGTCCTGCACCCTAACTCCATATCAGGTCCAAAGGATACATTTAAACTGATAACTGAGTATCTGCAAAGGATGAGCTGTACTTTGGTCCACCAGATGGTCAGTCGCAAAGAAAAACCCTTTGTTAGATGCCCAGTGAGCATGTGTATTTAGATACAGTGGAAGTGCCTGGAGTAGGGTCTTCTGAAGAGGCGCATGTGAGAATTTTCACTGGGTTTAAATAAATCCTGTGAAGCTTTTATACTGGGACTGATCCCACCTACAAGGAAGCATTAACATCCGTAAAGGCTGCGAGGCCAACACAAGGAGAGGGCATCTGAGCTCTTTGTCCCAGGCCTGGATATTTTGTCGCCACACTCTCCCATTGCAGCATGTTTTTACTAATAAAACAAAAGGCCTGACTCGTTCATCCATTAGGTGGCAACAAATGCCGTATTTTCACTTACCCTGGAGTATGTCTTTTTAATTGTGATCTGCTTCTTACATCAAAAACCTAAGATAGGCCCCGAAAAAGTGTTGGAACTACACCCCAGCACTGCTTCTGACATTCCTGGAAGCTGCTTTGCAATTAGCCCTGGTTCTCACTGAAGGGGACTTCACGATGGTATGGATGGCAGGTGATACCATAGGTGAGCCAATTGGAAGTGGGATGTGTACTTAAAAGGAAGGAGTCAGGATAATGTGAATGCGAAGTTGTGTGAAAGGAAGACAGCAGATCAGCGCCACATCTAAGAAGAAATGGTGCTGTATCTCTCCCACCCTGCGCGGGTGCATTTTAGGCTACCTTGTGCAACACACACAACTTTGCACCACAGAGCAAGAGTGTTTGTGTGATGGCTAGCAAAGGTGCCTTTCCAGCACAAAACACTTGCTTAGACATAGTTTGAAAGGTTTCTACATGTGTATGTGTGCTGTCTAGTACAGAACACATCCAATGCTGGAAAAGAAAAAGTTTCTCCAAAGTTACACCTGCCTTAAGGAGGAATAAATGTTTGGTGCAAAGCCTTATACCTTTTTCGGTCACATACTACCATGCAGCTCAGCTGTGTGTTATGCGAAAGATATCTTGGGGAAATTCCGAAAGTTGACCTGGAAATGCATTCTGCATGTCCTTTGCCACTGACTTTGTGGTTTGTAGCTCACACTTTCTTGTTTCCTCATTTGCAGGCTTTATTTACTTTAGGCTGTCTAAGTTCAGTTCGTCCTGCCTGATGAGAAAGCTGTGTTCACGGTATTCTTCCACAAACTTGTATTCTGTCATTCATTGTATTTGGGCATTCAAAGACCGAGGTCAAATGTCAAGCTGTGTTTTCGTGGGAGCCTGGTTATTTTGCTTTTGGCTGACTTCAAAGTGAGAGCGTTTATAGGAAAGAGGAATGCAGTGTACTTTCTCCATGGAGCCTGTTAGTGCCCTTTCTTTTAATTTTATTTTAGACATACCCATCTCAAAAGGTATCTCGTTCTTCGTCTGTACAAAACATTTGCACGTTATTTGCAAACCTTCTCTTCTTTGCTGAGTCCATTTAATTGGTGAAATTACCCTTTTAGGAACAAAGTACAAAACCACATTTCTGTCTCAGTGTCAGCCTAACCAATGGTGAACTTGGGCAATTTACACTGTTGATGGCCCATTTACTGTCAAGCACAGGATAAGATCTTTTCACAGGAAAGAGCCAGCCACATTGTAACACAGGTTAACAATGCTTGGTTTTCACTTTGATGTGTAATGCTTTATTTATGATGTCTGTGGCAACTCCTTTTGGAGAGTTGAATAAGAATAAAGGGACTTTTTATTAACACTTTTGAATGTATGTGTATCTACGCAATAATTATGTATATTGGTCTGCAACTGTACCTTTTTCGGAACACATACATTGCTGGTTTTAAACAATATCCTTGTGTTACCTTGCAGGCACCCAGTCCCATGCCCATGATTTGAATGGTGCAGAAGGTGCAGTGGCACTGGGGCCAAAGTTTCTAGAAAACCCACTGAACACCGATTATTGCTATATGTTACAAACCAAGCAAGCAGTCACAAGCGCAGTTACTAGGGCCATGATTTGAATGGTGCAGCACTTGCAGTCGTACAGGGGCACAAAAGCTCTAGGAACCCACTGAACACTGATTATCGTTGTATGTTACTACTAAGCAAGCAGTCACAAGCGCAGTTATCTTGCAGTCACTAGGGCCATGATTAGAATTGTGCAGCAGGTGCAGTGGCACAGGAGCCATAAGCTCTAGGAAACCCACTGAACACTGGTTATTGCTATATGTTACAACTAAGCAAACAAACTCAAGGTCAGCTACCTTGCAGGCACTTGGGCCATGATTTGAAGGGTGCAGCAGGTGCAGTGCCACAGGGGCCAAAAGATGTAGGAAACCCACTGAACACCGATTATTGCTATATGTTACAAACCAAGCAAGCAGTCACAAGCGCAGTTACTTGCGGCACTAGGGCCATGATTTGAATGGTGCAGCACTTGCAGTCGCACAGGCGCACAAAAGCTCTAGGAACCCACTGAACACCGGTTATTGCTATATTTTACTACTGAACAAGAGGTCACAAGCACAGTTACCTTGCAGTCACTAGGGCCACGATTAGAACTGTGCAGCAGGCGCAGTGGCACAAGGGCCAAAACTCTAGGAAACCCACTGAACACTGGTTAGTGCTATAGGATACTACGAAGCAAGCAGTCACAAGTGCAGTTACCTTGCAGGCCCTAGGGCCATGATTAGAATGATGCAGCAGGTGCAGTGGCACAAGGGCCATAAGCTCCAGGAAATCCACTGAACACCGGTTATTGCTATATCTACTACTAAGCAATCAGTCACAAGCGCAGTTATCTTGCAGACAAAAGGGCCATGATTTGAATGGTGCAGTAGGTGCAGTAGCACAGGGGCCAAAAGCTCTAGGTAACCTACTAAACACCGATTATTGCTATTTGTTACTGTTAAACAAGCGGTCGCAAGTTAAGTTGACTTGTATGCACTAGGGCCATGATTTGAATGGTGTTGCAAGTGCAGTGGCACAGGGGCCAAAAGCTGTAGGAAACTCACTAGACACTGATTATCGTTGCATGTTACTTCTAAGGAAGCAGTCACAAGCCAGAACCTTGCAGGCACTATGGCATTGATTTGAGTGGTGCAGCAGGTGAAGTGGCACAGGATTGATGGATCCTGGATGTGCCCAACCTGTGATAATGAGGATATGTATGTTGCAGCTTGTCCTTGGTTAATGGGGAATCCCTCCCCCATTGATTCTGCAAATATGTGTATGAACCAGGACAGGTGAGTATATCCTAAATATTCATTGCAATCTGAGTTACTAATGTATAGAATCACAGGTGATGTAATAGTAGGGTCTTTATTTTGCAAGATGAATCAAAGCTCAAAGGAGATGCCTATTGAATCAGAATCACTGAATCCGAAAAAACACAAGAAAAGCCAACACGTGTTTTGCCCCCTTAGCGGTATGCAGGCCTGGGGCTTTTTCAAGGCTGACCATGCATAACAGCAATTGAATGTGGAGTGTGAAATCCCAATATAAGTATGACATGATTAAGATATTCCTAAGAAAAGTTTTAATGACAAAATCCAAACATAAAAAAAGAGAAAAAAATACATACACCAATAAAATTTACAGTGTGAAATTGTAATATAAATATAACATGCTTAAGTCATCCAATATAAAAAAACATTATGACAAAAGTCAAACAGAAAATCAAAAAAACAAAGAAAAAAACACAAAACCACAAGAACTAAAAAATTGCCAAAATATTAGTGTTCAGTGTAAAGTTGCAATTATTAAACATATGTATGTAGTAAGATATGTATACTGACATAATTAAAACCAAGAAAGAGTATTAAGATGCTGGGCTCTTACTGTCATTTAGTAGTCTGGTTTAAAATGTGATTGTCATAGGACAAAAGTCCTACAAATCAATTTGTAATCTCATCAGATATGATGTCATGGAATTGTGCACGGCAGCTGGATTTTCAAATCGTGAATATCCATTTATCTTTATGGTAGTAGTAAGTAGTTACGTTGTCGCAGTGCTGGGCATTTATAAAGAAGACATCTAGGAGCGCTAAAGAATGTAAAAAGACTCAATTAGGAATGTATGGATGACAGGCATTCCAAATGAAGGAGTGTCAGGTAGTGGGGTACTTATCTGCGGTCATTTGGTTGAGGAGTCACTCGCGGTCGGCATGGGCGGCATGCTTGTTTAGTAGATAGGGCTTTGTATCAAAAACCATGGGCCGTCCAACAGGAATGCCCATGTACTACCCAAGGAATGCCCCCTTGAAACAAGTAGTCTGAGGTAGCACATTGTGCTTCTTTGTTTTACTTTAGGGATACTTTCTAAGAAGACACACGTAGATATGTGAAGAGTGGCACTGAGGAGGTAGTGAGGGGAAAAGGAGAGTGTGATTCCTCATGTCTGAGTATTGTCAGTGAGGTCGAGGTGTGGAAGTGTGAGTGTCCAATCAGGACAGGGAGAGGGTAGTGGGGAAGAAGATTAATTAAGGGTTAGGAGAGGAGGTGAGGAGAAGAGGAGAAGAGAGCGATTGTTGGGCATCTGGGTAGGTGAAGAGCAAAGGAAGATTGGCCAAAAGGAGAGCGCGAGAGGAGAGCATACTTGAGAAAGTGCAAAGTATGAGTGATAAGTGGAAAGAGTATGAGTGCATGGGACATAGGACAGGTTGAGAACTAAGGGCAGAGCAGCTGGAATAGTCTAAGGGAGGAGCGAAGGAAGGGCAGAACAGAATAGGGTCAAAGTGAAAGGAAAAAACAGAATCAGAAAATGGCCCTAACTCAGAATAATGAAACACCAGACGGGGTGAGAAAAGGTAGCTGATGCTCCAAAAGTGCCCCTACAGTTACATCATTGATATTTCTATATGTATATATGTAAAATTAATACATGATTAAAACTATCTAACATAATAATATTTTAAACTAATTAAGTATTTTAAATACATTACTTTAAAATATGTATTCATTAAAAATACAATGTTCTAATGATATTCAAACCTTTTTGGGTGATATTCTCTTTCACTTTTATTTTTGCCACAATGTTTTTGCCATTTCTATTATAAATATAGAAACACTACATTTTGGTAAACAATATTTTGGACACGATATTCTTGTCACACGATTTGTGTTCACCATATTTTGTAAAACAACCAAAGAGCAACATAAGAAGCGTAGTCCATGGCAGTCAGCTAAGACATTGTCTTGTAAAAACTCTGTCTCCAAAGAAATTAGCAACCACGACAAACATGATAGTGAAGCTGCTCTGGCCCACTTAGTTACCACAAACAGACAGCAATGTAAGGTGCTTTATATTACAGAGTCAAGGTCACTGCTGTAGAGTTTTTCTCTTGTGGTTAATGCTTTTAATGTAGAGATGTGTGCAATCTGGTCGCAGGTTTGACATGTCATAAAATAGCAGTGAGACTTCCAGGTTTGCAGACTCCATCACAAGGGCATGGAGAGTCCTGCCCAAGAAACCCATGTGTAATGCCAAACTTAGATCTCCCCTGGACCAAGGTATGTACCGTCACTTTCCCGGGGAGAGAATATCAGTTCCAAACTTATGCGAAACATACTTTGCACATCACTTGCCAGGAGTAGAACAACTTCCTATAACACAATTACCTGCTAGAAGGGAATTCACCCATCCTTCTACAACAGAATACTCCTGCTACAAGGAAAAGACGAATTGGTATATCTGGGATGTATTTATTAGTAAATAGCACCACATGGTAAGCCAAATGCACCTATCATAGCAGACTCTAACATATCAATAGTATGATTGAAACACAATCAAGGCAAACATATATGTAGAAATATATATGTATGGATATAAGAATCAGAAAATAAGAAGGAAAGGAGAGAATCAGTAAAGAATCAAGAGACAGTTTGTAGCAGAGACACCTCGCCTACTGCTCCATCATTTCACCCCACTTCGCTCAAGGGGAGTCCATTGCTTGAACCGGGCGAAAGCTCAGATGTGAGACCAGCCTCCACTCTTCCGTGACAGCACGTCTGCTCCACGGCGTGAACTTCCACCAGGCCAGTGTGGGCTCCCTTTTTTAATACAAATTCAAACACAGCGAAGCTTCTAGCAAGCCTCGCCCCCTCGTTCTCATGAGAGCCCGTACCAGCCTGCTCCAAGGCCACAGCAACGGTTGATCAGGCCTTTGCTATGGCTCCAAGAGAAACGATGTACATTCCTCTGATAAGAACCAGTTCTCTCTAGTCAGAAAAATGCGAAAAACAGGAGGCAGAGCAGAACATGCCCTCTTCTTCGTGCAGGCACAGAAATTTAGTTAAGCCATGCACACAGAAAGGCCCAAAGCAAGATGAAATCAGAAAAGCAAGGATGACATGAAACCATGTCAAAGGCAATAGTCAGCACTGCCATAAAGCAAGGTAGAGTCAGAAAACAGAATGACATAATACCACGTCAAAGCCAATAGGTCAAAGTCATAATTCACCTAACCCAAATAACATTATAGACTTTATCCCTCAGTATACCACATTGAGCAAATGTGTGCACCACCACCCACAAGACTGCACCTCAACATCCCATACCTTCTATTCTTGGCAAGACTATTCCACTAAAAGACAGAAGAAAAGCAGGCATATGCAAGCCCATCCTACATTAAGGCTAGGGCAACTTAACACACTGAAGTCAGTACAAAATAGTGGTGGTTGAGGGTCATCATAGAGTGTCAGACCACAAAAGTGGCTCATTCGCTACACCATGGCCAGCCTCATTGAGGGATGAGAGGACGTTAAATATTCCATTGATGGAGTCCCCATTGGTTCTGTCGACCGAATGCATCCTCCGACGGACCAACCTAGTAGAAGCTGTCAGAGGAAGGGACATTACACCACTTAACCTATTTAAGGTGGACAGTGTAATGTCTGTTTTTAGCCAGCCTGTGACCGCCATGAAAAACCTGGCAGTGAGAGACAGGAAAAAAACATAATGACCTCCAGACCCTGGGAGGAAACTCCCAAGGTGTGGGGATCAATAGCTTTTACTTTTTCGAACACAAACTCTCGCTTTGGAAATCTGTTTTTAAAAAACAAAAAAAAGTTTAAAGGTTTGATGACTGGCTGTCAAAACCAATGGAGTCTTTCCAACAAACATTTATTATATTTAAAGGAAACAGTGGTTCCCTTTAACACACAGAAATAACTGGTGGTTATCTCTAAAGTTTGGTGGAGGTAGTCCATCAGGTGTCAGAGATAATGTCCTCCTCCACCCTGATGGTCTCCACTGCCAAGCTCTAATTGAGGCCCTCAACGTGTCTGCTTTAAAGCACAGCGGGGAATGTATTGTGAAGCATAGTGTGCAATCTCCTGGTATGGTTAATCCTTTTGTTTCGGAGACCCTTCTGTTAGTAAGTGCTAAATTAATATTTATCGGGGTTATTACACACACCGACCATAATACATGACATTCTTAAGGGCAAGCAAAGAGCTTATACAAAGCAAAGCTTGAGATTCAAAAACACTTCCAAATCTCAGTTCATCTCTTATTACGTTGTAAAGTGACACAATTTGTGTCTTTGTTTGCGCTGATCGGACACCAAGCCTGTAGACAGGTCTTAGCTTCCATCTGTGATACTTTTACATTCAACTGTTCATAGCCAAGATAAGACCAAAGGAGTTCCTGATTACCTTTTAAGCCTTTTAAGTATGGCGTTTGGTCTGAGACCATCTGAAAAGCAAAGCATGAACATTTGCCATCATAGAAGAATTGCTTTTTAACTTTTTTAGCCCTATGCTCTCTGTGCACATCTATACAATATAGTGCTATATTCAGGCACTAACGTTTTTGTCTTTCAGATAGATCTGCCTCTTATTTGGATCACAAGAAAATGCTCATTGAAATGACTACGTTTATTTTTGCCACATTTATTTTCAGTGTAATGATAAACTTGTTTACAATTCTGTGGCTCAGCAATGGGATTTGTATTTGCCCCACCATACGTCAACTTGCTTATGGTCTTCTTTGCACGCACAAGGGATTTTGACTTGAAGGAGTATAAAAGAGAGGTACAAGTCTGGACATCCCATAATGATGATCTAGTTTTCAATGGAGCTCACAAATAGAAAAAGTGCCATTGTGCAATACATTACTTAAAACCAAATCTTGTGATCTGCAAACAACAACACTGATGACAGAGTTTCATGATCTTCATATTAGGTCATCAATTATATGATTAGCAATTCCTGTCTCAGAAAAGAGACTTCATCTCTGTCTCTATGTTGTGTGCAGAGTGCTGTCATCTAAACACAGCATAAATGTATTCCCTTTGGTGTATTATTGGGAGCTAAGTGCAATTGTACATTTATAGATGATGATAATAAAGATGGATGGAATGCTTTAGGATCCAGGTATCTACCCAACTAAGAAGCTCAAATAGGTTCAGAAAAAAAGATGATAGGAAATGAGTTAGTGAATTTGTAAAAGAGGTCAAAACTAAAAATTAGGAAATAAGAATGAAAGTGGATTATTGACATATAGGATACAAGCAGCAAACTAAGAAACATTGTAGAGAAGCATCGGCATCTCCTGAGGTGTGATTTACTACTAGAAAAGGGGTTTTGTGAAAGAGCTAAAGTAACATGGTTCATAGGTCACCAACTGAGCTAAAATAATTAAGAATGTATCTGACCATTGCCACAATATCAAACTTGGATGATGGATAAAGGTTTCAATAAAAGTGGCTGCCGTTTCATATGCAATATTGCTATTAATACAGGCAAGCAAATAAGGGGTCCAAATGATAACATATTTAAAGGTAAATCAATTATAAATTGTAGCAGAACATACATCATTTATATTTTGATGTGTCCCTTTATGTTGGTAGTACAATTCGGCTACGAAAATTCAGGATTGTTAAACATGTTGGTGACATCAGATGAGGCCAAAAGCCAATTGCCATTCATTTTAAAGACACCCAGAATAGTGATAGTAGTGCTAGTTATTTACGAATATATGTAGAGTATATGAGCAGCTAAGAGAGACAAATCATAAATTACATTTACATCAGGAAGAGGCCAAAGTAAACTTCTCACTATTAACTTTTCAGTAATCAATGATCTTAATGTAGACGACAATCAACATTTGCTTTTGTAAAAACGACGGGTTATGTTGGTAAGGTGCCAATCGACTGC
The DNA here is from genome assembly GCF_964204655.1 of Triturus cristatus. Lineage (NCBI taxonomy): Eukaryota > Metazoa > Chordata > Amphibia > Caudata > Salamandridae > Triturus > Triturus cristatus. Next base: position 905,263,027 of record NC_140580.1, read on the forward strand.
GAATACTTAATATCCTGCATATTTGTAAGTGCAACATACATGAAAATCGCATGCTACACACGGATTGGGACAGTTTTGTCTCCTTAAGTGATGGTATTCATTTTTTTACAGGACTGCTTTTTATATCTTGATATGTGTTACATAATGCTACTAGGGCTCAGAGGAAATAATCAGAATTTTATAGGAGAGGACAGGTTGGTGCGGATATTGATTATACTTAATATCAACAAAGTCAATGATAGGTAATGGCAATCAACTCTTAAGGATGTGATAATCAGTAAAGCAAAAGTATTGACGCCTTATATTTTCACATACGATCAGTGAAAATAATTATCACTTTTTGAACTAAGAATTAAACTATCTCAGTCTCAAACACAATTATTGGTGTTTAGTTAGGGCGATATAACACATACATGTTGGGGGATTCAAAGTATACATCAATTCTGGCTTAACTAACTCTTAGTATAGCCAAGGGAGTGTTTATTGGTTTCAGGTGAGGCAAGATGTGTCCTTTGAGAATGCCTCCGCTGGCAGGACAATTATTGGTGTGTGGTTCCTCCGAGTGATATCACATGTATGGAGTTTTTGCATGGCATAAACATGAACACCGTAGTCCTGTACCTACCTGCCTGAACTAGAGCCTCTTTTCACGATGCCTGGCAGGACTGTGCAATGACTTCTGAAAAGAAAAGTAGGTCGTCATCTGCCCAGTCAGTGGGGTCCATTCTGCACCCTGATGTCTTGTTTTTAGGAGTATGCTTCCCTGACTTCTGTCAATAGGGCCCTCTACTGAGTCTGCTGCCAGCCTTCATTTCCATCTTGAACAAGCAAGGAAGGAAAGGTTAGAGAGAGGGCGTTCTGTGTGAAATGGCGCTTCCTGAAAGGCCAGAAGCTGTTGCCCAGTTGGTACCTTTTCTGTGAGAGAGAAGCTTGCACTGCTTGCCATTCTGAACCTTATATACAAGGGAGGGAAGCTTGCACTGCTGCTGTCATGATGCAGATATTTTTCGAGGAGATAAGCTTGCAACACTTTTGCTGGCTGATGTGTGCTAACTTGGAAACATCCATTACAATGCACTGATTACAACACACTACCTTTACAACGCGGCTGTTACAACGCAGCAGCCTTTACATCGCATGCCATTACAACACAGACATTACAACGCATGTCACTACAACGCATGTCACTACAACGTGCCATTACAACGCATTATAAGGTAAGTAATGAGGATTTTTTAAAGTTTTAGGGTGGGTATGGGTTTTGGGGTACATGTGTTTAGTAATTTTTACCCCTACACTTTCCAACATTTACGCTACTGTTGCACTCACTGGGGTGGGAATAGTATTTTTTTACCCCTACACAATCCAACACTTACCATACTGTTGCACTCACTGGAGTGGGAATAGTAATGTTTACCCCTACACTATCCAAGACTTACCGTACTGTTGCCCTAAAAGTTTTTGGGCGTTGTAATGTGATGTGTTATAATGGAATGCGTTGTAAATGTAGTTTCTAAAAATGTGTTGTGATGGCATGCGTTGTAAAATCATGTGTTGGAATGGATGTTGAGATATAAAAACCGCGTTGTAAAAGCATGCGTTGTACATTTTTGCATTGTAACGTGTCCTATTCATGGTAACTCTGCCCTTAGGGAAGCTTCCACTGCTGCCGTTGCGTTATACATGGGGCGGAAGTCTTGTACTCCTGCTGCCTATGTGGCAAAGGGAAGCTTGTAATACTGTTCAATGTGATGTACCTGTTCAGTAAGTGTAAAAAACATGCACTGCTGATGCATTACTTGGTCTTGCACTACAATTTCTTTGCGGCATAGGAGTTTGCACTGTTGTTGTTCCTGTTCTGTGAGAGTGGGAAACTTTCCCTAGAGCTGCCCAAACGGTACCCGGGTTGTGTATTGGCCAAGGCAGGTGAAATCCTGTTTTATCAGATTATTTATTTATTTATTTATTTTTGCTATTTTTAAAGCGCGCAAATACCTATACAGGTGTCTCGGCGCTGGCGATCAGAGAACTCCTTACTCTTTAAGGGGATTTAAACAGAGGAGAAAAGCCACGTCTTAAGGCTCTTCTCAGCATTCAAAAAGCTTTGCATAGACACTTTACGAACTGTCATTTTCACTGAGAGGGTGCACGGGGCACTAAGGGGCACAATGACAATTGCCAATCTTAAAATGGGGAATTCCTACTTTCCAAAAGGAAAAGTTTGAACTAGAAAATATAAAAGACCGATAGCCTCAGGTTATCTTTCCTCAGCAACCAGAACTCGTGACTCGGATAGACAAAAATGCCCAGAAAATAGAGGTTTCGAACGTGTCATATTCCCATGACTGAGTGAAACTGCTGCAGATTCCATACGAGATAAGAAACGAGTCCGTTCATAGTCACTGGAAACGATGCGAGAGTGACACGCCTTAAAACCCTGCCTGCAGGCGGGAGCTTGCCTTCTTTCCATGAAATAAAGGGCACTCCCACCAGAGCATGAGCAATGCTAATGCAAACAGGAATCCTCCTGACTCACACACGTGTGTTTGTACAACCCACCTAACATTGTAAATGAGTTAAAATGAATGCAGTGGGTCAGTGCACCTGCTGTAAAAGCTGCGTGAAATCTCAAGTTTTAAGTTCAAACCCACTCCATAAGAAATAAACTGCACTTGGCTTGGATGCGAATAATACTGAAGTTCTCAAGTTTATCTACAGCACAGTGATAACAAAAACTCTGTGCTCGAGCGCTTCTCAAGAGAACTATAACAGAAGCACCAAGAATTATATAATTAATGAATGTTCATTGCACAATGTGAATATTAATTCCACGCTTGGGAAAGTATCATACAGTCTTGAGGCAGAAGTTTAATCCATAAGAAAGGGCGGAATGGAATGTCAGGTCTGAGAGGGTTGTAAGGAGAAGAGTGATTAACTAAACTATTTTTAAATAGGAGGGCTTACAGTTCAGATTTAAAGTCTGTCGTTGAGATAGTGGTCCATAAGCCCAAAAATAAGGTGTCCAGATTCTGGTAGCACTGAAAAGTATTATGACATAAAGGGGCATATTTACAAACCCCTATCGCCACAGGATCATCACTTTTTTTGACACACCGGAGGCGTAGCGCTATTTTTCATATTTACAAGGGGGTGCTAAGCCACTTAATGTGGCTGAATGCCACCTTGTAAATATGCCCCTTTCCACCACATTTCTCTGCGGCAAAGGGGCATGCAAAGGGTGTAGCTGTGGCCATTCCACAGCAACACCCATTGCTTTTTAATGCTGCCCCAGATTTACGAGGCTGAGACAGCGCCAAAAACAGCGCCTTTCTAATACTATGAATTGCCGGGAGTTATAATGATGATACAAGGAGAAATCATTATTTGTCCTTGTTTTTTGCTCTTTAGATGTGATAGAAAGAACAAATCACCATGAATGATTGTGTGCAGGAGGGTGTCCCTTCCTGCACATAAACAATCGCACCTGCATCACAGGCACCCTTGCTACATGGTGGCAGGGGGCCTGCGCTGGTGCTAGGCAGCTTTTTTAGCACCAGCGCATGGAGAAATACAGGGGTGCGCGCTATTCTTGTGAATACCGAGCATCCCTGCGTTTAAAAAGAGCGAGAACGTGGCGCTGCAGATTTTGGCGCTGGTCTGCACTCCAAACTTTTTTTGTAAATATACCCCAGAAGTTCTTTTTTTAAGGTCAGGGGTTGTAAAAAGTGTGCTTCAGCATTTCGGTAGGGTCTACTGCCTGCATTTATGAGCTTGGCTGCGAAGTATGGAGGTGTGTGTAGGCCCTGGAGGCTGTTTTGTAAACAACTCTAATTTCGATGGCAAGCCAGCGAGGGGTTACAAGTACCAGTGAGATGTGTTCATTCCTTTTGGCTCCAGAGATAAAACATGCTGTTTTCTGTGGAGCCAGATTAATTTTTTGGAAGAATTGTTAGGAAAGAATTGTAGTAATCGATTCTCAACAGCACTCGTGATTGGACTGAGTTTTGAGATCACGTTCTGGAATGAAATGATGAATTGCCTAAAGCAGACGCATTTGAGAGCATGTTTTCTTTGGCCCCCTTGTTGAGTTATGACTGTAGTGAGTCTTTTATCAGGGATGACTCCTAGGGATTTGGCACTGTAGAGGATGGAAAATACCTTTGAGGCCGTTGATTGCATCCAGCCAGTATTTCACCGGAGGATGAGAATGAGAGAAGGAAATGAAGAGACATTCTTCTTCGACTCATTAGGTTTTAATTAAGAAACAGTCATCCACTTATGAACAGTGTTAAGAGTAATCAATTTTCACTCTCTGTGATCTGCCTGTAAGTTGTGACTTGAAGTATTCTAGGCCCACTCTATCGGTGGCTCTGTGATTTTTTAGAGTGTCAAGGACTATACAGTGAATTAATGAATTGAAGGCCACACATATGTCAAGAGGAAAGAGTAGGCAAAATCCAAGATGTTAAGCACATTTATGACAACCTCAGCAAATACAGATTTGCTATATTGATTGAATCCTAACTGCTATATATCCAATAGGCCCTTAGCTTGGATGTTTTGGGTAAGCTGCTTTGCTACACAGTGTTTGATGACTTTTGGATTCAGGGAGGTTGAACTTTTGAGTTTGGATACAGGGCAATAGTTGTTGAGATCGTTCGGGTCCGCACAAAGCTCTTTGAGAAGTGAGTGACTTGCCCATCATCAGGCTGTCAGGAATCACTATATGGCTAGGGGAAAGAGTCACTAGTTTTGTCCTGTAGGGAAACAGCTGTAGGTCTTTGGCAATATTGTCTGGAATCTGATCAGTAATGCTGGGATGATTTAGTCTTCATGATGGACTTTAGTACTTCATCTCAGAGGTGCTGAAATTGTATCACCAGATGCCTCTAGTATAGCCACAACCTCAAAGATGTTGCGCTTCAAAGTCAAATCCTTTGGGGGATTTTTCTCAGTGGATCTTTATTGGACTTTTCAATAAGTAGATACATGAGCACCATGCAGAGCAGCAACATAATATATGACAATGCCACAATACAGCTGTAATATTGTTCACACTGCGTTAGAAGTGGATACATTCTGGACAGATTCACGTGTGTACTTTGGAGCTCCTATGTGTATAACCACATACACAATATCAAAAACAGGTGGGAATAATGGGAATAAATTGACACACTCAAGTCAATGTGTTTTAGTTTACCAGGCGTGCCCCCATGGCTGAAAGAACGATGGCCAACAGGGGCTCAACTGTCCAAAAATACCTGTGAAACAAAACTAGGCTTTATTGCGTGCTAGAGCATAGTTACTCCATCATGGAGTGTCTCATATCGGGGGTTGGGGGGGGGGGGGGGTTCTGAACAGAATTACACCAAATGTGACAGAAAGCTAACCTTCACCCAGAAAGTTTGCTTTTTGTGATTTGCTGTACACCTGTTTCGTAGTTTTTGAGAAAGTAAGGCTTAAAATGTATCGATATCTAGTGGCGAGGGACTGGAAAATCCAAAGATTACATCTGATTGGTTGTTTTCAAAGTCAAAGAGATGTTGGGTGGCCACTGGTTACCCTGTCCTGAAAATTAAGTTAAAAAACATATAAGGGATCTGGGTGCCACCTTGGGGGATGCCCTTGTGGGAGGACCATGGGACCTCAGGAAAACATTAATTAAATAAAGGGTGGGTCACCGTTTTTCATTAAAATCCTCTCTGGGAGGGACAGAGCCTGGGGGTTCTGTATATTTTCTATATTTTAAAATGAATGTGAGGAGGGAGACATGAATCAGTGCCCTTAACCCGAGTCAAAGTTTGGCCTCGGGGACCCCATCTCCTGGGGCCCAATGCAAGTCTTCACTTTTCTTTGGTAAAAAATATATTGGGGAGTGAGGCGTGTGTTTGGCCGCCTTCCCCGAGCCAAGCATTCACCCCAAGGTTGACATCATCCAGGGTGCGACGCATTTTAGTGCCCGGGGACCCCATCCCCTGGACACTCAAGGAGGCAGGAATGTTCCCTGCCCGCAAAAGCGCAGGCAGGGAACACTGGATTGCACATGTGGAAGCTTTAAGAAAGGTGTGCTTCTGCCGGGCAAGAGCACATGCAACTATGGCCGGCTCTCGCACCGACAGCTGCGGAAGGGTGCTGGGTGAGAAGTTTAGGCAGCCATGGAGCCTTGTGCCAACGCTTGCCACTAACAGGACCCTGAGTTGTTGGTGTACTAGTTTGGATGGTGGCACCAACAAAAAACAAAAATAATACACAAAAAAAAAAGATGGCTCTTGCACTGGCCCCCCAGGATGGGTGCTGACAGAGAAGCCAGTGAGGCCATGGGGGCTTGTGCTTTTCCCTGTAGCACCCAACAATAGCATGAGTTGTGAATGCCCCGAATGGGACCAAGACATCCACAGAATATAAAAAAAATATTTGCGGAGCAAGTCTGCAGTAAAAGTGTGGAAAGAAGCCTAGCAGCTCGTAAATTATTCGCTGCTCTAGAGAGTAGCCCCCCATAATGCCCTGAGAGGGCTTTGTTTATGCATTTTTTCTTTGTTGTGGTGCCCCAAGAAGGGGCAGGGACACCACCAACCATTTGTTCAAATATTGTGGGTGACTGCAGGAAGCACACTAGGCTCCCCAGGAACATTTAAAGAAAGCTTATAGTAAGTCTCCTGGGTTATTGAATACATGACCCCAAGAGAGCTTGTCAACATTTTTAAAGTATGTCAAGCTCAAGCTGTATTAGTGGTGGGCGTAAATTGTTCCATGTAGCGCAGTGGGGTAGTATTGTCCCCAGAGTAATGCGGAATAACTGAAATTACTTTGATTATTCTAGCATAATTTAAATTGTGCCCATGCTTAAACTGTATACTCTTCAGCTGAAGTGTAGGGACCCCTTGTAGTTGGTCCTGTGCCTGCTTTATATGGCCTGGAGAGTGTTAAAGAAAGAGTCAAACACATTTTTATAGTTGCTTTGATGAAATGTCCTTTATTTAAAACATATAATTGTGAATTTCTATTAATTTCCAGTGCATTGTGTGTATTAGGAATAAGTGCATTGGATTATGGCTATCCATTCCATTGGCTGTAATAGTAAATGATAACATGAGTCTGCTTTGTTTATGCGGTGAGCTTTTCACAAAGCCAATTTGTCTGCTTTTTGTATTTTGATATGCTGACCCCCCGAAAAAGCCAATAGGCCTGCCTTATTTGAAATTACACCCCATTATATTGTGATGTTGGATCCACAGCGGCCACAGTTGTATCTCCAAGAAATCTTTACATTACTAAAAAATTACTAAATGGATTTACACTATGTAACAAAAAGTGCGCACTCTGGACCAAGAGCTACCTTGCTGCCAAATTTGGTGTAATTCCGTTCAGCAGTTCGGGCTGTAGCTGCGCCAACAGTTTCCTATAGAAATTAACATAGAGAAAAAGTGACAGCAGCTGAAGTGACCACCAGTAGGTAGCTAAAATTAGGACCTAGTTTTCATAGCAAAGTGGTTTTTGATCTATATAGATATCACCTAATAGTAGGTAGTTATAGTTAGGACCAAGTTTCCATCATAGAAGAATCATTTTTTGTTTTGCTAATAACTTTGGCACCACTTGAGGAATCATTACAACATTTTCTAAACCAGTTTGCCACTCACTTCGGCTGCTATTTGGAACGTTTTGCGGTGCTTCATCAAGTGGGGGCCGAAAAATGGGGGGTCCCAATGCAGTTTCTTACAGGGATTTTAGACACGACCACAGCTGAAACCGATTAACAGAATTATACCAAATTTGTCAGAAAACTTGATCTTGGTCTAGAAAGAGTGCTTTTTGTAATTGCTATAAGTCTGTTCAGTAGTTTTTGAGTAATTAAACAAAAAGATTTAAGTAAAGCTAAAGACGCGGCTCCACTGCAGTAGACCATGAATCCACGGGACAATAGCAATGACGTGATTGGCTGCCACTACTTCATGCAGGAAATGGTGGTGGACATCTTGGCACTTGGTTCGAGTCCCAAGAAAAACTACCCAAAAAAACCCCAAAAGGGTTCAGGATAGGAATACCCTGACGCCGTTGACTTGGTGGTGGGGTCCCAACGTGACCTCGCCTATGGATCAAAAAGTTTTGCTTTTTAAATTTTGCTGTGAATTTGGTCTCCCGCGCTTGTGTTTTTTTTATTCTCCTGGGTGGGCCAGGTCCCAGGGGGGATAAATAGGGGTAAAAGCTATTATCCGGTCATTACCCACTAGGGATCAAGCGCAATTTTTTTAACATGTGTAGTATATAGTAGTGTATGTATAATAAAATGTACTTTTCATTTTACAGAAAGAGCACTGAGTGGACAATAATTTATTGAGTGTTATTGTTGCATACCAGCAAATTAGGATTGCTAGCCCATACCATCCACACTAAGTGGGCTTTGGACTGCTCTATTGTACTACCCTGAGAGTGCCAAGAGCTATAGTGGGGTATTTTGTTCTCAATTACATTAATAAAATCAGTAGAATTTGCTGAAAAAAAAATAAAGGTTAAAGGGACTTTAAAATTAGTTGACAATATCAGTCATAGTGTTACATTTTAAACCTGAAAAAATACTCAAAGTCGTAAGTTATAGGGCAGTGAGCTAGCCATCAGGTACCTCTTATCCCCATTCTTAATGGCTCTAATTTGTTGATGGATTCTTATTTTCAGTTTTAGGATTGTGCCGCCAACATAGAGTTTGCCACATTCACACTGCAGTACATAGATAAAACAGTCAGTGTTGCATGTTAAACTGTCTTGGATCGTGACTGTTCACCCTTCAAATGTTCTGTAAGTTTTACATTTCTGTCCATATTGGCAAGCCTTGCAGGTAGCACATTTCACAAAACCATTTCTGTTAGCCAATTACTCGCTCCAGGATCAAAGTGACTCTGTATCAAAATATCCCCCGAATGAAAATGTTTTTTGGGAGGTAACCAGTCGTTCCTTGCAACATATCATTCCTTGAAGATGCTCATCTTTGTCCAATGTGTCTAATTTTTCTTTTGCATTTGTTTGATATCTGTGTGTGCTTGATTAAACTCTAGGAACAGCCTATGTAAACTTTTGTCATCAGTGATTTTAGATGATATGTTGTTCTGCCCATAAAGCAAACCCACTCTTGATATCTTTTGGACTCTTTCCTGGGCATTGTTGGGAAAACTAGTTTTGTGGTAAATAATTTTTCCTTTACCGGGACTGAATTTGATACAGAAACATTATAAAATAGCTCAGTAAAATGAGAGGCAGAATCCGTGGTATTAGAGGTTCGGAATGGGCTTTATTCCAATAATCGATTATAATCGGATGCTTCGAGTTCCATCACCACGGGGGTTCAGGAAGTGAAGTACACACTTTATTGACAAGAAGTAACTTTTATAGTACATACATTATAATGAAGTGAATACAGTAGGCGTAACAATTGATAAGGACATTGACGTTTGGTTTGCGTAACCGAAAATGGGTGTAATAATGAGTAAAAAGGAACATGATTGGTTATGATGTAATACATAGGTGGATCTATAAGATAATACTTGGCATTGATGCGCGCGCAGCAGTATGACGTGTAATTGACGTGTAACTATGGGGTGACGGGGACTTGACATTTAGCTCTATATGTGGAGACGAGAAGTCTGGGGGGTCAAGTCAACCTAATCCCAAATCATATCTAACATCCTATGTTTAAAGAACTATGTTATCCATAAGAGAGGGACTCTCGGACAGAATCTATTCTATACTGACTGTGCGTGCGTGTACAAGCGTCTAAGTGTCTACACTGAATGCGAGGGGGTAGGAATATTCCATGGTAACAGGGCTATGAATTACTTGCATGAGGGCAGAGAAGATGGGCCTTTTTGCTTGGTAACTGGAAGAATGTTTACTTAAACTACTAGGCAGGAATGCATCGGCTGAGGGGGAGGCAGATAATTCGAAGGTGAAATACAGTTCTTGGCAGAGAGTAAGCTGATGTCAGGCTTCGTGAGCCGCGCAGAGAATGAGACAAAGTTCATGGTCACAGATGCAGGCTCGGGCTGGAGCTTTCAGAGGCAGAAGGCAAGAGGAGTTTTGATGACAGAATCAGGGCCTACTTGCCTGGACTGAAAAGTGGCATAAGTGAACCATATAAAGCCAATGGCCTTTCATATTTAGGAATGGGATATCCGGCCTATACATGGCGGATCTGTCAAAAGACATGTTGACGGTGGACGCACATGTATTTGCGTCTTCATAACTGGAACTGGAGGGAACATACATGTACTTGTGACATGCACATGGAACCGTTGGGGTCCAAGATAGGGGACATAACTGACCAGAAAAATCTATATTTCCACATTCCCTCCTTGTCCCCTTCTTGCCCTTCAAGAGATATCAATCTTCATCAATCCATTGATCTGTTCATATAGCATCATTTGTTCTTCTTTCTTCTTCCGGGATCTTGAATGAAAATCTTGAGGTGGAATGCACGATGTGGCACACAGACCACAAATTGCTGGTCCACATTGTAGACATAGACAGCAACTGAATAGTATTAGGAGGCCAATACCTAGGAAGGATAAAACTCTCCATCCCCAGGCTGATACCGCATTCCAAAACCAACTGGACCAAGTCCAAGTGCCTGGGTTCTGGTGTATCTGGCTTACAATCTTATGAAGGCGAGTGATGGCTTTATATACAGATGGCGAATTTTCTGGTATGAATACGCAGCAGCTTGATCCGATGACCCTACAAGCTCCGCCCCTATCAGCCAGGATGACGTCAAGGACAAGACGATTTTGAAGCACAACAATCCGCATAGCAGACTGCTCTTCCGTTAAATTGCCTAAGGCGGAAATAGTCTCATTCACTACTGCTTCAAGGGTTCTAGTTAATCTACGTATCAGCTTACTATTAGTAACAGTACCTATATAGGGAAAGATGCCTTTATTAAAATCTACATACTTGTCCCATGCCGTCTCAGTGTAATCGACAATGGGGAGATCTCTCCGTTCTCTGTTGTGTACTAAATGAATATTTCTGTAATAATCAGGAGGAGCTAGGAAAACAGGTGGCAAAAGGAATGCAATGTAGCAGGTACCATCCCAATCTAGAGGTAGACTCATATATGCAGTCTGACCACATATAAAGTAGGAGTGGCGAGAAGCTCTAAATGAAGATTTTCCTTGATCACTGAATTCTACCATAGTAGTGCATTTACTATGGCCCATATGTATGGAACCAACTTTTCTTACACATAATTCACCCTTCGCTGGAAATACTGACATGGTGGGTAAGACTAGTTCAATTTCAGATACGACATTTAGAATCATGAGATTAGGTGTAAAATTACCTAATCCATATACTTCATTTTCTAGATCAGTTCCTGTTCTTTTGGGGCGACCCTCCTTGTCAGGGTAACAGACCTTGAGTAAAACTAGGTTCAGATTTCCCCATACCCAATGATTTTGGTAAACTGCTGTGTCTGAGTCTATGGAATTAATTAAGCTAAACCATGCTCCACAGGAGCCATTATGTGTAAATGGATGTGGAAAGAAAGGCAGGACTCCTTCATAATTCTGATAGGGAGGGAGTCGGCCACACACCCAACAATTGGTGGCATTACTAGTCTGATGGGAATGATGTAACATACTAATGAAAGTGTTATTGCGCAGCGCAAGTCTATAAGACAATTCATGCGGAGGTAAGTCACTAAAAGAATGTTCAGCAGCAACATTATAAACATGTCTAGAAATAGGGTAATATATGTGCAACAACATACTTGTAATAATTATTAAAAGACTCAATAAAAACAAAATTAATAATGTCACTATGCAGTGGCTACGCAGTGATTTACAATACGCCTGTCGTTTCAACATTTTTCGGGTATTTTCTCTACTCAGGTCCAAGGGATACATGTCAGAGACAATTCAACCGCTTCACCTTGGAGAGGACTTAAACAATCAAATTGCTCGACTGGTTGGGCCTAAGCTTTAGTTTGTAATTTTCAGATTTGTTAGGTTCAACAAAAGGGAGTTTTGTATCAGTCTGTGAGGGAGTGCAGGGCACAATGTCTATATCCGAAGATAGTCCATGAAATTTCTTGATGTGGCTTGAATGAATCCAGCCCTTGCGGCCCTCGATCTTCACGGCTGTTCTTGTGGTCAACAGGACCAACTTGGGTGCTTTCCACCTGGGCTCCAGCTGAGTCTTTCGGTCGAAATTCCGCACAAAGACAAGATTACCCGGAACAACGTCATGGGGTTTCACCTCAGTGGTGTCGGGAAAGGCTGCAGCTACCTGTGAACGAGAAGATTGTAGTGCAGACATCAAGGAAGCCAAGTAATCTGTCAGCATATTACAGTCAATATCAGTTATTTTGCGTGGTATAGGCGTCCCCCACATATTCGGTGGTCTACCGAAGATCACCTCATACGGGGATAGCCCTGTTCGAGAGTGTGCTACCATTCTCATGTAAAAGAGTGCAACTGGTAACGCTACTACCCAGTCGACACCTTTCTCTCTGCATATTTTGGACAATCTGATTTTCAGTATCTGGTTATGTCTTTCTACGAGACCTGCTGCCTCGGGATGCCGGACACAGTGGAATTTCCACTGATATCCTAACAGAAGTGAAACGTGTTTCATTAATTCGGATGAGAACGGCTGGCCGTTATCTGAGTAAACAGCACGTGGTAAACCGTATCGTGGGAAGAATTCTCGAACCAACTGTTTGGCAGTAGTCGGGGCAGTGTAATCTGAAACGGGATACGCCTCCGTCCAACGGGACAGAGCGCAGACAACTACGAGAACATATTTGAATCCTCTGCATCGTTCCATCTGGATATAATCCATCTGGAGTACTTCAAAAGGATGATTAGGGGTATGAAATCCACCCTGTTCTACGGGAACGCTTTTTCCTGGGTTGAACTGACAACAGATCATACAGGTACGGACCTTTTGTTTTGCTGCTGCTCGTAAATGTTTATTGAACCAAAGGTGTTGAATGCTGTCTAGCATAGCTTTTTCTCCTAAATGTGCTGGACTATGTATAGTGTTAATTATGACTTGGACCATTGAATCAGGAAGGAACCATACAGACCTTTCCTTCATCATCCATCCTTGGTCCGTTTGGATCCCTCCTAATTCAGTCCATTTCTTTATTTCGTCTGGTGTAGCATGTGTCTGTATGTCAATTACGTCAAGAGTAGGATCTTTAACTGTCATACAATGTGTCGGTGTCGGGACTATTGTCTTTGTCATATCGGGGGTTTGAGTTTGAGCAATCAGTTTAGCTGTTCTGTCGGCTAGATCATTGCCTTGGGAAATGATATCAGTAACCTTCGTATGAGCCTTACATTTCATAATTGATATTTCAGTGGGTAGATGTATTGCATCTAATAATGCATGAATGAGGGGTCCGTGCTGAATGTGGGCACCGTGGGAAGTTAAATAACCTCTCTCTCGCCACAGCACGCCGAAGTCATGTACAACTCCGAATGCATAACGTGAGTCAGTGTATATGTTGACTTTTTTATTCATGGCTTGAATACAGGCTTGTGTCAGAGCGATAAGTTCTGCGGCTTGAGCTGACAAAGTAGTTATACGATTAGTTTCAATGACCTCAGTATCTGTTGTGACTGCGTAGGCGGCTACTAACTCTCCTGTACTTGTTCTCATGCATGAACCATCTACATACAAGGTCAGGTCTGGATCTGACAATGGGACATCGGTTAAGTCTTGTCTGGGTTTTGTTGTTATTGTAATAACTTCAATACAGTCATGGGCTAGCGGGTCTGTTCCGACTACTGGTAAAAGTGTGGCAGGATTCAATGTGTTACAGCGTCTGATTTCTATATGTGGCTGAAACAATGTAAGCTCGTATCCTGTAAGTCGCGCTACAGTCAAGTGTTGTGTTTGCGTTCTATTTACAAGAACCTCTACTGCATGTGGTACTTGAACTGTCAATGGATGTCCTAACACTATGGCATCGCTTTGTCTGATTGCTAAAGCTGTTGCTGCTACTGATTTTAGGCATGCAGGCAAAGCCTGAGCTACGGGATCTAATGTACTAGAAAAATAAGCACATGGTTTGTGTGCTCCTGCTTGTTCCTGTGTGAGTACTGACAAGGCCGTACCTTCGCGTTCTGTAACAAAGAGTGTAAACTGTTTTCTGTAACATGGCGTTGCTAAAACGGGTGCTTGACATAAAGCTTTCTTTAAGCTTTCAAAAGCTTGTGTATGTTCCTGAGTCCAAGGGAGGACAGTCGATGCGGCTGCCTCCTGTGTTGTCAATTGAATGAGTGGTTTTGCTAGAAATGCATACTGAGGGATCCACTGTCTACAATATGAAGTGAGGCCTATGAAAGCCCGTACTTCCTTTTGTGTCTTGGGCATTGGCATGTTAGCTATTAACTGAATGCGGTCGGGTGTAAGCTGCCTTCCCTCCTTGGACAGCGAGTGTCCAAGATAAACAACTCGCTGGACACAGAATTGCAGCTTAGAAGGGGACACCTTGTGCCCCTTTTCGGCTAGAAATTGTAAAACTGTCAGTGATGCTTTTTCACATTCCGGTTCGCTTCTCGCGGTGATCAGCAGATCATCGACGTATTGGAGCAGGGCAGTGTTAACTGGCATGTGGATACTATCGAGTTCTCGTTTCAGTGCTTGGCTATAGATGCTGGGGCTTTCTGTAAATCCTTGAGGTGCGCGGGTGAATTTAAAGCTACGCCCATTTAAACTAAATCCGAACAAATATTGGCTTTCCGGATCTATTGGGACGCTGAAAAAGGCATTTTTGAGATCAATTACAGTAAACAATGTTGCTTCGGAATCAATAGCTGTCAATAATGACGAGATATCTGGGACCACAGGAAATTGTGGCACAATACATTTGTTTAACTCGCGCAGATCAATAACCAATCGGTATACTGGCGGAGCTGTAGGATCTGTTCGTTTAAGAATCGGAATTATCGGTGAATTACATACATTGGAGTCTGTTTCTACAACTACTCCTTGGGCAATAAGCTCGTCAATGATTTGTAGTAAAGCCGTTACAGCATCTGGTGGTAACTTGTATTGTCGCATTCGTGGTAGCACCACTCCTGCCTTTAGTGTGACTCGATATGGTGTAATATTCATGCAACCAACATCAGTAGGGCCTTGTGCCCATAGATGTGTAGGTAAAGTCTGCAGTCGGGGATCCATGTCTCTAGATACATAGTGACCTTTAAAATCACGTAAAAACAACCTTACTCCTTCCGGAGAACAACATATTATGGCTCCTAGGGCTTTCAACGTTTTTATTCCTAACAAGTTTTCTGGACATGATTTAGTAAGTAATAGATCTGTAGTTCGGGTCAGAGGTCCTATCGTAAGTGGAAGAGGCTGTGACACTTCATTAACAATAGGTTTTCCTGAAAAACCAAGGGAAATATTCTGTGAGCCTGAGAGGGGTGCCCCTGGGACTTCACTTCGTTTTATAGTTGTTCGACTTGCCCCTGTATCGAGTAAAAATTTTCTATCTTGGCCTAATATTTCACTATGTACATAAGGTCCTTCTTGATCTACAGGAATCTCGATAAGGGGTAAGTCAACTTCCCTCTCTAGGCTAGTTCATGCGTAACGTTGATACTCCGGATATTCATACTGTGCAGTCTGATACATTTGTCGTGTTGTTGTCTGTGTGGCAGCAACAGGCAACGGTGGTGCAGCTGGCACAAACTGTATTGGCTGTTGTGCGGCTGGCATGGCCTGGGCATGCTGCGTAGCTCCTTGTTCATTCTGATCTTGTCTTAGTGGCCGTGATCTTTCTTGTGTTTTACCTATGGCGATATTATGTTTTAGCACTGGACAATCGTGTACGTAATGACCTGGCTTTTTACAATAATTGCATGTCCCTTTTACAGGTCCTGCTGAATCGGAATGTGTCATACCCTTTTTATGTCCTTCAGCTGGAACTGTCTGGGAAACTAGCATTTTCATTTTCGTGTCTTTCATGCGTCTGTGTTCATGTTCTTGTTCCTCTTTAATTCTATTGTGGTGGTACTGTAACATTTGTAACATTTGTGTTGGAGTGTTACCTTGCCAGGTACTCTCGAATTTTAATACTCTATTCTTTACTGGGGGCAGGGCATTTTCCACTAATTTTGTTACAAACAGATGCGGGTATGATTCGCTACTTGCTTTTATGCCACTATTTATACCAAAACATTTCTCGAATCGGGCATAGTAATCGCTAGTGTCTTCATCTTGCTTCTGTTTACAGGCTGATATTGTACCCCAATCTTCCTTTTTCGTAGTTAATAAACGTGGCAGTACCTGTACTATTAGACCTGGTAGTGCTTTAGTTTTGTCCCCAAGCCCCGAACCTGGACCTCGGGCCCTTTCTTCTGCTTCTAATGCTGACCATTCTATCTTTTGATCACCTACCTCCCACTCTTTTTCCTTGAGTTTCTCATAAATGCCAGCAGGCATCAACACCTTTAATATTGTCATAATGTCGGGGTAGGTATACTCTCCCATGAGTAACATGTCTTTAATTTCTCGGTGAAAACCCGCTGGGTCCTTGTCATGACTGGGTACTACTTTCTTCATTTCTAACAATTCTATTTTCGATATAGGCGTATATACAAATACACGTTTAAACTCATTGTCCTCGCCTTTTATTGGGTGTACTTCTCGTAAGGGATTCTGTCTATCCAGGTGATACGTCGTTCTTTCCTTGACAGGCAATGAGACATGCTCTGAGCATACAAAAAGAATATACTGCTTTCTAGATACTAGAATTTCTTTAATTAATTTGGTACCTGGACCTCTCCATTTATTCATAAGCAATTTAGTCAGTATGTCAGGTAAGGGACCAGGGTCCGAATGCTGACTCTGATATAGTATAATGAGTTGTTGAATCATATAAATCCCAGCTAACCTCTGCTCATCTGGGGTGAGATTCAAAAATGTGCGTACTACTGTCTCATCACTATATTTTCCGGGACTGTCCACCCAATGAACAGCTGCCCTCGCTAAATCTTGTTCATCCATAGAATCGAGAAAATGATAACCCCTTCGTTCTCGGAGTAGTTTGTCGGCGGTTTGGAACGAATGCTCGTTAGACCTTATGTTAATTATAGGTATTTGGAAATTCCTGTCATTATCTGGACATATTGGACGTATTGGGTCAGTATGACATCTAGTCTGATTCCTATTACAAGATCTTCCTCTACCTACATAGGCTATGGTGTCTGACTGTCCGGCGGGCAGTCCTGACCCTTCTTCCTCGCTTTGCTCGAACTCGTCTGTCTCTAATCTCTCTTCGTGTAGGCGTTCTATTTCTTTACGGATCTTTCGGCACATGGCTATTATACAATTTTGCTTATCGTGTCTCCCTTCTGATATATTCTGGCTCCATTTTGTAAGAATTTTCATTGCTTCCGGATCTACCCCCGGTCGGTCTTGATTTCTGATCACACAGTTTATGAGGAAACGCAACAGTTCCCCCTGTATCTCTACTTTCTGGTATTCCATAGCTCTGTTAATACATTCTGGATCTCGCCCTGTTTGAACAAAATGATATATTTTATCTAGATGCATAGTCATTCCTGGTAGCTTCGCTAAATACCCTGCGGCTCGTCTGATACGTAATGATGCCAGGATCATTTCGTCCTCTTTACCGAGCACCGGGTCATATCTACAATCTATAAGAAGTTCTTTAAGCGTACGATCACTTACGAATTTGGGTGTACGTGAATGCGCTGACTCTTGGAAAATAAGTTTATTTATTCTAGGTGGCGTAGAAAAAATATTGGTAGCACCTCCCGTGGCCCCGTCTGGGGCGTCGGGTGTGAAAGGATTCGTCGAACGTGACACAGCAACTATAGGTGTGGACTCAGCTATAGAAGTACTTGTAGGAACAGATGCAGAAACAGATGTGCTTGCCGGAACTTGTGACTCGATTTGTTGCTGTAGGGATACGGGTGCTGGATCTTGGCGTTGGACCTCCCTGGTATGCGGTCTACGTGGGGCGGAATTAGCATACTCGGGAGCTGCGTCATCTAAATATGAGGAAAGAAAAACATCTTCTGCGGTTCTAGGATGCCCCTTAGGATGTACCTTGATTGGGAATAATGGGGGTGGCAAGTCTTTCGGTATCTCTGGAGTAGCCTTAGGTAATCCTTCGGCCAGAAGGGGATACATACCATTCATAAGGGTATTTCTTTGTCTGTCTACTTGTTCTGATTTCACTCGGATACCTTCCTCAATTAATAGATTCTCTCGAACTTTATTGGAATTCTCTTTACTCTTCTCTTCCTGTCTACGTGCTTTTTCTGTTCGTCTATGTGATTCTTTACGCCATAATTCAACGGCGTCTTTCTGTGACTGTCTGACTTTTCTTTTCCATAACTCTTCCTCAACTTTCATGATGCACTCTGCATCCCAGGTCCCCGCTGTGGGCCACCTCTGACTTTCTGGTAATCCCTTGGTATAGTCTACCCATAAATCAAGAAATAATATAGCGTCTAAGCCATGTTTGTGATACATAAAGTGCCCTGGAGTGTCCCTAGGAGGAATAGGGACGGCTTCTTCGAGAACCCCTTTTCTGGTAGTGATCTGTCTTAATTTCGAAAAGAGCGGCATATTGAGAACTGACCTTATACTTGATTTTGACCTGATACTTGAATTTGAACAGACTTAATACAATAAACACGATAATGAACAGTCATTCATACCACGATATACAGAACATACTTAAAACACTTTAAACATTAAACATTAAACCTTTAACTGAAACAACAATGATGATCGTCTGCATAACTAAATCACCATGCTTAATTCTTGACACTTACTAGATACTTCGGAACACTTGATATACTGCTAAACAGTACAGATACACTGCTAAAACAGTGCAGACCGGATTTGTGTACCCAAACCCGTCTTGACCGGCACAACCTATGTGCACGTCAGAAATGCCTCCCCGGTAATGGTACTCACCGGGTAGCTTCGGAAACGGAAGGCCTCAGTAACTTGAACTTGACTCGGACTGGACTCGACTCGACTCGACTCGTCGGACACTGGACTTGACTTCGGACTGGTGGGTCTCTGTATACCTCGGATCTTGCTCTCTCAGCTAGGCTCTGGTCGGGATACTTCGCACTTCTCACCGCCTCGTCTGGGTGTTGATCGCAGTCTCAGTCGCCCCCGCTTGACCGGAGGGAGATACAGGAAATCCTGCTGGTACGCGTTATTGTCCGTCCAGCTGTGGCAGGAGACCGGGCCTGCAACGCACCGCCGGCGCGTGAGATGAGAAAGTGTCCCTGTTCGGGCGCCATCATGTGGTAAATAATTTTTCCTTTACCGGGACTGAATTTGATACAGAAACATTATAAAATAGCTCAGTAAAATGAGAGGCAGAATCCGTGGTATTAGAGGTTCGGAATGGGCTTTATTCCAATAATCGATTATAATCGGATGCTTCGAGTTCCATCACCACGGGGGTTCAGGAAGTGAAGTACACACTTTATTGACAAGAAGTAACTTTTATAGTACATACATTATAATGAAGTGAATACAGTAGGCGTAACAATTGATAAGGACATTGACGTTTGGTTTGCGTAACCGAAAATGGGTGTAATAATGAGTAAAAAGGAACATGATTGGTTATGATGTAATACATAGGTGGATCTATAAGATAATACTTGGCATTGATGCGCGCGCAGCAGTATGACGTGTAATTGACGTGTAACTATGGGGTGACGGGGACTTGACATTTAGCTCTATATGTGGAGACGAGAAGTCTGGGGGGTCAAGTCAACCTAATCCCAAATCATATCTAACATCCTATGTTTAAAGAACTATGTTATCCATAAGAGAGGGACTCTCGGACAGAATCTATTCTATACTGACTGTGCGTGCGTGTACAAGCGTCTAAGTGTCTACACTGAATGCGAGGGGGTAGGAATATTCCATGGTAACAGGGCTATGAATTACTTGCATGAGGGCAGAGAAGATGGGCCTTTTTGCTTGGTAACTGGAAGAATGTTTACTTAAACTACTAGGCAGGAATGCATCGGCTGAGGGGGAGGCAGATAATTCGAAGGTGAAATACAGTTCTTGGCAGAGAGTAAGCTGATGTCAGGCTTCGTGAGCCGCGCAGAGAATGAGACAAAGTTCATGGTCACAGATGCAGGCTCGGGCTGGAGCTTTCAGAGGCAGAAGGCAAGAGGAGTTTTGATGACAGAATCAGGGCCTACTTGCCTGGACTGAAAAGTGGCATAAGTGAACCATATAAAGCCAATGGCCTTTCATATTTAGGAATGGGATATCCGGCCTATACATGGCGGATCTGTCAAAAGACATGTTGACGGTGGACGCACATGTATTTGCGTCTTCATAACTGGAACTGGAGGGAACATACATGTACTTGTGACATGCACATGGAACCGTTGGGGTCCAAGATAGGGGACATAACTGACCAGAAAAATCTATATTTCCACAGTTTGATAACCATGCTGCAAAAAACTTTTTTTCATTTCCACAATTTCTTTGGCCCTCAACATCTGTCCATACGGTATGCTCCATTTCAATAACACCGGATGCCCACTGTTTGCATTTAGTATGGAGTTCGCGGCCGTTCCCTTTTTGTGAATGCTGGTCATTAGCTCACCATTATTGGTGTTCAATTCAATGTTCACAAACGGGCAATATTTCCTGCTCCAAGAGGCTGTAAACTTGAAATTAAGATTATTGGTGTTCAATTTATTTATAAACCTCTCCATCAAAGTTGTCACCCTCCCATAGCATGAAGAGGTCATCAATACAGCGTGTCCAGATCACAACTTTCTGCATATTCTGCTTGTTCTCTTCTGCCCAGGCTACCTCCTTCTCCCTCCACCCAATGAACACATTTGCATAGGCAGGGCAAAGGAGGTACCCATAGCCATGCCCTGTCGCAAGTAAATCCTCTTGTTGAAGGTAAAGACATTGTGTGTAAGAAAGTATCTTAACATATCCATCATCATCTGTGTATGTTACAGGAGTTCAATAGGTCTGTCTCTTAGGAAATAATAGCAGGCCAGAACCCCATCATTGTGATTTATTGATGTGTACAACGACACTATGTCCAACATAACCATGATGTATTCAGGTTTCCGTGGTATGCCATATATCGTTTTCAAAAATTCAGTAGAGTCCTTCAGGTAAGATAGTAAGCTTGTAACATATGGTTGCAGAAACAGATCCAGCTATCTTGTGGTGCTCTCCAATAATGTTCCTATTGAACTGACTATTGGCCTGCCGGTTGGTGTCCTAATATCTTTGTGCACCGCTGTGAGGAAATATATTGTGGCTAATCTGTCATGTTCTGAGCAGAGATTCTGATATTCTTCCCACTACAAAATATCTTTCTCATGCTACATTTTCAATAACAAGTGGTATTCAGCTTCAATCTCCCACATGAGATTGTGAGACAGGCATTCCTAGTGGGTTATATTGCCCAATTGCCATTCTGCCTCAGTCACAATATTTTCGCCCTTGTCCAATGTCTTGATAATCAGTGAACCATTCCCCTTAAGGTTTGTGATGTCATTCCAATCCTTCAGGGTAAAGTTTCCTTTTCTCTTTTTCAGATCCCATTTCCTTCTGTGGTGATCCCTGGGTCTGCAAGGGGGCTGGGTGACCCTCGCACTTCAAAGTATTAGTCCCGGGGAGGTGGCGGTCCCCAGGCAGGCACCCGCATCTTTAATTCTTATTGCCCCCGGGACCTGGCCCACCGGGGGCCCACTTGAGCCCGCGCTGAACAGGCCCAGGGGGTCATGATGTTTCTACCCTTTTCTTGTTTTTTCAAGTGTTGGCGAGTGTGTTCAAGTGTTGACAACCAATCAGATTTCAGGCACAAAATCGGGAGTGTTCGCGGATCCACAGCGGCCACAGTTGTATCTCTGAGAAATCTTTACATTACTCAAAAATTACTAAATGGATTTACACTATTTTCTTTTTTTTTTTTAGATATGTTTTATTAATTTTCACCCAACAAACAACTTACATTTATCTTATAACAGTACATTGGTACACTTCTTGATTTCTTAATGTCGCATTTCTCTGGCTATGGCATACAGACAAAACTAAATTCCATTGTCCACCATTTTCCCCGCATACATATCCCCTTATGATATGCATTGTCCAATTTACAGCTGTAGTCAAGTATGCTCCCTCTGTGAGTCCATGTGCCATCAGTTTGTTCGATCAAGGCTCCCATCCAATTGCGAAGCATGCCATCCCCTTTGACCCTCCCTAACCCTCTCCACCGGTGTGTTCGACATTACCGTCCTGCTAAAGTCATGCAGTATGTAAGTTGGTCACGGACATATAGCTCCCTCTCTTATTGGGTTGGCCAACCAAGTCAACGTCTTTCCTAATTCCGCTACAATGTCTCCTGGAATGGTGAGGTACCCCAATATGGTCTCCCTATTCAAGGCGTCCCTGCCGGCGTATCTAATGACTCCCCATCCGACTCTGGCTCGGGTATCTGCAACAGTGCCACCAGAGCTTCCCATGTCTGGGCAGCCTCCAATGCCTTCTCGCAGTTAGATCTCCTAGCTAGCTGGAACTGTACCATGCTCTCGCTTGCTGCCCACCTGGTTAACTCTACCTTCCAGTGCTCAACGCTGGGTCCTTGCCTGGATTTCCAATTCTTCGTTAATTCCCTTTTAGCTAGTATCAGTCCAGGAACTTATTTGTGACTTTTGTCTTGTTCGTATGAGGAAACCAGTGTAGCATGCATGCACCCATGTTTGGATCTATCTGCCTGTCCGTCACCCCACATAAGATATCAACCACTTCCTCCCAGTATGTTCCTAATTGCAGGCAACTCCACATCATGTGAATAAATTCTGCTTCTTCCGAGTTGCACCGTGGGCATCTGGCTGTGTCTACATTAAAATATTTATTAATTTGCGCCGGGGTTAAATACACCCTGTGCAATATATAGAAATGAATGAGCTGAAACCTGGCATTGCGCTACTCGTCCACGCCCTCTCTACTATTCTCGACCACGTTGTGTCAGGGATTTCCTTACCCAGGTCTGCTTCCCACTTCCCTTGTAATTGACTCAGCGGCTGTCTCCCTTCCTCCCCCATCCTTCTGTATAAACACGTTATGGCCTTGAAGGTCCCTGCCGCCATCACTATATACTGGCCCGTTAAAGATGTCTGTGGCTCGGTTAGCCCTTTTCCCCACCGATGTTGGATTGCTGCTGTGAGGGCTGAATGCAGAAGGAAAGCACCCCTGGGTAGGCCGTATCGGTCTTGCAGTGTCTGGTAAGGCAAAAGAACACCCTCTTCATACAGATCCCCTACCATTTGTACTCCCTGGTCTTCCCACTCAGCTAATGCAGACCAATCTCCCCCATGCGGAAGCGCAGTGCACATGCCCAGAGGGATCTCCGGCGCATATGGCCGTAGAACCCCACTTCGCTTTTGACTACGGTTCCAACACAATCTCAACGTCCGCTCTTCATGCGTTAACGTGTCAAGCCGCAAACGCTGACCAAGTATAACAAATGATAAGACATGACGTGGTATCCATCGACCCTCCAGTCCATCCGGGCCCCTGAATTCTCTTGCCACTGCCTGGGTAAACCACTGCAGCTGGGCTGCCAAGTAGTATTGCTCAAAGTCCGGGACCGCCCATCCTACCTCTGCTCTGGGTCGCATCATTGTGGTCAAGGTCACTCGACGTCTGCCACTCCCCCATATAAACTCCCCCACTAAGGCTCTGAGTCTTTTGAATAGCGATCCTGGTATCCATATCGGTAGTGTCCTGAAGTAGTATAACAACCGAGGTAACGCCACCATCTTCAACAGTGCTACTCGGCCCGCCACCGCGTGGTAACGTGCTCCAAAATGCTATACTCCCTTTAATCCCTCTAAGTGCTCTACTTATATTACCCTTCAGTAAATCCTCTTGCTTATGGTAAATGTGGGTCCCCAGATAAGGTAAACAGTGTGATTCCCATCTTATACCTCCCACTTGATGAGGGTTCTCCTTCATCTGTCTCACAGGGAACAGGCAGGTTTTCGCCCAATTCACCTGAAGCCCTGACGCCTCGCCAAACCCGCGCAGCAGCATTGACGCCCCTATCAAGGATTCTGCGGTGTTAGCCAGATACATGAGTAAATCATCTGCGTAAATCGAGATGTACTGCATGTCTCCCCTCAGGTCCAGTCCAATATAATGTTTCCCCGTTCTGGTGCGCACCGCTAGTGGCCTGATCGCTAGTGCGAACAGCAGCGGAGACAAAGAGCACCCCTGCCTCGTTCCCCGCTCCACAGAGCATGGTCGTGACACCATCGTCCCCGTCCGTACTCGGGCTATTGCTGTGTGCTAAAGGATCTGGGTCCACTTCACGAAACCCTCTCCTAGGCCCATCACTCGCATAACCTGAAATAAAAACGGCCACTCTAAGCTATCAAAAGCATTTTCAATATCTACTGAGAGGACCGCAGCTTCAGTAGTCGAGCCGTGGTTCCCCTCCAAGATACGGAGCAGTTGCCTCACATTTACAGCCGTGTTTCGCGTAGGAATGAAGCCCGCTTAGTCCGAATGGACCAGCTGCGTCATGTGCGGGAGGAGTCTGGTTGCAAGAATTCTACTCAGTATTTTGTAATCAGTGGTCAACATTGACAGTGGGCGATATGCCGACAAATCGGTCGATTCTCTCCCGGGTTTCAATAGTGGGATGATAATAGCTTCACGAGTAGTCGCTGGTAGCCTCCCTTCCTTCCATGCTGCCTGATACATCCGTAATAGTTGTTGCGCTAAGCAATCAACGTATCCAGAATAAAATTCTATGGGCAGGCCATCTACCTGTGGCGTTTTGTTACACGCCATGTTCTTAATCGCACCCCTAATTTCACCCAGCGTGATCGCCTGCCCTAACATATCTTCTTGCTCCTGCTCCAATCTGGGCAATATTAATTCAGAGAGAAACTCCTCTACAGCGTGCCCATCCTACCGTAGTTTGCTATGGTAAAGTGCAGTATTATAATCTAAAAACAGGCCATTTATCCCTTGCTGCGTATACACCAAGTTCCCTGTCGGCGCCGTTAATCCCAATATATGCGTGCCCCAGGCATGCGGGTTAGATAACCACGCTAACAGCGTGCCTGATTTATCTCCCTCTGCATGTACCTTTGCCTGATACGACTTATAGTCAAAGGAGCGTAACCTTTCCACTTGAGCCGCCACTGCTTCTCTAGCCTCCATAACCTCCCTGTGTATGCTCTTATCTTCAGGACGGGCCCTCTCAGCTTTGCGTAACCTATGCTCTGCCACCTCTATATCTTTCAATAGTGTTTTCCGCACTCAAACCGCCTTGGCAATACATAATCCCCTGATTACTGTCTTAAAGGCGTCCCACTCAACCGCCACCGATGTCGCCGTGCCATCATTCTCAGCAAAATATTGGGTTATACCCGTTCCAAGATCTGCGCAAAAAGCCGGATCATCTAAGGCCTCTGGTCTCAATCGCCAGGTCAGTATCGCAGCCATCTCTTGGACCCATCGAATCTGCACTAGTAGCAGATTATGGTCCGATATTGTCCTAGCTAGGTATTCACTATGACTGACTTTGGCATGCACATCCAGTGTGCATAATATCGAATCCAGCCGCATGTGCAAATCATGGATGCCGGAATAGTAAGAATAATTTCGCTCCTCCAAATGATGCTCCCGCCAGGTGTCCACTAATCCCCAGTCATTCTGCCACCCTCGTCTAGCCTTAGAGAGTCTATGGATCAGGGCATCCGGAAGCGGGGGGTGGGACCTGTCCATCTCTACATCCGCAATGGAATTAAAGTCTCCTCCCATCAATGTCGAACCAGTCAAATATGACGCTATCTTCCCTGACAAATGTCCAAAAAAAGAAGCCTGATCCACGTTAGGGGCATATATACTACCCAGTGTCACATCGGCACCATTGAGACGGCCGGTCACTACCACAAACGTCCCCTCTGGGTCAATCAATTGTTGGGTTGGCTGGAACGGAACTCTCGCCCTAACCCATATTAGCACTCCCCTAGCAAATGCTGAGTAAGTCGTGTAAAATAATTGCCTCCTCCATTTACGTTTCAGTGCTAGCCTTTAGTAATATGCGTCTCTTGTAGGAAGGCCATGTGGGTCCCCGTTGTACCAAATAAGCATGTACTTTGTGGCTTCTAAGCATCGAATGGAGCCCGCGTACTTTCCAGGTAATACATTTCAAATCATGTAGCGAACCCATGCAGAAACCAATTCCTTGTATAACATTGCCCCACACATTGAAACACACCGGTGGATTTACTTACCCCAACCAACCCCCAGAACTCTCCCCAACTACCCTCCCCAGGACAGGCGCTACAACAATAGTGCCCATCCAAACTACCACTCAAACCGTTCCTGTAGTAAAAACCAAAGGAACCCACTCACACAAATTTAGGGGGGGTGGTCTCAAAGCCTCAGAAGGTCGACTTCCTATACCTTCAGCAGCCTGCGCTGTGTCCCCGAGAAATCCGGTCAGCCCATCCAGGGCAGCAATTTGGTGGGATTACTACATTATTGACTCACCGGACCGTACTGACTCCTCTTACCACCATCACTCAGGCGTCAGTCAAACCCCGAGGAGATGCCCCCAGACCAGAAGCAGAGCCCTCCCCAACTCAACAGCCCCCAAAGCCAAGTCCTGGCACTATGCATCCACCACCTCGTCTGCCGTTCCAGCTGTCACATGTGGCATCGGAGCACTTCCTGTGTCCGATTCCTCGGTGCCCAACTCCGCCGAGCCCTTCTCAGAGTTTGACGCCTCCTCTGCCACCGTTCCTGTCTCTTGCGAAATGGCCGCAACAGCCTGCAAAGCAGCCAAGCGTTCTTTCTCTGTCTGTGTTCCAGTGGGTTTTGATGTCTCCGCGCGGTGTCGTTGGATCCGACGCGATCGTCGCGGCCGCGGTCCCTCCTCTGGCATACCCCTGCCATGCCCTGCTTCTCCAGCTCCTGATCTGTACAGTTCCAGCCAGTCCCAGGCCTCCTCGGGGCTGTCATGGAAGTTCGTCTTACCATCCAGTATTATCTTTAGCCGTGCTGGAAACATTAGGGAATATTGTAGGCCTTCGTCCCGGAGTGCCTTTTTGACTTCCAAGAACAACATTCGTTTGCGCTGTACTTCGAGTGTGTAGTCCGGAAACAGCGTCACTTTCCCATTACCCACCTTGTATGGACCTGCAGTACGAGCGTTGTGTAGTAAGAGATCCCTGTCCTTATAGTGAAGCAGTCTAGCCACCACCAGTCTAGGTGGTGTCCCAGAGGCTAGTGGGCATGCTGGGACTCTATGTGCTTGTTCAAGAGTGTAGAACGATGAGAGGCCTTCAGGTGCCACCTCCGCTCTCAGCCAAGCTTCCAAGTACTCCACCATACTGGTTCCCTCCACTCCTTCCGGCAATCCAACCACACAAAAGTTATTCCTTCTGTTCTTCCCTTCAGCATCCTCCGCTCTCTGTTCCAGCACCTGCAGTCTGCGCTGGACATCCATCATTTGGGCTTCCATTGCCGTTTGGGCAGGCTCCAAGGTCTCCAGAGTCGCCTCTGTATGTTTCACCCTGTCAATTAATTTAGTGGTCAGCTCGGAGCAACCCCAACCCTTGCGCCACATGCACAATATCCAGTTGTAATGCCTCCCTGGTGTTGGTGATGGCTTTGAGGATTTGATCCACCTGTTGTTGCAGCATCCCTTCTGGTTGCTGCGGGTGTTCTTCCTGCTTGTCCGGCACTCCCGTATCCTCTTCTTGCTCGGGGGGCGCTCCCATCTGTTTTCCTCTTGGTTTCCCCATTACTACCTGCGGCGCAAGTTCTAGCACCAAGTCCGGCCTCCCTCCAGTGCCCGATGATATGCACGGTCCACCAGCGAGAACTTCGGGCTTCTATCCACACAAAGGCTGTTCCCCTCACAGGCGGGTACCTCGCTTGGCCACTGCCTTAATCACCCTCAGCTGGGGCCCGTGTCATGCTCCGCAGATAGCACCTTCCAGCCTCCAACACCGGCCAGCCACTCAGCAGCACCCCCCTAGGAGTCCTCACCTCCTGTGGACACCAGGAACGTGCACCCTAGAACTGAGGAAATGATCCAATGTCCATGCAGCTATGGCAGTCCGCTCCATGGATTTCCATAGGGTGCGCCCGCCGCTATCCCTTCCGCTGTACTACCGGGAATGCACTGCTCCTCCTGGTTGGTCCTCGCCTTTCTTTTGGCACTTCACCAGCTCGGCCGTCTTTTGTGCACTCCAGAGCTCCCTCACTGCATCTCCTG
This sequence comes from Triturus cristatus, assembly GCF_964204655.1. Lineage (NCBI taxonomy): Eukaryota > Metazoa > Chordata > Amphibia > Caudata > Salamandridae > Triturus > Triturus cristatus. The sequence continues at coordinate 905,291,330 of NC_140580.1, forward strand.
CCGCACTATACCTGCCCTATATGTCCGCCATCAGTCAGCTGGGTGCTTATTTGTAAGGTTTCACTCTCAGGAATTACCTCCCAAGCCGCAATATCTCTCTCTGTCCCCTGAAGCTCACCTCCGTTTTGCTGTTATTGGGGAGCACGCTGGGAGACTATTTTACCAGCTCAGTCGGGTCCAATCTTACTGCCTAGTCCCCTGCGCCAGACTAGTGCCGCCAGCCTCCCCGGAACTCAACGCAGTGAAGCCACTGCTCACCAGGCTATTCTGCCACCACTTGTCTCTTCTTCACAGTGTTGTGTGCCTCATAAGCAGGGCTCCGCTCGTCTCGGCATGCCCCCACTGTCCCCCAGTGCTGCACCAGTACACGCCGCCAGCCTGCAGCCTCCGGTCGCCAACCTGCCCCAGCTGCACCAACGATGCCGTCTGCCATCCGCCGCCTCCTCTGTGCCTCCGTCGCTCCAAGCGCCTAAGATGGCGGCTCTCCCTTTCTCTGAAAAAACTAGCATGTCCTACTTCAGCTCACCACATCTTAATCAACCAATCCCAATGGGACTAGGTCCGGGGGCACGTCCGCTAACACATGCCCCTGATGATGATGTCACGCGTTTACGGACGCTGTTGCGGTCACGTGACACGCGTCTTCGCATCACGTGATAGGTTTGTTTTTGTATTTCTTCCGGCTCCCACTTCATACTCACCAAGATCCGGGCCGAGCAGGACTGATCCAGGTATCTTGCGGGAGTGTGCGAGCATGGAAGTAAGTAGTTTCCCTTCACCATCGCGTCCCTCTGGTCCCAGTGAGTTTCTTTTACGAGTACCCAGACCAACAAGGTTCTCTTGTTTATCTACTCCTATAGATACTATAGCTCACTACCCCCCTCTCGGACCCATGACGCAACAAATACTGGTTTACTGAGTAAGAGTTCAGCCCTCTTTTTTCCATGGTGTTGTTGTTTTTAAATACCTAATTGATAGTCATGCACTGGAGCAACGGCGCCTGGCAAACACCATGTGTGCTCATTTCAGCATGTACTCCACTTGCACGAGTCCGCTATATGTATGTATGTATATATTTTTAAAGGCAAAACACTACGGCTAATACAGCCTATACCGACAGCACATCGCTGGCCGGCCAGTCAATACATTGTTCTATTGTCTTCACTGACACAATTAGTGCGCAGGACCACAACGAAAACACGATGATAAAAGTACAGGTCCTATAGCTCTCACAGAGCACCACTCTTTATTTGTGGGAGTCTTGATAACCACTTAACGTTATTTGACACCCACTCCCCCTTCACAGCATGGGCCTACCAATTGTGTTCACCTGAATCACGTAAAGCATAAGATATTCAAGTGACACAATGTGTCTATCTGTATATGTCTTTATGTGTGTTATGTCTGTTTTTTTCCCCTTACAGGCGTTGTTAGCCCCCTAATTACAGGATGGCTCTTGCGGTAAAACAGTGAGTCTTACCGCTCAAACACACCACTGGTCAGGGTGCACCTTAGCGTGTGCATACCGCCGTGGTGTTCCCTATGGTCCTGATGAATGCTTAGCCGACTGGGCTCATTAAGCAGAAACATGTTGACCTTCCCCCCTTTTGGATAAGCCTTGTCCCACCTAATTGGCCGGCTTCTGTCCAACCCACTTGTTTTTATTTCGGTATTTGGTTTGCCAGGATTAAATTGGTTATTGGTTAAAACCACTCACCTTTTAAAATTTTCACTTCCCTTTCCATCAAAAACCAGCTCCGCTGTAGTTCAGGCGTTGTAGCACACCAGAGAGGCATTCGGCCTCTCTGGTGGAACCCGATGATGAAGCATGTCACCAACTAGGTTGGTGAGTGAGGGTTCTTTTAAAAACACAATTTTTGCTCACGCTGTTACTCCTAGTTTGCTCCTTACATTGTTCACTCTTTTGTTGTTGATGTATCATTAACCAGGGGGATCAAGAGTGACTGTCCCTCACCCTCTCGTTGTTATTGTGATATTTGGCAGCGCACAGCTGCGAGGGTATTTTCCCTTCTTTTTGCCTTGATATCTAGCGACTCTTCAACACAACATCATGGATAACCTGGGCCTCTCTTACTCCAATGAGGAAGTAGATGCCCTTTTGGCAGATCCCTCACTGTTTTCTGATCCTTCTATTGCTCAAACTATTTCACAAACCACTGAGTGGGATAAATTAAGTGAGCAGAAACGGGGACGGATACGCACTATTCTTCACGGCACAATTCTTACAGAATATCTCAGGAACAATATAGCACCCAAAGGTTTACTGGTCACCAATGCCCCCCGAATTTTCCTAGATGATGCACAGTTTAGGAAGGAATGGGCCCAAATTGCCTGGCACTGCACCAGGGATTGGCTGGTGCTGATTATTAAAACAGCACTGAGGCTCTCAGAGGCCATAATGGTGGAAATCCAACTAACGGAAACCCATTTCAAGTCGACACTAGTGGGATTTAAGAAACGACTTGAAGAACTCAACAGAGAAATGACTGAATACAAAGACTCTCTCACTCACTCAAAAGCCCAAAAATTCCAGAAAGATCTGTCCAAATGGTCCTATGTGCGAGCATATCCTTATACTAGCCCAGACTACACTCCGCCGACCAAAAATGATTTCGGCACTGACAGTTCAGCTGATGAATCCACTGGTAGTGATTCAAGCAGTGGCAGCTACAAGGCTCGACAGCGGGGGAGAGGAAGAAACAGACGACAATACAATAACCAGTCTTGGCTTCCATACCAACAACCCCCTTTTCAACCCCCGTTCCACCCGATGATGGGTTGGAACCCTGGTTTCTTTCCACCTCCACAGTTCCAGCAGAACCAATACCGCCCTCCTTTTTTAGAGAGGGGCAGGAGAGGCAGGGGCCGAAGAAGAGGCTCCACCCAAGTCCATTGGCAGCAAGACGAAGCAGTGGGGGACAACACGAGGAGCAAGACACAACGGGCAGGCCCCAGCAACCAATGAGTCTGATCACTAATTTATCATCCATAACACTTACGACCGATGAAACTTCAGTCCTGGAGAAGGGGCTAGGTTTTATACCCACAGCTAACTTTGATCGCTTTAAACTGAGATGCGAACTCTCCAACTTTTTCAGGAAGCTCAAGCTCAAGAGTTTTTTTGAGAAAATACCTTCGGACAGTACCGATTCTCCGTCAAGTGATACTGGATTCAAGATCAAATCCAATTTTACACCTCCCCCACACTCTATACCGCCCGAAATCACAGCATTCGAACAGGCGGTTTCTAACGATGTCGAAGCCTTCATCGAACCCGACCGTTTCAAGAACATGACGGCAGGCGAATTTCAAGCGCTACTCTCTCTGCAATCAAACACGGACATCGTGATAAAACCAGCAGACAAGGGTGGAGGAGTAGTTATTCAGGATTCCACTGCCTACGACAGGGAATGTAGACGTCTCCTTAATGATCCCATTAGCTATAAACCTCTGACTACGGATCCGTCCTTGGAACTCCAAGGTATCATTCATGATTTGATCAATGACGCCGAAACTAATGGCGATATCACCAAACAAGAAGCGACTTTCCTCACTGCTAGTGAGGGGAAGATCCCTTATTTCTATACCCTACCAAAAACGCATAAGAACAAGATACCACCTCCTGGCAGACCAATTGTGTCAGGGATTGGCTCATTGCTGGAACCCCTGTCACGTTACTGTGATTTTTTTCTGAAGCCGCTGATTCAATCAACAAGCACTTATCTCAAAGACACCAAAAGTCTGTTATCATTACTCCAAGGGATGGTTCTCCCGGAAGGTGTATCCTTCCTTGTGACAATGGATATTGAAAGTTTGTACACCTGCATCCCCCAGGATGACACCATCAATGTCGTGAGACGCACCCTTGAGTCCAGTGTTTGGAACTACACGACCCCACGAGAATTCATTGTCAGCTGTGCCACTCTCGCACTGAAAAGGAACTTCTTCGAATATAAGGGTGACCTTTTTCAACAGATCACAGGAACTTCAATGGGCAGCACTTTTGCGCCTTCGGTAGCCGGGTTGTATGTTTTCGACTTCGAAGGAAAATTCATTTTGGCCCCCAAAAACCCTTTTCTGTCAAACCTTTTCTTTTGGAAAAGGTACATTGACGATGTGCTGATCATTTGGCAGGGCTCTGAGGACCGCCTCCAAGATTTCTTTGGCTGGATAAATACTTGCGATCCCCATCTCAGATTCACCCACACGCATGACAAGGATGAGATGATCTTCCTTGATGTGGTAATCACTAGAACAGGTGATACCCTCCAAACCAGAACTCATCATAAACCGACGGCAAAGAATAATCTGTTACACTTTTCCAGCTACCACCCCCGCCCTCTGAGGGAAAACCTCCCCTTCGGGCAATTTTTGCGGCTCCGACGGAACTGCAGCGAAGTGTCTACATACAAGAAACAAGCACAAGAACTCACATTGAAATTGAAATCTCGGGGTTACCCTGACAGGATCCTTTCCAGGAGCAACAAGCGGGCCCGGAATCAAAATCGAGACGCTCTACTAGAAGACCATGTGAGAGATGACCAGGATTCCATACCTCTCACTTGTGTAACGACTTTCAATGCAGCATCAAACGCAGTCAGTAAGTCCATTAAAAAACACTGGAATATCCTGACGAGCAATAAGCACAACTGGGAAAAACCTTTATTCTCTTACAAAAGAGCAAGGAGTTTAAAGGATGCCTTGGTCCATACTCGCCCTAAGATACCAGACAAAGATCAATATCAGTCTATTACTAGTGCGTGGGGCCTTCCTCCTATTATTGGCCACTACCCTTGCGGTTCATGTAGCGTCTGCCACCTGACTTCCCCCTCGAAATACCTTGAACTTGAACCAGGGAAACAATGGGTGCAGAGAACGCACACAAACTGCAACTCTACAGACGTTGTTTACCTCATCACTTGTCCCTGCGGACTAAGATACGTCGGGATGACAGGGAGGAAAATCAAGCAGCGCATATGCGAACATCGCAGTACCATTCGCTGTCGAAAACTAAGCACGAAATTGACAGAACATTTTCTCTTGGCCAATCATACCACGAACGATATGACTTGGTCAATCATTGAAAAACTGAAACCAGGACGAAACACCCAGCAGCTACTCTTTGAAAAAGAGCAAAGGTGGGTCTATCGCCTTTCTACTCACCTCACAGGTCTTAATGATAACATTCCGTGGAACTCCGTCTTGAAGAATTGAAATATGGGTTAATTTCCACTATTGGGACTAACGCCTTGATGGCCTCTTTGTAGCACAGCCTAGGTTTTCTTTAGACCCCCTCCGTCGTGTTTCTCATCCGAACTGACCAATGCAGTTGGTCACTAATAGATGCAAAACACAAAGCGCCTCTCTTTAATGTCCTCATGAAAACATTTGTCGCTTAGGGGACCCTCCCAAAATGTGTAATCCTTTGAAAAGTTTTCAGGCATTACGTGGCATGTTTAAGTAGGCAACAGTCACCGGCTATTTTCAAACATAAATAAACATGACGAAGTTTTTTCGCCATTATTTGTCAATTTCTCTGAAAAAACTAGCATGTCCTACTTCAGCTCACCACATCTTAATCAACCAATCCCAATGGGACTAGGTCCGGGGGCACGTCCGCTAACACATGCCCCTGATGATGATGTCACGCGTTTACGGACGCTGTTGCGGTCACGTGACACGCGTCTTCGCATCACGTGATAGGTTTGTTTTTGTATTTCTTCCGGCTCCCACTTCATACTCACCAAGATCCGGGCCGAGCAGGACTGATCCAGGTATCTTGCGGGAGTGTGCGAGCATGGAAGTAAGTAGTTTCCCTTCACCATCGCGTCCCTCTGGTCCCAGTGAGTTTCTTTTACGAGTACCCAGACCAACAAGGTTCTCTTGTTTATCTACTCCCATAGATACTATAGCTCACTACCCCCCTCTCGGACCCATGACGCAACAAATACTGGTTTACTGAGTAAGAGTTCAGCCCTCTTTTTTCCATGGTGTTGTTGTTTTTAAATACCTAATTGATAGTCATGCACTGGAGCAACGGCGCCTGGCAAACACCATGTGTGCTCATTTCAGCATGTACTCCACTTGCACGAGTCCGCTATATGTATGTATGTATATATTTTTAAAGGCAAAACACTACGGCTAATACAGCCTATACCGACAGCACATCGCTGGCCGGCCAGTCAATACATTGTTCTATTGTCTTCACTGACACAATTAGTGCGCAGGACCACAACGAAAACACGATGATAAAAGTACAGGTCCTATAGCTCTCACAGAGCACCACTCTTTATTTGTGGGAGTCTTGATAACCACTTAACGTTATTTGACACCCACTCCCCCTTCACAGCATGGGCCTACCAATTGTGTTCACCTGAATCACGTAAAGCATAAGATATTCAAGTGACACAATGTGTCTATCTGTATATGTCTTTATGTGTGTTATGTCTGTTTTTTTCCCCTTACAGGCGTTGTTAGCCCCCTAATTACAGGATGGCTCTTGCGGTAAAACAGTGAGTCTTACCGCTCAAACACACCACTGGTCAGGGTGCACCTTAGCGTGTGCATACCGCCGTGGTGTTCCCTATGGTCCTGATGAATGCTTAGCCGACTGGGCTCATTAAGCAGAAACATGTTGACCTTCCCCCCTTTTGGATAAGCCTTGTCCCACCTAATTGGCCGGCTTCTGTCCAACCCACTTGTTTTTATTTCGGTATTTGGTTTGCCAGGATTAAATTGGTTATTGGTTAAAACCACTCACCTTTTAAAATTTTCACTTCCCTTTCCATCAAAAACCAGCTCCGCTGTAGTTCAGGCGTTGTAGCACACCAGAGAGGCATTCGGCCTCTCTGGTGGAACCCGATGATGAAGCATGTCACCAACTAGGTTGGTGAGTGAGGGTTCTTTTAAAAACACAATTTTTGCTCACGCTGTTACTCCTAGTTTTCTCCTTACATTGTTCACTCTTTTGTTGTTGATGTATCATTAACCAGGGGGATCAAGAGTGACTGTCCCTCACCCTCTCGTTGTTATTGTGGCTCTCCCTTTCAACCAGCCTCTCGGGCCAAGGTTAAGCAGCGACGCAAACCTCCCAGCGGTTATTGCAACCGGGAGCGCCCCCTACTCACTTTCTCACCGCAATGCCTTCCGCTCCCGAGGTCCCGTCCTACTCGTCCTCACCTCTGGAGACGCAGCGTCACACAGTGGCAGGAGGTTCCCCAGCCCCGAACCACCGGTGAGCGGCCCCAGTCTGCGTATGTTCAGTTATCGGCTCAGTGGGTACTGTGCCAGTGTAGTCACCACCATGCGGGACCCGACGTCCTCTGGTGTCCCCGCGTCGGCAGCACAGTCGTCTCCCGGCTCCCCGTTCTGTTACTGCGAAGTCTTGGCCGCCATCATGCCCCTTCATCCTGCGGGCAGCTCAACTCGGAGATTCACAGGTCCTCAATGTCTGGGTGCTTTGCTGCCGTCGCCACTCCAGCTCCCGGCCCTAAGTGACACCCATACAACTTTTCAGGGGCTCGATTCAGCCTCCCGCATCAGGATTTTGATCGGGGCAGCGCGGAGCTCTGTGCTCACGCGTCTTCCCTCATCTGCTCCGTGGCCACGCCCCCTAAATGGATTTACACTATGTAACAAAAAGTGCGTACTCTGGACCAAGAGCTACCTTGCTGTCAAGTGACAGCAGCTGAAGTGACCGCCAGTAGGTAGTTAAAATTAGGACCTAGTTTTCAAAGGAAAGTGGTTTTTGATATATATCTATATATCTATCTATCTATCTATATATATATATATATATATATGAGACAGCGCACTCTCTGGACGGGTGCTTTTGACGCGAAGGTGCGTCCGCGTTTACATATACGCGCTCACTCCCAATCTTTTCAAGACTCGGAAAGCACTCTATGGGAAACCCCAGCAATCTTTCAAATCCTTTATTTGCGTTGCAAGCATGAAAAACATGACGCGTTTCGGCTATGCCTTAGTTGAATGTTCTCATTGAACGCGCCGAAAAAACGGCATATTTAAAAGTGCATTACGTGAATCACATGACACAGTGAAGCATGGAAATTAACAAAGGACAATCTCCTTGTAAAATATGGCGCCATATTGGAGTGTAGTTTTTGAAACGCTCAAATGCAGATTCACAAAAATTACTCATGTCTTCCATAAAGTGTTCACTGATATTAACTTCCTAATTGGAAGGGAGACTCATAAGACTATTTCGCCGTATATCGGCATAGTCGGTGTCCATATTGCATTATATCACCATGGATTGGTAACCATTCGCTCATTACTATTGTCATGTTCACAGACTGTTTATACTAGACAGCATATAAATAAACATTTCACTGCCGTTTATCGGCTATCTCAATAATATGCTGATCTGACCATTATTACGCCGTGTATCGGCTTCAACTTTATCATGGTTGATCACATCGCAACAGTCTGCTGATTCACATAAAACCATCACATAAAAATAAACCTTCAAGGAATGATCAAAAATAGAGCACTTAGCTGACACAAATTATTAGTAAAAAATTATATCATCACTTTCATCATTCATACAATTAACATCGGTATATTCAACCACAAAACCCCACTGTTTATTTAATTTGGTTCAGTCCCCTAGATGAACCGCCAGTTCTTCCCCTACATTCATACCAAAGGGGTTCTTAGTTCCCAGGTCTATGATGTATCGTGATTCCAACCTGTGAAGTTTTTTAATTCTGTCCCCCCCCTTATGCTTATTGGGACATGATCCAACCCATAATAGCGTAACAGCTCCCTGTTGCTATTGTGTTTCTCAGAATAATGCCTCGCAACGGGATAGGTAACATCACCCTTAGTTATGGCACGCATGTGCTCCAAGATGCGTATATTGACACAATGGATCATGCTACCAATGTAGCGTAAGCCACACGGGCACTCCAAACAATATACCACATAATTGGTGTTACATGTTAGAAACTTTTTGATAGGCCTAGGTTTCTTTATGCCAGTTACTAAATAGGTGGATGTCCTCTTACTGCCCACGCAGGCCTTGCATTTTCCGCAAGGGAAAAAACCCTTAAGATCCCTTAGGGTTCCGGCTGCCTTGGGTTTCGTAGGGAAATGACTCTGCACCAGACTATCCCTTAGCGACCTGGCTTTCCTGAAAGTTACCAAGGGGACAGAGGGAATATCCGAGCCTATGATGTTATCAGTCTTTAGAATATGCCGATTCTTTCTCAAGATCCTTCTTAACTCATTAGCATCACTTGAGAAAGTCGTCACCATCCTGAATTTATTTACACCTGCCTCATTCGTCTTTCCTCTCTTACTTTCGTCTTTCTCTCTCTTTGTTTTTTTTCATTGTCAAGCAGAGTAGCTCTAGGTATATTCCTGACTCTTTTGAGGGTTGTATCGAGAGGAATTCCTGCGTTTGAAACGTAATAGCACTAGGGAAGGGGATTTCAATAATGCGGCACAAGAGAGTACTAACAGATTCCTAGTGAGAGGGTATAATAAGGAATATCTCCATACAACCCTCAAAAGAGTTTTTTCGGCCAGTTCAATGAGAACATTCGACTAAGGCATAGCCGAAACGCGTCATGTTTTTCATGCTTGCAACGCAAATAAAGGATTTGAAAGATTGCTGGGGTTTCCCGTAGAGTGCTTTCCGAGTCTTGAAAAGATTGGGAGTGAGCGTGTGTATATATATATATATATATATATATATATATATATATATATATATATATATTATCTACTGGCGGTCGCCAGTAGATAGTTATAGTTAGGACCCTGTTTCCATAGGAAATCCGCAACATTCTATTTGGAATAACTTTGGCGCCGGTCGACGAATGCTCGCGAAATTTTCAAAACTAATGGGGCGCTACGCTCCGCTCCTACCCTGAAAGTCTCGGGGGGATTCGTCAAGCGGGGGCTGAGAAAAAAGGGGGGTCCCAAAATGTGTTTTCCCCATGCATTTTTCCATAGGACCTTTAGACACAGCTACAGCCCGAACGGCTGAACAGAATTACTTGAAATTTGGCAGAGAGGTAGTCCTCAGGTCAAGGAAGTGCCTTTTGTAGGTCTGGTGTAAATCTGTTCAGTAGGTCCTGAGAAATTAGCATTTAAATCAATATATATATCTGTAAGCGCGCTCCGTGCGCTTACCGTAAGCTTACCGTACGCGTACGGTGCCGTGCACGAGCTCAATTCTGATTGGTGGTTACATGACTGTAAACATTCGAATCGGTCGAAACCAGGAAGTGTCAGCCGCCATTTTATGTCTCTCGCACTGAGAAACAAAGGTGGGGAACGTGAAACGGGGGCAACGAAGAGAGTTGCAGACCCCCTAGTGTTTGTCAGGGGGTCCAAGAAGGACCCAAAAGTACGAAAAATAAATTTTAAAAAATTTTAAAAAAATCGCGGGGTACGCGTACGGTAAGCTTACCGTACGCGCACGGCAAAAAAAAATAAAAAAAAAAAATAAAGAAGTAACAATCACATTTATTAAATAAATTAAAGGACCCACAAGGGAGAAAAAAACAAATGTTACTGCGTAAAAAAATGCGAGGCGTGCACGGCATGGACTGCGCAATGTGGGCGCACGGTGCGCGAAGCGCACCGTGCGCGCAGGGTGTGCGCATAGTGAGAAACCAGAAAAAAAAAAAATAATAAATACATAACTTAGCATTTAAAAAAACGTACAAATTCACTGAAAAAACCATAGGTTTCACACACGTTATAGTTAGGAATTATCATTTACAAAACCTTGCAAATTCACTTAAAAAACCATAGGTTTCACACATGTTATAGTTAGCTGTACATTTCACTGGTAAAAAACCAATGAAATTCCACGTTATAGTTAGATCAGGTAACTATAACTTGCGCGACCGCAATCCACAATGTGTAATTTCAGATGTCATCATTGATGTCATGAGTGATGTCACTGACCATGTCATGAGTGATGTACTATGTGACGTCATCAGCAGTTTATTGTGGGCGCGCAAGTTATAGTTACCTGATCTAACTATAACGTGGAATTTCATTGTTTTTTTACGAGTGAAATGTACAGCTAACTATAACATGTGTGAAACCTATGGTTTTTTAAGTGAATTTGCAAGGTTTTGTAAATGATAATTCCTAACTATAACATGTGTGAAACCTATGTTTTTTTCAGTGAATATATATATATATATCACCTAATAGTAGGTAGTTATAGTTAGGACCTAGTTTCCATCATATAAGAATCATTTTGTTGTTTTGCTAATAACTTTGGCACCACTTGAGGAATCATTACAAAATGTTCTAAACCAGTTTGCCACTCACTTCAGCTGCTATTTGGAACATTTTGCAGTGATTCGTCAAGTGGGGTCCGAAAAAAAGGGGGGTCCCAATGCAGTTTCTTACAGGGATTTTAGACACGACTACAGCTGAAACCGATTAACAGAATTACAGAAAACAGCTTATCGAAGATTTCAGAAAACTTGATCTTGGTCTAGATAGAGTGCTTTTTGTAATTGCTGTAAGTCTGTTCAGTAGTTTTTGAGTAATTTAAAAAAAAGATTTATGTATAGCTAAAGATACGGCTCCACTGCAGTGGGCCATGAATCCATGTGACAATAGCAATGACGTGTTTGGCTGCCACCACTTCATGCAGGAAGTGTTGGCGGCCATCTTGGAACTTGGTTTGAGTCCTAAGAAAAACCATTAAAAAAAAACCCACAAGGGTTTAGGACAGGAATACCCTGACGCAGTTGGCTTGGTGATGGGGTCCTAACGCGACCTCGCCTATGGGCCAAAAAGTTTTGTTTTTTAAATTTTGCTGTGAATTCGGTCTCCCGCGCTTGTGTTTTTTTATAATCCCGGGTGGGTCAGGTCCCAGGGGGGATAAATATATATATTCGGGGAGAGGGGGGCATGTGTAACCCCACTCCCAGGTCGATTTTGGCCCCGGGGACCCCAACTCCCAGGTTTGGCCATAGTCAAAAAGGGGGAAGGGGCCACAGCTCCCCTCCCTGGGCCAATCTCAGCCCCAGGGACCCCATCCCCCGGGGCCCAGCGGTATAAGTAATGGGGAGAGAGGCCTTCCCGGGCCACAATTAGAAAGGGGAGAAAGGGCGGGAGGCCCCCCTCCCTGAGCCATTAATGGCCCTGGGGATCCCATTCCCCAGGGCTGGCTCATATGCACTGGTGCGGGCAGGGAAACGTGTGTTTGCTCTTGCTTGGTGGGAGCAATTTCAAAACTCCAGCCAAGTGGGAGCAAACAATAATTCCGCTCCCAACCGGTGGGAGCATCCAACCATAGTGTGGTGGGAGCCCTAGGTGGGCAGGCTCCCACCCTTTTTTGGCTGGGCCACACGGTATGGGGTCCCTTGGGCCAAAATCGGTCCTGGGAAGGGGGCCATGCAGCTCTTGTCCCCCGTTAGACATTGGCAGGGCCTCGGATGAGTTGCCAGGGGCCAAAAAGGGCTCCGGAGGTGGGCTGTGTCCCCCCTCCCACTTTTTTTTAAAAGGCTGTGCCCTGGGGGATGGGGTCCCTGGGGCCAAAATTGGACTGGGAATGGGGGCTGCATGCCCCCCTCCCCATTTAAATAGGTGATGGGCCAAGCGGTATGGAGTACCCGGGGCCGAAAATGGCCCAAGGAGGGGTGATGCATGCCCCCTCCAACTTGTGCACTTTGCCGGGCCCGGGGAGTCTCCAGGCACATAATCAGCCAGGAAGGGGGTTGTATGCCACCCTCCCCATTAAAAATGGTGGCGCGCCCTGGGGTTTGGGCTCCCGGGGCCAAATTAGGTCTCAACATGGGGGCCACAAGCCTCTCTCACCCTGAAATAGGTTGACAGGCCCCAGGGAAGGTGGCATGCATTTTCCATAGACTTTTTTAAGACAGGTTACAGCAGAGACTGCTGAATGAAATGACACCACATTTGGCAAGAAGCTCGATTTTGGTCTGCAGATTGTGCTTTTTGTGATTTGGTGTAAATCCATTCAGTGGTTTTTGAGTTATAAAGTGTTGAAAATAATTCTATATTTTGGCATGCGCACTTGCAAGACGTACAACATAGGAGTTTTTTCATAGAAGAAGGATGGCGAGGAGCAGGAAGTTGAGCGGCCAGGCAGAGGAGGAGGCAGCCATGCAGGTAAGTGCCTTCTTTTTAAATTTGTAATTAATTTGGGAGGGGGGAGGGAGCAGAGCGGATTTCCACTGAGTTTTTTTCAAACTCTGTAGAACTTCGCATAGAGGCACCACGCCAGCATCGCCCCCCCTTATGTCTCACGTGAGCCTTTCTCCTGGTTACCCATGTATGACCCAGGAACTTAGCTACTGCAACAATGAACAGAGGTCTAGTGTCTGTCCTAAGGATGCGCAAGACATCCTGATAGTTCCCCGAGCCCACTTGCTTACAAATGGGTTTTATCCATTTAGATCTTAAATGTGCATAAGCTAGTCATGCGAACAGCACGTGGGGGACGGACTACAGGGGTGTCCTGCATCCAGGGCAGTTGCTAAGGCTCGGTTCGCTAGTATGACATTTAGCTGTTATCTCATTAACAGGCAAAGTGCTGAACCTGAATTGTATGTAAAGTTTCCTATCCTGTGGAATCTGGATTAGATCTAGATAGGGTTCCAGGAGTCTGGTCTGCTTATGCATTAAGAATTCTACGGTGAGATTCCCCTGATCAGATCTGATAAAATCTTGTTGCGCAGCCCACTCCCAGTAGTGGTGCCTTACTATGTCTTTTTGGAGTAAGGGTAAGTCTGCTTTTTCCCAAGCTTCACATAGCCCTACTTCGGACACAAGCTTTTTCATGTTTTTTATCCATCCCACCTTATTGCAGGTGTCCAGGCGAAGGACCTCTGACAGGGCTTTAGAATAATATAGTAGCTCAGGAGTCCTCTGGATTCTTGCCCAAAACAATAATGGGCGGAGTTTGGCAATATAATTTATGGGACGTTGTCCCATATCTAACAAAAGAGGGACCAGTGGGGTACTTTGGGGCAATATCACTAAGCTCCTTAGAAATTTGTGCTCTGCTCTTCTCAGCTCGGAGGTGTTGTCAAAACCCCATAGCTCTGCCCCATAGAGGGCAGAGCTAACTGCTTTAAGGTCATAAACCTGTACAGCAGCAGCAACAGGTCTACTGTGAGAGGAATGATGTTCTTTCGCTAGAACCCCAGTGATGCGCTTGTGGCTCAAAATCATCTTTGTGAGATGGAGCTTACAGGACATTCTCTCAGTGAGTCCAACTCCCAGGTAGTCAAAAGTATTGACTCTTTCCAGGGGTGCCCCTCCCAAGGTTGGTCTGCCTTTGAATGACTTACCAGGCCTCTAGTGTCACAAAATAATTTTAATCTGTTTAATAGTGTCTGGAGCCCCTCCGGGGCTTTAGACACCAACAAGGTGTCGTCGGCAAATAAAAAGGTTACTACCTTTTCCCAGCACAGTAATGGAACATCATCAGTTTCCTGTGATAGAAAAGCTACCACTCCATTCATGTACAGGGAAAAGAGCATAGGGGCCAGGACACAGCCTTGACGGACTCCCCTATTGACTGCGATATGGTCCGTAAGCTGACCCGAGAGCCACATCTTATCCGGGCAAAGTTGTCTTCATGCAGATGGACAACCAGATAAAGGATAGGTATCAGTATTCCCATTTCTTTTAAAACATGCCACAACCTCTGTCTGGGAACTAGGACGAAGGTGGTCTTTAGATCGATAAATGCTAGCTATAGGCTGCCCTGACCAATCACTACAACTTTCCAGTAAAGGAGCAGAAGACTGAATACCTGGTCGATCGTCCCTGTCATTTCTCTGAACCTGGCTTGGGATTGCAATAGAATTGCATTACCATCCACCCAGGCCTGAATCTTAAAAGCAGGGCTCTGCAAAAAACCTTTTGAAGTGCATCTATCAGGCTAATTGGCCTGTAGTTGCAGGGCTCACCTCTGTCCCCTTTTTTAAAAAATGGGGACCACCTCTACCCCCCTTCCAAGACCCTGGGACTGGGGCACCGCTTGCCATAGCATTAGAAAGGAGAAGAAAATAGCAGGCCCAATTTTCGATATCAGAAAGGAAGAGATCCCCGGAGATGCCATCAGGCCCTGGGGCTTTGGACTGTACTATTCGGCCAATAGAGCTCTCGATCTCGCTCAAGGTGAAGAAGTTGCCTCCCGAAAACTGGTGAGGCAAACAGCTTTCTCCAGCGAGAGCGGATTGAGAGTTTCGAATAGAGCTTTTTGAATTGGTTGTACCAAGCTTGGGCTGTGATATAATTGGGGGGAGGTTGCGCCCCAGTTTTTTCGCCCAAAGTGAATAGGGACCAAAATGATCTTAGATCTTTAGCAGCACAAGCTTCCTTAAGTTGTTGCAGCTGGACTCATCCCATGCCCTTTTCACATAATGTACGGTTGCCTTATACTGCCTTCAAGAGACTCTAATTTGATCCATGTCTTTGGATTTAAGCGCTAGGTTTTGACGAACTATTCTACGATCCCCTGTATACCAGGAAACTAGCCCCCTTTTTTGGTTTGCTGACCCTTGAGATGCATCCATTTGCAACAAAGTAAGCACTTATTCTATCAAAGAGACGAGAGTGGGCCAAATCAGCCTTTGCCATTTCACCTGTTCTTTGGACAAGATGCTGTAATTCGGATATGCCAGCCATCAGATCTTGCTGTATGGCCTTCAGCCTGCGGTGATCATTAGATGGAAAAACTTCCATGGAAATACTCGAGAAATGATTTCCCGTTGATTGGCCACCCAGAAAAGACTTCATGCTTAGGCAGAGGAGGTTATGATCACTATCTTTTGTAAACCCCACATTCAGATCGACCACACTTCTCCAGAGCCTCAATTCTAAAAGGATGTAGTCTATGAGAGATGGACTACTTATCCTGTTGAAAATGTTCGCACCCTGACTATCTGATGAAATTCTTCCATTCACAGCCCGTAGTCCATACTCTAGGTTTAGGGCGTTTACCTGAAGCACCAACTGCATCCATTTCTTGACTGGGGGAAGGTCTAGGGGAGGAACAGCCCACTTCAGATCGTCTTCGCTTGTACCGCCCTTGTCGTCTTTATCTAAAGGTTTGAATCTAGTGTTAAAGTCACCCGCTATTATTAGTGTAGTAAGACCGGAGCTCTTATCCAGTAGCCTCTCCAGTTGTGTGAGTGTAGTGGAAGGTCTGGCCCCTTTTGTTCCCCTCACATATATATTGTAAAACTCAACAGATTTCCCTGGGAAGCCCTCGATGCGGATCCGCAAAATGTCTTGGCTGCCAGTAACAAGGGGGGTAATTAAGCCTCCCAATGCGGTCTTAGCCCATATTATCAGACCCCCTGCTGGGCGGCCTGCACCCCCAGTTGGTGTTGGGGAGCAATAACAAACATACCCTGGCTTATATAAGGGTACAAGGCTCCAGGTCTCCTGGAAGCAGCATATGTTGAATCCTTCTGTAAAGTTGTTCCAATGGGGAAGGGACAATTTACTGTTTAAGCCAGTCACATTCCAGGATACTATATTGATCTGATACTTGGGTTCGGGGCTAGGGTGCAGTGCAGTACTCAGAGTGGCTTGGGGGGAGCTAATGGAGGCCTGGATCGTTACTGTTAAAATTGTGTTTCTACCAGAATCTACCCCCCTGTGGATGTTCGCTAAACCTTGCCCATCTATTTCATATGCCCTGCCTGGCTCCCCCTTATGAATTAGGGACTGAGTGCCCTCTTGTCTGGGACTAACAATAACATTTGTAAAATAAATGGAAGAGTACCTGTCCTGCTGGTGATCCTTCCCCCCAAAAGTCAATCAACAGCCCCCAAATGTGACCTACAAGTTGTCCCATCGATAAAGGGGGAAATTAGTATTGGACTGTGCTAGGGGGATATCACGTTTGAATTGGATAAGGGATGGGTCTGGGGGGCAACTTCGAAATTCTAGGGAGAGTAGATTTTCAGCTAGCTCATCTCCTAGAAGGGTTAATTCAATGCAATCAGTAGGCTGGTCATGAGCTGTACATCTTCTTGCCCTTACAATGTTGTCACGTATCACAGAGCGACATCCCCTAACATGGCGAATCCAGTGAATTGCTTTGTTGGTTAGTGAATCTTCTCCCTCAAACCCCTTACTTCCATGTTTGGGGACGCTTACTATGTAGATTTTCTGGACAGGCAACAATGAAAGGAGGGCTATCTGCTGCCTGCCTTGTCGTCTGGGAGATATCCCCCGGTGCATGTTGTTGCTTGGTATCCACAAAGTGGTTGTGCCAACCCCTCCATACCATAGTGCTGGGGTGGGGGTTAGCGTTATGGTTAGTATTAGGGGTATTGTTTGCTAGTAACGCTTGGGTATGTGGACTGACGAAGGGTTGAGATTGCAGGCACCTATGTAAAGGGGGAGCCCTTATAGGCATGGTGACTGGATGTGGATTTGAGGGGTTATGACATAGTTGATTATCTACTCTCGGGGTGGACTCGATAGGGGGAGATGGTCGTGGGTTGCTCTCCATGAATTGCTTCAATAGCCTGTTACGCCTTCAATCATAGATCTCATTTCCCCCACTTCTGCTCTTAGCTTTTTGGTAAGCTGTTGAGTGCTCTCGTCCCAGCAGTGAGAATTTAGTGTAGGTTTATTCGCTGTCACTAATGGCTGCTTAATGTTGTCAATCCCCAGATCATCTGTTATGTCTAAAAGGGGTTGAATCTGTTAATACATAAGAGTGCTGAGGCAGGCTGGCTTGCAGAATAGGGTTCGGATAGGGACAGTTGGACTCTCGCAATATATGTTACATCTTCCTGTTCACCATGGGGGGAACTCTTACTCTTACTACCACATGTCCGGAACGACCGGCAAACTTCTAGGGCTAGTGTTACTGGTAGAAGTCTGATTAACTGCAATACATGGGGAAGTTGCTGGTTTGTTATCTAGAATGACCTCGCATTCCTCTAGCAGGGAATCAATGCAGTCTAAAAAACAGTTGTCACCTGCATATTTCGTCGATTTCATAACTTTTTTCCCCTTGCCTGCCACTCCGCCTCCCACTCCGCCCCCACACCCTCCACTGCTTTCCTTTTTCCCATCACTTTTGTTCGCCAGTTCGAAAATAAATGGTGGGTGGATATTAGTCTGTACGTATGCGTCGCAATGCGCAGAGCCGCCCCGGGGGTCTTGACCAATTGAGGATCTGTTCAACCTCGACGATGGAGAAAGTATTCGTTCTCCTAAGTTCGCATATAATAGGTCATAGGAGCAATCTACTTAGTCCACTTAGTCCACCTGGGCTGTGCGATTTTCTCTACATAAGGTGAGAAAAAGCAACTAATAATCAGGAGCATTAAGCCACAGCATCCCAAAAAGAGTGTCCAACTGTCCTTGCGCCGTGTAAGGTACCAGGTTGTGTGACGACTTAGAGGCTTCTTCAGTATTTAAAAGGTCTATAAAGAATAGCAGCCCAGCCCGAGCCCAAAGCTATGCAAAAAAAGGCAAAATTACTGTACCTCTTGTAGCGGATACTATAATCCGGTGTCTCCAGAAAGCAGGATGCAAGAGGGGTGGCCCTGCCCTGCCTCTTCCTGGCAATGACAGGCCCGCCCTTGGCCCGGGTTTCTCCCAGGCGCGGGCCGTATGCGTCCAGCGCAGCGGGACCTCGCGATTCCCTTAAGTGCCCCTCCTGGTGGGGTAAAGCAGTGGAGCCTGGTGGCGGTGGTCTCCTGCCCCGGCTTGGGTGTCAGCAATTACGGTTCCCACGCAGCGAGACCTTGCAATGCCTTAAGTGCGCCTCCTGGTGCGGGAAAGCAGTGGAGCCTGGGGGCTGTGGTGTCCTGCCCCGGCGTCTGCAATTACGGGTCCCACGTAGCGGTACCTCGCGATGCCTTAAGTGCGCCTCCTGGTGCAGGAAAGCGGTGGAGCATGGGGGCTGTGGTCTCCTCCCCCGGCTCGGGTGTCTGCAATTACGGGTCCCAGACAGCAGAACCTCGCAATCCCTTAAGTGCGCCTCCTGGCGCAGGAAAGCTGTGGAGCATGGGGGCTGTGGTCTCCTGCCCCGGCTCGGATGTCTGCAATTACGGGTCCCACGCAGCAGACCCTTGCGATCCCTTAAGTGCGCCTCCTGGCGCGGGAAAGCTGTGGAGCCTGGGGGCTGTGGTCTCCTGCCCCGGCTCGGGTGTCTGCAATTAACTAACTATAACATTATTTTAACCTTAGTTTTTTTCAGTGAATATGTATATATGTATATATGTGTGACCAAGACTGATGTAGGTCAAAACGCGTTATTTTTCATGGTGCCGAATTAAAATACCTTGCTTGATAGCCCTATCGGTGTGGCTGGATTTTTCTCTTTCTGAAGGGAGAGTTATTGTGTGTGTGTATATATATATATATATATATATATCCAAAATTCGTCAAAGGTAAACAACGCACTCTCAGAGGTCAGGTTACTTCACCAAAAGTTTTATTCTTGTTAAACCGCTACGCGTTTCGACACCAACAATGTGTCTTGATCACACGATAACTTTGTTTCAAGAAAATTGTGCACAAATAAACATTGAACACAATAGAAGGACTAAAAATCGCCTCTGTGTGCAGAGTTACAATGGCGGCCATGTTGGAACAGGATTGATTTCCCTTTACTAGCGCATCTCTATATTTGGAGACAACATATCTCGAACATTGCATGCATTATGGCTCTAAGACAGATAATAAACAAAATTGTATGATTGAAAATTACCGTTTTGAAGAAGCCCACATACTGTCAGGTTGTAAAAACCTTTTGCATTTTATGTCGTCAGATTAATACCATATTGTTCTTACTCCCCAAGTGGGGGAAGACAGATCTCCGGATCAGGTGATCCTATAGTCCAACATGATAATGAGATCAGGTACACCCATGAGTAATCACGTGATTCTTACCCCAAACATGTCGAACATACAAGATCTGAAACAAATGTATACGCATCAAATGCATAGGATGTGCATCCTTAAAGTATTAAATTGTAAAAAACTCCTCAAATTGTCAAGAGCCATAATTACTCTGTAAAATGAGCTACATTCCATCGGGCTATTAACTACTGCGTCCCCCCAGTGGGTGAAGTATTCAATGATCCTAATGAGCAGTATATTACTAAAGTTAGTTAATAAAGCAAAATTACCTTTTTTATATTTTAAAAAGGAAATAGATAGTACAAAGACCGATGTTGCAAGGCGAGACATATTGTTTATAAGTCTACCAGACAAGTGTCCATGGCCTAAAAATTTTAGTCTTCAAGTTCATTAATAAACAAGTTTTGTACCACAAAAAACTACCAAATAATATCAAAACACTAAGTAATATAGAATTACAAATAAAAAATTCTTCCTTATCTCACAATACGTGTAGAAAATCTTTTCTGAAGAAAAGGGTGGGGAACCCATACAGAATTCTGGAACATGATGGGTGCCTTCCTTTTCTCCTATGATAAAATGAGATAAGAGAAATGTTAAAAACAGATATACTAAAATAACTTCAATGTTAAACAGTATATCAACACAGTTACAACGTCAGGCGAAAAAGTTGCTGAAAGAGAATAAAAATATTAATCAGTATGCAAGTGTGTAGCCAATTCCTCATCTAAATTGTGTCCTCCCGGGACTCTGGTCTCAAGATCCATAATCCATTTGGATTCTTTCTTCCTGAGCTCGAGTTCCCTGTTACCTCCACGTCTTCCCAGATTAATTTGTTCAATTACAAAAAACCTAAGAAGTAAGTTGTTGGATTGATGTTTGTCTTGGAAATGACGAGCAATGGGATAGTGGAGGTCTACATTCGTAATAGTTCTTAGGTGTTCCTGGATACGTTTTTTTACCATGCAGACAGTGCTTCCAATATATTTGAGCCTGCATGGACACTCCAGGGCATATACTACATAGTTAGAGCTACACGTGAGGAATTGTGAGATGGTTTTTTTAGTGGTGCGCCCAGGTATTTCGAATTCTTTAACCATATGGCTGGATCTGCATGCTGTGCAATGTCCACAAGGATAAAATCTTTTGAGATTATGCAGATTCCTGTTACGATTGACTGTAATGTCACCCTTAACGAGCATATCCCTTAGGTTTCTACCTCTCCTGTATGTTATACGAGGTCTTTCACTTATTTTTTCTCCTATGATGTTATCTGATTTGAGAATCTTCCAATTATCTGCTAATACCTTGTGAATCTTATTGGAATCGTGTGTAAAGGTAGTAACCATTCTTAAGCATGCCTCCTCTTTGTTTTCCTCCTGAGTATATTCAAGGCTCATCGGCCTCGTGACCTCCTTGATTTTACTCAGAGCTTTTGTCAACACCCCTTCAGGATAGCCCCGTTCTCTAAATCTGGTAAGTATCCTCACCTGTTCTAGGCTAAAGATTTCATCCGTGCCACAGTTTCTTCGCGCCCTCAGTAATTCCCCATAAGGAATACTCCATTTCAATGTCTCAGGATGAGCACTGAGGGCGTGAAGAAGACTGTTACCAGCAGTTTCTTTGCGGTGTAGGCTAGTAGTCAGGGTATTGTTCTGTACAGTTATGAGTACATCAAGAAATTCAGTTTCGGTTTTACTCATGTTGTAAGTCAATTTGATGTTATACAGGTTGTTGTTCAATTTGTCAACAAAGTCAATAGCTTCATTTTCACTGCCATCCCATACTAGAAAAAGATCATCGATGTACCTCATCCAAACTTTAACATGTACTAGATCTATTTGTAGAAGTTCAGCACTCCAAATTTCCTCCTCCCACTTGCCAAGAAAAAGGTTCGCGAAACTAGGTGCAAAACAAGAACCCATCGCGGTACCTCGTATCTGTTTAAAGAGGTCACCGTTGAACATAAAGATGTTGTTGCAGAGACAAATCCTTATCACCTCCAACAGCATCTGTGTATGATCTAGAAAACCTATGTCTCTCTTTTCGAAGAAGTGCTGACAGGCTGTAATCCCTTGTTCATGGTCTATGATGGTATACAATGAACTCACGTCTAGCGTAATCATAATGAAACTGTTATCCCACTTGATTTTATCAATCCTATTGAGGAAATCTTTAGTATCCTCAATATGAGATGGTAGCTGAATAACATACTCCCTGAGAAAATAGTCAACATATTTAGATAAATTCTCATTGACATTCCCTATGGATGACACAATGGGTCTCCCAGGTGGTTCTCTAGCATTTTTGTGGACTTTAGGAAGTAAATAGAGTACAGGTAATTTGGGGTAATCCTTTTTGAGGAAACAGTATTCCTGACATGTAATGAGACCTATTTCCTGCCACTCAGATAATTTTTCCCAAATGGTAGTTATACTTAGATTATACTCTGTGGTGTTGCTTCTACAGTAAAACTTGTCATCACTCAGTTGTTTTATGGCCTCACCAATGTACAATTCTCTACCCCATAAAACGATGTTCCCACCTTTATCTGAAGGACGTATTATAACACTCTCATCATTAGTCAGTGATACAATAAAATCCCTTTTTTTTCTAGATAGATTAAACTGTACTTTGTTATTCCTAGATATGCCGTGCTTATATTTAGTAAGCTCCTTAGTTACCACTTCATGGAAACTGTCAATTGAATCGTGGGGAAGAAGAGGGTAAAAGGTTGATTTAGATTTAAATTGAGTACATGCCGCTCTATCGGTGGAGATGTCAGCTTGATAAGCCATAGATCTAATATCATCATCATCCGTGGCTATTCCCCCTAGTGTGTACACCGTCTGTAATAGATTGGCATCTCTCATGGTGACAATAGGTTGTATATCACATTCTATATTACCATTGATATTTTCTGGGGGTCTATTGTTCATCAGTGTATGCCATTTTTGTAATTTTAATTTGCGCACAAATTTAAAAATATCCACTCTAGTATTGGCATAGTTAAATAGTTCTGTAGGGCAAAACGTAAGTCCTAGACATAAAGTTGTCTTTTCAGCTTCAGTCAACGTCCTTGATGATAAGTTGATAATCGTTTTGTTGACCATTGTGTTATCCATGATTACTTCGTGTTTCTGTAGCCACCTCGTCTGGTTCCCATGGGCTCTCTGCTTCCTCCTTTGTTTATATTTGAGTCGTTTTTGTTTAGAGCGCCTCTGCCTCTTCCTCTTCCCCGTTTCTGGCCACGGCCTCTCTGGGGCGTTGTTATCGATGATTGCTCCGGTTGGCGTTGAATTCGAAGCACCCGAAACTCGTCTAAAAAAGTCGCTTGTTTCGTATTTATTTCTACATCAGAAGACGTGCTGGTTGTTTTGACCGAAATATCAGTATCTGAATCACTGGTTGCTATGTTATCTGTTAATCCACTTGCATTCACAGCATTATCAGATCTTGTCTCTACGGTGATTTGTTGATTGTATAGATGATCATATCTTGGACTATACGTAAGAATGCAATCAGTCTCGTAATCTGCACAGTCCCTATGTAGTTTACGTTGTTTCCGTAATTTGATATCATCTTCATATTTTTTTAATCTTCCTTTCAATTCCTCCTTAAATTTTTTAATACTGTCCTCTTCCGTGCTTTTTTTTAAATCATCCTCAATCCCCTCTAGGTCTTTGATTATTCTTTCTCTGTCCTCCCATGCGTATTTGATCAAAATACCCAGCATATTCTTAGAACTGGATGCTGAATTCGCTGCCCATTCTTCAAGCATGCGTGGATTGGGGGACTCATGCGATGGGGTTATGTATATTCTTAAACCCCTTGGTACCATTTCCTTTTCTACATAGTCCTGGAGGGAGATCGCCTCCCACCATTTGGATGATTCTTGTTTTTTAAGTTTTTCATATCTCCTGAGTATGGTGTACAGGGCGTTATCTTTAGATTTCTCCATCTGTGGTACTGTTACTGCACCCCTCCCTGGTGCACGGGCAAAGAGGACTTGCGCTTCTCTTCGTCTTTCGCTCTCTTCCGCCATGATAATGTAGCTGGTTTTCAGGCAGTTCAATATGGTGTGCACTTGCAAACATGCACTTTTTCTTGAAACGCGAGGGAAACACACCGCGGTAATAATTACTCCCGCTGTCCCTCTTAACTACTAATGTGAACACCTGACCTCCCCGCCTACAATTAGGCAGTTCCTGATGCCGTTAAACTTTCAAAAGTTCCTCGTGGAGAATTGCTACTGCTGTTGTCCCACAAGTGAGGCTGCAATTACGGGTCCCAGACAGCAGAACCTCGCAATCCCTTAAGTGCGCCTCCTGGCGCAGGAAAGCTGTGGAGCATGGGGGCTGTGGTCTCCTGCCCTGGCTCGGATGTCTGCAATTACGGGTCCCACGCAGCAGAACCTTGCGATCCCTTAAGTGCGCCTCCTGGCGCGGGAAAGCTGTGGAGCCTGGGGGCTGTGGTCTCCTGCCCCGGCTCGGGTGTCTGCAATTAACTAACTATAACATTATTTTAACCTTAGTTTTTTTCAGTGAATATGTATATATGTATATATGTGTGACAAAGACTGATGTAGGTCAAAACGCATATTTTTCATGGTGCCGAATTAAAATACCTTGCTTGATAGCCCTATCGGTGTGGCACTGATGAAAGCGATTTACTGCTGAAACGCGTATGCCTTTGTTTTATGGACTGCCTGCCTTTGTCTTTATGGACTGCAAGCACTGCGAAATTTCACCAAAATAAAGCCCTCAAATGATTCCGGAGTGTGTCGTGCTTCTTCTCTAGGGAACAAGCGTGGTTTGGTGTTTAGTCAGCAAGCTGGTTGCTGACAAACGGCACACCCTTTCGGTTTAGAGCACCTTGGGAGACCAGCAGTGTGGTATACTTGCATTGGTGGCAAAACAAGGCGCCCCCCCAGCAGGTATATTGCCATTTGGCTCTATGGGCTGCAATGGGGAGAGAGGAGGCAACACGGTGTGCCTGATGAAGGAATTCAATGAGGACTTTGTTTCACACCCCCCCGGGCACTCGAGCTGGTGTGTGGCCCGTGCTCATTAAGTTGGGAGCATCACTGTATGTTTGGAGCACTTCTGAAACTTTTCAGCTGCCCACCCGGACTACAGGTACCAGCATGCAATTGTCTGTGGGAGTGTCAGCGCGATGGAAGTGCACCTGATTCAGAGGAGGGACGTGAAGAACATTTAAACAGGACGGTTGTTACAGCAGCTGTACTGTGTGCTGACCCCCGATGGAGCCCGTGAAATTGGCACTGATGAAAGCGATTTACTACTGAAACGCGTATGCCTTTGTTTTATGGATGCCTGCCTTTGTCTTTATGGACTGCCAGCACTGCGAAATTTCACCAAAATAAAGCCCTCAAATGATTCCGGAGTGTGTCGTGCTTCTTCTCTAGGGAACAAGCGTGCTTTGATATATATATATATATCTATATATATATATATATATATATATATATATATATATATATAGATAGATAGATATATATCTATATATATATATATATATTCACTGAAAGAACAAAGGTTACAGGGACGTTATAGTTAAGTTCTGAATTTACTCACAAAAAAACATAGAAATTCAGCAGTTATAGTTATACTGATTGTTAAACGTATGTTAAGACACTATGAGTCGTTGCCTTAAGTTACTTAATGGCATGAGCTATAGTTTCTTCAAACCAACATCTAGCTTTCTGCCAAATTTGGTGTTATTCCGTCCAGCGGTTAGGCCTGTAGGCTTGTTCAAAGGCCCCATGGGAATGAACATAGGAACTGCACCTTTTTTGACCCCCCCCCGTTTTTCCTCGGCACCCACTACAAAAACCCCCCCGAAACTTTCCAGACTCCTTCTGAAGTACGATAATATATAGCTGTAGTATGTAATATGGCATCAGTACAACAGAAACAGAAAGGCATGTAGAGGATATATTCACTTGCCACTCCTCCAGAGTCATGGCAATATTTTAATAAGACCAAGTTATGCATCACATAGGTAGGCTAGGTAGGCAATAAGCGGCGTAAATAAATTCCATATGTCTAGCTCAATACGTTTATCTGGAATGCTTGATTGTACTTGACTGTGCCAGGAAACAGACCAGCTGGATTAACAGATATTTTTTTCTAATGGGCGCTTACTCTGAGCGCCTGAACCGGAGCTGCACTCTCCCCCCCAGCGTCTTGAGACCCTCACGGGTGAGTAGTGCACTTTATAAACCCCTGATTGATTGATTGATTGCCTCTCAGCTTTTTTTGATCAATCTACGTCTTTAGCAATTGCTTACCCAAAAAATGAATTTGAATGAAAAAAGAGGAATTGTGAAAAGGCAATAGTTTGACCGTGCCAGGAGAGTTAGGACAGAGCAGGGGTGAAATTGTAGAAATACATTTAAAGATAGTGCAGAAGCTATTTTCGAGTTTCCTACTTAAGGGCGTGGAAAATGAAGTATGATTGTTTATTCATGTTGTCGCCCTGTGAAAAATGTTCTTTGGTTTTGAACTTGTGGTTAGAATGTAGGGAGAATGAAGGTGAAGTGAGAAAAATAAAGAGAAGTGGTGCACCTGATGCATGTGGAATTGAGATGTGAGAGGTGCATACAGCTGATGATGTCCAAGGTATTGATTTTACTCTGACATTTGTGAGAATGGTGTTTTTCCGTGCACAATTAGTAGGGTCACTTGACAAACATGTGGCTGCAGTTGTTTCTTGTAAACATGAATTTGCTGCAGTTGACAAATACTCTTTTAAAGCCATAGAGACACAACAAGCTACAATAGGCCTTTTCCTGCAATTTCCCAGGTGACCAGTGGCAATTGAATCTGGACTCGACACTGCTGTTTGGCTTCTGCCTGACACCCTTTGAGCCAGCCACTAAGTGCCTCCATGGAAGCCCTGGGGGGCTTTGGGAGTGTACTCCTGTAGTAGATTGGGACTAAAAGGACTAAAGTCGGAAGGTAAAATTGTGTCTAGGTCCTGTTCTACCACGACCATTAACTAGCATTGGTACATTGTTCTTTGTGGTACTTTTTCTAATTAAAACTTGAACAATTCATATCTCCAGTTCCATTTCTTGGACTTCTTCCAATGTTGTGTCATGTTTGCTTATTAACATTTACTCTATTTTTCTCATTTGATTTGGGATGATATTGTTTTACATTTCAAATGTATTACTATTTTACACTGCATAAATTCCTCTGTGCCATAGCTACCAGGGGGTTGAGTTCAGGTTAATTTAGTGCCCTCACTAGTTCACCCTGACAGGGATTGTGGTTATTATTTGAGGTGGATTCTCACACCCCTCAACTAATAACCCAATCCAATTAAGGGACTAGAGGAGACGACCCAGATGACTGAATCTAGGGGCACCATAGACCAAGCTTAAGCAGTATTTAGAATATATGTAATCATTGTTAATGATAGTGGGAAGGCCCACATATATCAGCTTAGCAAAGTGTGCTTGTGGCAACTGAAATGGTGCATCTTTTAGCATTGCCATTATGGACAGGACTAATTTTCCTAAGCAATTTTATACAGTAGATGCTGGAGGATATGAACAAGGCGGCCTACTGGGTTATGGAGAGATTACAATCACTCTTAACTCCTAGACTCTTCACTGTGTTTGCTGGGGTTGGAAGAGAATCCATATCCGTAGGGCTAATAGCTACAGAGCCAAAGGTTTAACTTCCCAAGACCTCTGGTTTTAACCATTCAATTTAAGGCAGTTGCAAGCCATCCATAACCAGACAAACCTCAAGGTAATTGGAGCAGAAGGCCAAATCACGACCCAGATGCACTTACAGTTGAGTGCCATCACTGGGCAGGTACAGATTAGTGTGCTTAGTTAAAAGTGATTTTGCAAATGGACTCCCATAAAGAGTGAAGCGATGGGGATAAGGTAGTGCCATCAAGCCCCCTAAATTTCAAAGAAGCTGAGGAGGCAACAAAAGGAGGGAGCCTGACTTCTTGGGAGTATTCAATGAGAAACTTTAAGAACTATTTCCAGGCCATGTCCCTTTTTAGGTCTCGCCTAGGCAGCACGCATGCGCTGCCCTAGAAGTTGACCTTAAGAAATTGGTCATCTCTTTTTTTTTTTTAAGCACTCGTGCTTGTGCTGGCATCCACCTTGCGGGAGCGAGCAGTAGCGCGCGTGCTAATTGGAAACAGATGTCCCGCGCGCCGCTGCTCCCGCTTTTTTATTCCTTTTTTAACTGTTTTTTTTCTTTAGAACCAATCTCCTGATTCTCCTGCTGGAAGTCGCTCAGCCGACACCATTCCCGCTTTATACCCAATCTACATTGTAAACGTGCACGCGCCTGTTACTCGCCGGTTGTATAACGCAGGGGGCCTGAGATTGGCGGTGAAGTGCCTGCGCATTCAACAAAGATTTATGTATAGCGGGCGCAGTGCAAACAAACCTTGTGGCTCTGGTGGGGCACTGTGTTACTCCAGTGTCTTTCGAATACTTCTCCGCCCAGATAAATGCAATGTGTGTTAACGCTTTACCTTGCCTATTTTAATAGTTATTTGTTCGGTAAGAGTTAGCTTCTCTAATGTAAACGTTGCACGTCTTTCGTTTCAAACAGGACTCATAAAGTACTACTTGGGTGACCCAGCCGTGCCCCTCTCTACACTACTTTCATGGTGTGCATCGCTATAGTATTCCTATCCATTATGCACTGTCCCACTATGCAGAGCTCTACTGTGGTCGCAGTCAGCTGAATCACTTTGTGTGCTGTCTTGTCCCGTATGCGCTATCTTCTTCCTGCCCCTCGGTGCACTGCTGTCCAGTGTGGGCAGTTTTGTTTCTGCCCCTTTCTGCAAGGCTCTCCTGTGTTTCCGGATGTTGTATATGCAATCTAGCTCCGGCCCCTTGTCGCACCTCTGCCTGCATGCACAGTCTTGTTTCTGCCCATCTGTTGATCTGTTGTGTGGTAACAGTCGTGTTCCTGCCCCCTCCGTGTGTACCACTGCCCTGCTTGCACAGTTGTGTTCCTGCCCCTCTGTGCACTGCTGTTCTGCATGCACAGTTGTGTTCCCGCCACTCCGCACACTGCTTTTGTGCATACATGGTTGTGTTCACGCCCCACTGTGCACTACTGCCCTGCTTGCACAGTCGTGTTCCTGCCTCGCCGCGCACTGCTGTTTTCGGGGTAGGCTAAGGTGGCGGTGTGAACAGTCCGTCCCCACAGGCTTGAAGTGTTGATCTCCTGCACTGCCCGTTAGTGCTGCCCTGAGGTAGGTGCTAACGGCTAAACACTACAGACGCCTCGTTGCACAGTTGCCTAGTAGATAATATGTTCTCCTCAGTTAAAATGTTCAGCTTGGTGAACTTGCTTTCATTTTAAAATGTTCATTATGCAGGGAAAATAAACCATCATTTCTGGATCTAGACATTACTAAACCCACATGGGAGGGACAAGCGGGCTCTGGGTCATCAAGCTGACATAGTTAGTCACGTAAACTCTGACCCAAATGAGCCGAGATCTACCTAAGCTGGGCCATCTCGGACACTAATCCTTCCGAGGTCGATAAATTAAAGATCGGTACATTGGGTGCTATTAACACCTAAAACTTAAACATATAGGAAGGGTGTAAGCGCTATGCAAATTATACTCGGTTAGCTTGGTATTGTGTCTAAACCTCACTTGAAATAACTGGGAGAGGGCTTTTGTTAATCACACAGGAAGTATTAGATGTAGCGCCACATCACATACGTCTGCCCTTTCTAAGTGCTATAAATAAAAGACGTTAGTCTCATGAGTTATAAAGTTGTTCCTCTCAGATGTTGTGACCAGAAGTTCGATCCTCGCCAGTGCCGTCCCTAAACAACGAAGGCTAAACCACGACCAAAGCCGAACCACTACGTTTTCAACAACGACATACGAAACCACAAATATTAATCATTGCTTATTTCTTGAAATTCCGGAAAAATCAAGAACCTACAACAAGCACATCTCCTTAATCCAGCAGTGCTTCTCTAAAATCTAAATGTCTTTTTTTTCCAATTTACCTTTATTTAAAAATACATTAACTCGAAGAATGCATCAACCTGAAAAAAAAGACATGCCCGATTTACAAATAAAACAATATAAAAGTACATTTAAAAACAAAAAGCATTCTCAAACACTAAAATCATTTTTATATTTTTTTAAAACAATAAGCCATCCGTGTGGACGAAATGCAAAAACACACATGCACTGTGAAGATAACCGTGTTAACTCAATGTAGCACGAAAAGTTAACCCGATTCAAACTTGAACGCCTCCCTTACGTTTATCTTTACATAAGAGGTAGCCACCATGTGTTATAAATGTAATAATATTAAAAAACGTACCCATCTGCAAATCCTCTGTCTTCCCTTCTTCATAAAATACAGGAAGACGTTCTACCGCATACGTCAGCAGTTTTAACAAAAATAGAAAAAAGGACAATCATAGTCATTGAAAAATATTGGAAAGCGTGGGAAAGTGTTTAAATGCAATGAAAACTCATCATAAAAATACATGTTAATGCAAAGCTATTCTCACTAAATGTTATAAATGCAGTCTAAAAATATTGTAACGTATAAAATGAATTTTAATTCTGAATGTAAATATTATTATATATTATTATGTGTAATTAATCATTATTTTTTGATTTTTAAACACTTGCATTAATAATTAAGTATTAAATTATTGTCACTTACCTCTTGTTTAGGAGGTCGTGGTTCATGTAGAGTAGTTGTAAAGGAGGTCGTGGGTCAGGTCCAGTAGTGGTTAAGGAGGTCGTGGTTCAGGTACAGGTCGTTGTTTAGGATTCGTTGTGAAGTACACTCTTTATTATGGATTCGTTATTAAGGCCGTTTCCCATTATAAAGGCATCCATTGTCTTTAAACAAATGTGTTGCTCCTGTTATCTCATTTCTGTTCACTGAAACAAAACTTTAATTAAGGTTGATGGAGGATACCGGCTTGGATAAACATACCCTCCAAATGACATGAAATGGAGAAGCTAAGGTACAAACTTAACCTACGCTCCAAGCTACAATGGAAAAGGTGGGAGGTGGTACTGCATTGCTAAACCCCTATAAGGTCCCAAAGGCGAGACATATTGGCTATGCCAATGCTTGTTTCTACTGCTTTCATGTCTTCCCGCAGAATTCCAAGGTCAACTGTGTGCAGCTGATGTGATTTCAAGGTTAATCTTTGGCAGCATATTCTAAGCTCATTCCAATGTCAACTGTGTGCAGCTGATAAATCCAGCAATATCAGTGTATTGACTTTTCTTTATTGCCCTTCAGTCTCAAGTCCCTGAGTTCAGTTGGGAGAGCTGATTCCGTATTATGAGCAGGGTGGAAGCCTGTTTGGGTAGGGCCTTATTTGTAATTGGTTACTTACAAATAAGAGGAGGTTTCTGAGGTTTCTGAGGTGGGAGTATCAGGCAAGAGACACTTCTCGGGCTCCCTCTGTGCGAGCCTTCAGGGAGAATCCCTCTTCATTATTACCTCCACCTGACCCCGGACTCTGCAATGCACTCCCTTACAGGCTTAATTATCCACTACTCCTCTCCAGTGCACCTTATCTCACAGCTGACCTTGGGCCCCAGCACCATATCAGGCACCATCGGGCTCCACTTTCCTTTTTCCCGGTAAAAACATTAGTAAAATCACCTTCAAACTTAAAACATTGAATATAGCAGTAAATATAATTAGCATGCACTTTAAAGTATGTTCCACAGTAGCCCTTATGACCCGACTGCTAATTAAATAAACAAAAACAGAAAGGCCATGACAGGGCCTGCTTTAGCGCTGATGCGAAAGTCTTTTTTGGTGCCGCACCAATAACCTCTTTCTCCGTAAATACCTTTACTACCACCTTCCAACAGTGCCCCTCATCCCTCCATGCCCCCCCTTATTGACCTCCTCCTCAGATTCCCTCACTGTCTCACGCCACAAGTGCCCCTCCTCTCCCCATAGCCCCTCCACCTCATGACCTCCTCCTCAGATTCCCAAACTGCCACCATCCACCAGTGTCCCTTATCTCTCTGTAGCCCCTCCCCCTCTTGACCTCCTCCTCAGACTCCCTCACTACCACCCTCCACCAGTGCCCCTCATCCCTCCCTAGCTCCCCCTCCACCCCATGGCCTCTTCCTCAGATTCCCTCACTGTCAACCAGGGCATATGTCCTAAAAAAAGAAGTGGGAGGACGCTGACGTCACGACAGGAAGTGATGTAACGAAAGGTGGCTTGCACCATCAGACTCATTGCCTCCCCTCGCTCACCCCTTAGATGCCATTACATCAGAGAAGCCAGCGTGTGAGCAGCATTCTGAATGAGCTCCGATCTCGCCCCAGAGAGGCCAAAGAGTTAATGTGTGACTCCATTTGCTCCAGTTATCGAGCTGCCGGTAAAATAAGTGGGGGGATGCCGTCCACGGGCGTAGTACCCCGACTCGAGACCTGCTGTCACCCTCCACCAGTGCCCCTCATCGCTCCACAGCCCCTCCCACTACCTCCTCCTCAGATTGATTCCCTCACTGCCACCCTCCACCAGTGCCCCTCATCGCTCCGTAGCCCCTCTCTTATATGCATTTCATTTGTTGTATAGCGGAGACAATGAATCATACAAGTATGTAAATCAGTCTACAGGGAATGTCACATAAGCCAATGAGGATTACAAGGTGTATGAATCACATGTCATCCATACTGGTGGGCAGTATATTTTGAGAGGGTTTGGTCTGGGGAAAAACAACCTTAGGATTCAAAGAGTATTCCGTGGGGGTCAGCTTTACTGATAAAAATGTATATCTGCCCAAACATACTAATTTTAGCAACATTAGAATGATGAAAGACTGAGGAAGTTCTAACTATATAAAAAAAAAAAGAGAATTTCTAACTATACCATTCATGTTTGTATGCAGCTCTTTGGTGACAGTTCATTGGCCACTGTCCTATGTTAGGATTGTAACTTCTGAACTGCAAGTAACACAAGGATCTCTGTGACAAAGGCAATAACCCACTGAGCTTCCACATAAAATACAGTTCATCTGCATTTGAAAACTACTAACAGACAAATGATTGCTCTCCAGCAGGATCTTGAATCACCAGCGTTATTGGGGCATCTTTTATTGTCTTATTGTTGTCCTACATCAGCCCTGATAATGATAAAAACTGATTAAATGAAGCGCACACCAAGTATGTGTCCTGCTGGGCCTGTGCAGATTTTTAAAACAAAAACAAACAGTAACGCATTCTCTTACCTACTACTCCATTGGTCAAACTTTGTGTCACAGCCTGATGTGATAAGCTGCTGCAGGGGTCAGGAAAGGTGATTTTTTTTTGTTGTTGCATATTTATATAGCGCGAACTCGACCCGAAGGTATTGGAGCGCTTTACATAGCACCGTATTTACATTACACCTTCAGGCACCGTATTTACATTACATATTCAGGCACGGGGAGATAGGTGATTTGCCCAGAATCACAGGATGTGGACGCGACCTCGAGGCTCGAACCCTGGTTTCCTGCAGCGAGGCGGCAGCGAAGGCGACGGACCACATCCTCTCCCCAGGAGGAATAAACAAACTTCTTTTCTCATGTGCTGCATTGAAAAATAAATATCCACGCAGCAGGACAGTAGGCAAAGGTACGCTGTCAAAGAAAGGATGTGTTGCCTTTCACCATGTGGAGATGAAGGGGTGAAAAAAAATAAACAAAGCCTCGTTAACATGTAAATGGTCTTTGAAAGACCTGTGAAGTACTCGGGTGCGGCTGCGATAATCTCAAAAACTGAGTGTGTGCCCTTTGAGCCCAATGCCGTTGTGCGCCTGCCTTAAAGCCCTCACTGCGAGGGCCAAGGATCCCGTTTGGGTGGGCCAGGCTCATGTTTGGGTGGGCGCTAGAACCGGGACTGCTTTCACTCATCCAACCCCCAGCATTCAGTCACACATCCAACCAGCATTCAGTTTTTCAAAGAAAGAGACTCTTGATACCAGCAGACTGGACTGGAGGACATTTTTTATTTCCTGTAACATTGATGTACATCAAATACCTTATTATGCCTACTGCCTCCCCAAACCTCTACAAAGCTGCACAGCCTCCAAGTCTATCACTGCGAATAAATTGTAAGACATTAGTACTTAATTGACACTCAGTTTGTCATTCTGTGAAGAGGCTCTCTGCTTATTAAGGCTGTTTGGTAATGTGTCTCTTTCATTGCTCCATATCATTCAGCATTAGATAAACCTGTCTGTACAGAGAACTTGTACCTGCATCCAGGCGCTTTAAGTACAGAAGCGTCACACAAGACATCTATCTGTCCCCAAAGACCCTCTAAAAGGACCCAGGTGAGAGAAGGTAGTCTTGACAAAGTAACACTGGTCCCTAATCAGCCCTGTCTAGTTTCAAAGGTCCATGCGTGATGTGCTGCTCCAGTTCAGGGTATTTATTTGAATTCTGGGACGTGTACTTATGTTAATTCCATTATAAAACAGAACTACAAGCTGAAGCAGCCTGTCACGCATGGACCCGGGAAACTTGTCAGCTCTGCTGAATGGGATTCTGTACTCTCGGCCTGCCATGCTGCTCACACCTGCTGACCAGTCTCTGAAAAGCAGTACGCCATTCTTAAATACAAAAGGCATTCAATGGACCAGCAATAGTCCTCGGAAGTGAATAAAAGACCACTCATTAACTTCACCTCTTAGTTTCCCTTCTATATGACACACATTAGCAATGCACCTGTAGTGCATGTTCTAATTTTCACTTTGGTCAATTTGCTAGCATGCTTATCAGTAATGCACCACTATATGGCACGGGACTAAAATCGAAAAGTATATGTATATACTGTTAGGTGAGACGACTTTCTTTTCTAGCGCTTAACTGTCAATTTCAAGATGGCAGTCATATGGGGGGAACACAGCTGGGATACATTTCCTGTTCGTGTATTTACAAGGTGAGAGATATAGTAGTGCTCACACTTTTTTTTAGAAGGAACTTAATATAATACTTATTTTGTGTGTAGCTGTTTGGACACCACAATTTTTGTGAAGGCAGAAGACGTGATATTTATTTTTTGTGGGGTCATATGAGTAAGTTGGTATTTATTCTGACTACTGGTGTGCATACTTTAATTGTGATGTGGTGGATAAAACATACACTTTTTTAAAATAAGCAGAATTCACACACTTTTTTGGAGCGGCTTGTTCTAGCTTCCATAGTTTGTAGCATGCTGTTTTAATGATACTTTATGTTATGTAATGTTATGTTACGTTATGTGTAGGTTTGGTAAAGCGCTCAATTAGCAAACGGTGGCTAAATGAGAAAAGAGGACAGTATAGTCAGTGTAAGGTTTTTGTTTAGGAAGCAACTGTGTTTTAAAATATTTTCGAGCTAAGAGGAAGTGAGTCTGTATTCTTAGTCTGAGAGGAAGACAGCTCCAAAGCTTAAATAAAAACCCGGTATGTTTTAAAGCGCTACCTAATCACCCCTAAGGGTCTCAAGGCACTGGGGGCCATCGGGAAGATTAAGCGAGCTATTTCCCAGAGTCACATGGTGCTGGGCTAAGCTGCCATCAGCGAGCTAACCATGAGCCCCGTGCTCAGGAGTCAACCGCCCTGGCCGCTGCACCACATCTATTCCCTTAGTTCCAGTGACCAACAAGCATTTGCAATGCAATAGGTCTCGCATTGACACCAGTTTGAGCTATTGACATTGTAAATGTTAAAAGGCATTGTCATTTACAATGCCAATAGCTTAAACGTGCATAAATGCGAGACCTATTGCATTGCAAATTGGCTTGGCAGAGGCTTTGTATAATAAACGACATCTCCTTTAGTAAGCATAATGAACATGTGAATGACAGTTTAGCGTGGCTCTGGGTACAGGTGGCGCTCAGTTATACTTGCTTGTAAACCTCCTATTTTATATTGAGTAGACGGACAATGGCAACAGCATACACAGAAAATGTGCAAATACTTTTATGTTATTCATTTTTAATAAAAAATGCAGAGTACGCAGATTTCATGCACAATGCAGCAGAGTGCTGTGTGGGGCTGACAAATGTGACTGCTCACCCGCAAGTTTTTGAAGCGGCTTAGAGCCGGAGTTGCTTCATTTATAGTCCGCCCCTGGTGCCCAGTGCTTAATAAAAGAGTCTGAGCCTTCTTTCCCCAGCATGGCCCCTGCTGAGCTTTATGAAACTGGAAGCAAGGCGGCTGTGAAACTGGTGCTGTTAATAAAAGGTGTGTGGCCGCGCACCCGCAGAAGTGGCCCTTGTAAATAATAATAAAGCCGGTGGTCACAACTGCACGAGAGACCACACGGCTCTCCACCGAAGCAGAATTGTTATGTTATGTTATGTTATAGAGGGTTTTATACCGCGCTCAAATACTCAAGAGTGTCCTGGCGCGTACAGTTACCAAGGCCCGTTGGAGCGGAAAGTATGAGTCGTCTAGTTGAAAAGAAAAGTCTTAAGTTGTTTCTTAAAAAGTCTAAAGTCCTGAATATGCCGTAGTTCCATTGGGAGAGAGTTCCAAGCCATAGCTGCTTTAACAGAGATGGACTGACCTCCCAACCGTGACCTGCGAAATCGGGGGGTAATCAATCATCAGTCGTTGGGAGGCTGAGCGCAAAGATCTGCTGGGGACATAGAAGGCAAACCGCTTGCTAATGTATATTGGCCCCAGACCATGCAGGGCTCTGTGAGCCAACGTGAGAGCTTTAAATTGCACTCTCTGGGCCACAGGAAGCCAGTGCAGGTCTCGTAGATGCTGTCTTACGCTAGATCTTACAGAGATGTTAAACAGAAGTCTAGACGCGGCATTCTGTATGGTCTGGATACCAATGTAGAGCGCATTGGCATAATCAATGCGAGTAAGGATGAGTGCGCGGGCAACCATTTCTTTGGCCGGCCTGGAAAGCAAGGGGAAGAACCTTCTAAGTGACTTAAGGGTGCCAAAACAGACTCCGGTGAGTTTCTCAATTTGCACCGAAAACTGAAGGTCTTCACCAAACCAGATCCCCAAATTCTTTGCAGAAATGTCCTCTGAGTTAGGTCGAGGAAAGTCTGGCGGCCACAAGGTTTCTCTGAAGGCAGGAGGAAATAAGTCATACAGAGGGACCTCCGACTTATCCTCGTTGCACTTCAGTTGGGGACAAGCAAGCCACTGAAACACAGACGAGAGACAGTTCTGAGCAGAAATTGTCGACAGGTCGGAGTCCTTCCAGGTAAATAGGAGCTGGGTATCATCGGCATAAGCAATTGTTTTTGCCCCCAGCTCCTTTGCCAGAAAAATTAGGGGCGTCAAATAGATATTAAAGAGCAAAGGGCTCAGGGTAGAACCCTGAGGGACTCCCGTGGACAATTTCCTGGCGGCCGAAGAAAAAGGTGGTAACCAGACCTGCTGAGAGCGTCCTTCCAGAAAAGATTTCAAACAATCCCAGGCAGGCCCAGCAATACCAATATTTTAGAGACGAGTAAGAAGAACTTGGTGGGGCACAATATCGAAAGCAGCAGAGAGGTCAAGCAAAATCAAGGCCGCCCTGCTGCCTGCCTCCAGGCATTCCCTAATTGCCTCTGCCATTTCCACTAGTAGAGTCTCGGTGCTGTATGATGTCCTAAATCCGGACTGCGCCGGGTGAAGGGCACCAGATGCTTCAATGAAGGTATCAAGCTGACGAAAAACCACCTTTTCGCAGACCTTGGTCAGAGCCGGAAGGAGGGAGATGGGGCGATAATTAGCAAGTTTCAGTGGATCTAACAAGGGTTTTTTAAAAAGTGGCAAGAGCTTTGCCTGCTTCCAAATCAAAGGGACCCTGGCCGTTTGTAGCGATAGATTAATGATCGTGGTTACTTCTGGATAAACGACCTCCGCGACTCCAGAGAGAACTCTAGCTGGACAGGGATCTGTCGGGGAGCCCGATTTAAGAGTTTTAAGGATAGCCAATATATCTGACCCAACGATGGGAGAAAATCGAGTGAATGAAGCAGGCGCAGAGGACAGAGAAGTGAGAGACAGAGGGAAGAGGACACTCGGCCCCCGAACGCTCTTCACCAAACTATCTTGGATAGTTTGTATCTTTTCAATAAAGAAGGAGGATAGCTCCTCACACCATTGCGATGAGACGGGTAGAGCCACTTGATCGGCGCAAGGGGCCAAAAAGCTTCTGACAATGGAAAAAATCTCTCTACCATTGTTTTTAGCTTTGGCAATCCGTTCTGCATAAAAACTACTCTTCGCCAACTTAATGGCTGCATAATATTCACTCTGGGCTCTACGCAGGTCAATTTTGGCTAATGGAGAATACTCCTGATGCCAATGACGTTCCAATTTTTTGCATCCCAATTTAATTTAAGCTCTCTAAGAGCACCAGAATACCACGGTTGAGATGGAATAGATCGCGACCGCCTCTTCGAAGCGGGTTGAGAAGCAGAGTCAACCCCCTGGCTAATCCAGGTGGCAAAGCTATCTACAGCCCATTCCAGATCATGAGATAACATCGGGCGGGAGAGTGAAAGGGCCGTAGAAAGGGCCGGGATTTCAATCTTCGGTGAAGGCTTGCTTTGAGTCAAAGCACTGAGGGTAGGAGGCATCCCCATGGACCTGGAAAAATGGACCAAAAAATGGTCAGACCACGTGATCTGGATAGGGTCCCCAATAGACAAGGCAAAATTGGAACACACCAAGTCGATCGAATGCCCCCCTATATGAGACGGAGACTTTAACCACTGGGTCAATTGCGCCAAATCAAGCAGATCCATTAGTTCCCTGGCATCCGAAGTCCCAGGACAATCAACATGGATATTAAAATCACCCAAAAGGAGAAAATGTGTGAAACGGAGGGCACGAGGGACAATGACGTCATCCAGGGCTTTCAGAAAAGCACTCGAAGGGCCAGGGGGCCGATATACCAGAGTGCCGCCCAGTGTATAATGTGGTGACATAACAATGGTCAAATCAAGAGCCTCCCCATCCACTAACCCAACTGAAGCCTCACTAGAGAAAACCCAGGTGTCTCTGAGCACTACTGCAATCCCACCCCCTCTTCCAGCTGTACGGTCTACTCTAGCAATTTTATAACCCGGAGGGATGGCCAACTCAATCACGGGGGCACAGGACTCATTAAGCGAGGATTCAGTTACAAATAACATATCCAGATGTTCGTCAGAAAGAAGTTCGTGAACGTCAAGAGCATGCTTAACCTTTGAACGAACATTAATAAGCGCAGCCCGAAACCTGTATGTCCTCTCAGATCAAGGAGCAGGGGCTGTCTGCTTAGATTGGAAGCAAAAATGACACATAGGGCACTTCCTTACCATACTATGCAGGACTGCCCATTGATCTTCCCCGTTACACCTAGCAGTATCAAGCGCTAATAGTTCCATATGACTATAGGACCTCCGAGTGCCCAGTTCCCCGGGTTTAAAACGAGCAACGAGGCTGGCGCTGGACGCCAGCCTCGCTTGTCTTTTAATGTGCGTGTGGTGTTCCTTTAATCATTCTGTGAAGGGTGACAGGCTAACTCTTCAGCAGGCGCTTGACCCTCCGAGGTACCTACCAAATTATCCTAGGTAACCAGAGCTCTGGTCTGTAATACCAGTAGAGAGACCAATAATAGAGCGGGCAGGCCTTACGTGAACTCCCCTCGCACCTGCTAGCACCCCTCCCTTTCTTCCCAGCCTGAGGGTGTAGCTAATGCCTCCAAGCTGAGCCAATTTCAGCATTTTATTGATGGTGGGTTGCTTTATTTATAGCCCGCCGCTGGTGACCGGTGCTTAATAAAAGAGTCTGAGCCTTCTTTCATTAGCATGGCGCCTGCTGAGCTTTATGAAAGTGGAAGCATGGCGGCCGTGAAACTGGAGCTGTGCTATGTGGTTGCCTCATTTACGGAGCAGCAGATCGGAAGGGCTGATGGATCCACCCCCTACCCACTCCCACTCTCCCAGACACTCTCCACCATATGCAATCGGGCATAGGCCCCCACCCCACCCACCACTAAGAGAACGGGTTCGCCCTCCAAGCCCTGGAGGAACAGGAAGAGGTTTGGTGGTGGGGGCTGTGGGCAAACGCCTATTGCTATGTTAATGCCACGGTATGTGACTATTCAAAAATCTCCAAGTGTAAACGGCCGCATGCCTGCACCCCGGGATGGGGGGGTTTGAGTGTTATGGGTTGTATTGTTTAATAATATTAGAGTGAATGTGAAGTGCGCTTTACCACAGTGAGCTACGGTATCTGTAGGTCTGTGACAGGGTAGCAATTTTTGTCTTATTAAATTTTCTTTGTTACGAGTCTTCCGCGGAACAGAATATCCTAAAAACCTGGTTTGGGCAGAAATAAACTAGCATGTTGCTGGATCGTTACGCTGGCCAGCAATGTCAACATATTGCACCAAAATACATTTTCAGGAACAAGTTGCATACAGCCAACTGACCCGGCCCACTTTAATCATTAAAACTCCCCTGAAAAAAAAGGGAAAGGGGCCATCGGAAACTGCTGTTCTTCCACACACCCTAGCCCCCTCGCCCCCCCCCTCCAGCCAAGCTGAACTCAGAGTCCCGACAAACTCCCCTCCCGGACTCGTGCTAGGAGACGTGCGGCACAGGGCACTGTGCCATCCGCATGCTTACAACTGAACTGGGCACACCGCGGTTACCATAGCCTCTTGAGCCGCCGCCGCTTAGATGCACATTTCGTGGTCATGATTTGTGACCAACACTAAGGACAAGCTATCGCCATTGAGCCATTGCGCTTTCACTTTAATGAAACAAGCTCTTTAACTGAAAGCGCGAGGCAAAAATAAACACGTGCCTGCGAATTCCAAAGCCGAGTGACAAAGGCAGCCGCTTGTTTATATTTGCATCGCACTTTCACTTTAAGTGAAAGCGCGATGCAAAAATGAACACATGGCTGCCGTTGCCAAACATGAGTGAAAGAAAATAGTGCTGAGCCACAACATAAAGGCACCGTGTAATTTCCGCGAGTAAACGATCCAATCCGGATGGGCGGAGCTAAAAGGAGACACGGCGGTAACAAAAAAGCCTTAGTCTCAATTCGAAGCCAGCGTTTAACATAAATGATGATGCTACCCAATAAGAAACATGAGCGGGGCTTCGAGTCCATTTCTAAAATCCACTCTACCACAATATATCTCGCAGAGCGAGGAGCGCATGCGCGCTCCAGCGCTAGGTCTGCGAGACCTAAAAAGGCTGGAGCTCCCAGTCTAATCAGGCAGAACCAGGGAATCTGGGAATGCAGGCCTTAGATCTACATCCCTATTTCTTGTTCCAGTCAGTAATAATTATGGTCGAAATGGTCTGGGATTGGTTGTGCTCTTATCTGGTGGGGGATCTGGCCTGGCAGTTCGCACTGGGCTGTTACTATTGGAGCAGGATCAAGACTAATTACATAAGGCGGGTGCCTGTCTAGAATGGCATAGGGGGCAAAAAACGATGGTTTGGAATGTGGCCCCATGGAATTGCCAGTGGCTGAGAATAATTCAAGCATTCCTTCCAACACCATGTTGTTTGTTCATTGAATTACACCTCAACACAGGAAACGCCATAAGCATGCTCCAAATGTTAAGTACTGCCGACCCTGCTGGGAACCGTATCTGGGCTGATACCCATCATGTTCCTGTTTTGACCTCTGTGAGATAAGAGATTTGAAACAGAGATCCCCAACCAGACTTTGGTTTCCATACTCACCTGTAGATCTCCCTCAACAGACAAGGGGGTGACACAGTCACACAATATAGGACATCTGCCATGGAGAGTATGCAAGGAATCCCTGCCAATTTGGATAATGCCTATAGACTCGGGACTCACCTCCATCCAGGGTAGTTACACAGGCCCCTGAAACACCCATGGTGCAGGGGGGCCACCAACCCTTTAGTGACCTCCCGAATCTTCAGGGGGCCCCCATTCAATCCACAGCCAAGGAATATATGTGAGCTGACGGGCCCCTCTTCACGTTTTGAAGGGGGGCCCCATTATTTTGTGCTACGCCACTGCTTTCATCACAGCCACCCTCGTCCAAACTGCATCCACAGAGGGTGTCAGTGAGCCTGTTATTGGACTGGGACCCTGGTCTGATAAAGTAATGAACAGTGTCTCTCCTATGCACAAATGCATCTTCAGCCTACTTTCTGCTCATGTAAGTTGTACAGATGCAGGAGTTTTTGATTCCTGAATGGATGATGGTAGAAGACTTAATGGCCATCCTGGCTGCAAAGTGTGTTCCACACACACCACCCCTACTGATTATGGTGGTAGGTTACCTTTTGCAGCAATCCAACTGAGTATTTACATCTCTGATCCTACTGCTTTTCTTAAGGCTAGGGAAGGCCTTGCATTTGCAGGAAAAAAAGCTCCCAGTGCACTCCTATAAGGCTGAGTGACAGCACTGTGAGTGCGGACAGCAAATAAGAGGCAAAGCGAGCAGGGCTGGCTCCAGAACACTGTGACCAGTTTGTGGGACTCATCTGTCCCCTTGCTCATCCTCAAAGGGAAAGAAACATGTGCACAATGGGATGAGGGCAGGAGATGGAGTCCACTGTAGATATCTGGAGGGACAGAAGAGCAGCACGGGGTATTGATACATGGTGCTCAGACCAATCACAACGCTGCATTGTGATTGGCTCAGGGGAGTCTTTGTGCTCGGGTGCTTCCTGTAGCTTCTTCTGGACTGGAGTCAGGAAGAGAAGAGAAGCGGAGAGGGAGGAGAGGTGGCAGAAAAAATAAATGGTTTTAAAAAAATATTTTTCAACCCCCTCCTCCCTGTCCCCCCCTGCCCCGCCACCCGTGTTCCCTACCTGCCACCACTGGTTTTAAGGCATGGGCAAAGTGAGCAGTTGCCCTGGGCTCCCACCTGCCGAGAATCCCCCACGTGAATCTACACAGGGTGCTCGGTCAGGATGTTTTTAGCTCTTTCTGTGACTTCCTTTCTCAGTGTTCTGTCTGATTCAATACTGTTTGGTGTTCTTCTGGCAGAAAATGGGCAATACATTTTTTTTCTAAACAGGGGACCCCGTAATAGGCTTTGCCTGGGGTAAAAAAAAATCAGTACAGTGTAGAGTCACATAACCAGAGGTAGAGGTAGGCAGCGAGAGGGAGAGAAGATGAGATAGAGAAATGGACAGAGGTAAGAAAGATCTCTTTCCGGGGGGACTTTGGCAGGTGGGGGTCCTGAGCAACTGCCCAATTTTATCTGAAATAAGGGCTGCATTTGTTGGTAGGTCTGGGAAGGGAAAAAGCATCACACGGAGGGTTGAAAAGAGACGCAAAAGAGGGACAGAACAGCAAAGAAACACACATAGCAACAGAGCATTGGGGGCGAAGCATATGTAAGAGAAAAAGGGGAAGGGGAATAAAAGCAGATGGAAGAGCGAGAGCAATACGGAGCAGGAAATGAGGAAGCACACCAGGGACAGCTAGATAACACGCTTACTCTTGTGGAGTGCTTAAGCAAAAAGAAAAAGTAGTTCTCTGAAAGTGAGCAGTGGAAAGATACGTTCCACAGGAGGGGTAAACACAAGATGGACAAGGCAAGCCATTGAATAAGAAGCAAGCAAAATGAGAGTGACAATTAGGCCATCCAATGGCAAGCAATAGGTGTTTTCAAGCCCCCTGTAGAACTTGGTAAGCTAACAATAGGTCTTATGCCACGAGATATAGAAGAGGGCATAACAGCAAAGCAGGCAGGAGTGTGGGGGATGATGTAAGCGCCTACAGGTGGGGGAAGTAATGGAGGAGGTCATTAGGGGATGTAACAAAATATAAAGAAGCAAAATTGAGAGAAATGGGGAGGGGAAGGGGAGCAGCGAACAAGCTGGTGGGAAATTAAACAAAATGGAGAGCACAGAGGGGTTTAAGTGAGGAAACAGCCCCTGAGGGAGAGCGCAAGAAAAGACATGCACT
This sequence comes from Triturus cristatus, assembly GCF_964204655.1. NCBI lineage: Eukaryota > Metazoa > Chordata > Amphibia > Caudata > Salamandridae > Triturus > Triturus cristatus. The sequence goes on from NC_140580.1 coordinate 905,335,144, forward strand.
CCCTTGGAATGCTGAATAGTTCCTCGAATGTAAGCAGAAGAAAGACACAATTCATACAATTCAATGGATAGTAAAGAAGCTATGGTACAGGCGAGAGAGAAACAGAAAAAGTGGAAGGAAACCAATTTAATAAGAAGCAAGTAAACAAGACTGAAAAGAATGCAAACCAATGGTACGTAATGTGCTGATGCTAAGCCCACTGCAGTATTGTCCACAATAGGGCTTCTGCAATAGACAGCTAAAAGCTGCCTATAGGTGAGACATAAAATTAGTGCATGGAATTGATGGAGTTAAACAGCTTCTCATGTCAACACCCTTCATGACTTCACACGATCTTGCAAAACACACATACTCCTCCAATTTGTAGATTCACATAGTATTTGTTTCCATTTCTAACAGTGGATAGCTCCAGTCTGGACACAATACTTCATGTGTGGCCTCCAGAGGTGTACACACTACTACCAATGACTCTTAGAGGGGATAATTGAATTCCCTTTCTCTCACCTGCTCTGCCTTTCTCTCTGCAACCTGCAAAGTACATGCTTGAGTACAGTAGAGTAACCTAAAGTAGCTGCAGCTGGAATTCGTGTACTTCTGGGCAGTGAGGTCAAAGAACGTCATACACATAAGCATCACTGCAGAGACACAGCATACTGACCAGGGCACACAGGCTAACGGGCGTTGTCAGCTCCTTTAAATCCAAGATGTTATTAATACGCTGCAAGCTAAAACATTACAAAATGGACGTGGTCTGTGGCAGATGGGCACTGCATTGATGCACTGTGTGCAGAGGAATCTGAAAGTATGTGTGACGGAGAAAATGACAACCTGTACGCAGGGCCATAAGGGTTATGCCATTTTGCAGCTGCAGCATTTTCCCATAATTATGGTTTCACCACATAATCTGCCATCTGCTGCTTATTCTGCAGATTTTAACCATTTTTTTTCTTTCTAGCTCAAACTGATCAAAAGTTATAAAAAAAATGTAGCGCCATATTGTAGCGCAGTGAGAGGCCCTCCGCAATGGTTGACTGGCCACCTTTTAGTTGCTTATTGCTGTATTTTGGTGTTAATCCTGTACTAATGATATGAAACATAACTGTAAATGTGTATAAATCAAAAAAATAAAGTAATACTAAAAAAGTGCCGCATTACGCCACATAATTTGCCTTTGCTTCTCACACAATTTAGTCAGTCTTCTCACATAATTTTGTCCTCCCTTGCTGCATAATTCCAATGCCATTGCCTGTAAGGGACTGTTAGAGCTTTGGTTAGAGGAACAGCTTTAACTGCCTCTACCTGTGGAGTTTCTATAGCAACTGGGTAGGTCATAAACTGCGGCCCTAAACAATTAAGGAGCATATGTACAACTAAGGTGCATATGTACAACAGAATGGCAGTAACGCTGCACTCCAACATTCTGGAAACACAGGGATGTGCCGTATTTACAATAATACTGTGCATCCTTGCGTTTTTCCTAGTGCTGAAGCTACATTTAGCTGCCTAGTGCCAACTATAGTGCGAGGGTGCCTGCATTACAGGGAACGATTGTTCATGCAAAATGCAGCACACATAGAAACAGCAAAAACGAGGACAAACTAATAATTACTCCTCATTGCGCCAGATTAAGACTAACCGTGGGCGTAGTGCTCCGCTCTGCCCGCTGAGTGCGTGGAGTGTTGCCTACTTCGCGTTCCGTGAAGTAGGCGTAGTAAACAGGCTGCGCACACGCCACGGCGGAGCGGAGTTGCCCACCACCCGCCCTCTTTTAAATGCCCTTACAATCTTTAAAAGCATGCGCATTTGTGAGGAAGAAGTCGCGATAAAGCAGGAAGAGGGAGCCCAGGGACGTCGCAGCTCAGGTAAGTCATTTTAATTACTTTTAAAACGCTTTTAAAGATTGTAAGGGCATTTAAAAGAGGGCGGGAGGGAGGCGGGCGGTGCGTAGTGGGGCTACGTGGAGTGTGAGGAGTGAGCGTAGATTCCCCCCTCTCTGTGATGCTCCGCGGAGCCCCACTACGCCCAGGGTTAGTTAGACCAGGTTTTCACAGGTCTTATTTTTGGCGTAGTCCCATATTTATGCCACCATTGTACATAGGGGGGAAACGTCAAAATGCTCTGGGAGTTACAGAGGAATGCCCACTGCAACACCCATTGCCCGCCCCTTTCATGTTAAGTGCTGCGTGAAAGGGCATTATTCACAAAAAGGCATGTAAAGTGCCTTAACGCCGCCTTATAAATAAGGTGAATGGGTTATCGCCACCAGAACATCACAAAAAGTGAAGTTCACTATGGTGCAGATAAACCCTTGTAAATATGACCCTAAATGTTGCAGCTGAAGGATAGAATTGGATACTCTGCAAACTAAACCCGAGAAGAACAACCAGAAACATTTTTAAATTGCCACAATAATTCTATGTGCGCCCTGAATTAGGGGAGGCTTCCAGGGACACAACATGACCTGCATATATAGTATGTCACATATGGCAAAAGGGCTGATCACGGCCAAGGATCCCTCTCTGTGCGCTGAGCATGACAAGTGACTTGACTGTTAGAATATGTATGTCCCCTATAAAGCAGCCCATGACAATGTTCGATGGACCAAATGTGACCAAATAGGATCACTAATAAATCTGACAGGCAATTAACTCTTTGGTGGTTTCAGATGCTGCCATGTAAGAATTTGCATCTGACATTCCCAAACTGTAAATAGGCATGGCAAAGCCAATATGTCTCGCCTTTGGGCCTTATTGGCTTTGCCAATTCCTTTTAAGGGTTCGGTGCAGCATTGTAAAAACATGAAAGGGACAATGTTAGTCACATCATCCCACTGATGTGTGCATGCATCACAACGCATGTGCATGCCAGCAGAATGATGTGGGTGGCATTTACCTAATATTTTCCTTTAATGCTTCGAGATGTCCTGCACACAGAAGAGAGAGAGAGAGCAAGATGGAGCATGGAGTGAAGAAGAAAAGCACATAGACGAGAGAGACTGCAGTGACAGAAGGGGAGAGAAGCACATGGATGAGAGAGAGAAATACAGAGCAGGAGAGGAGATAGAAGCACACAAGGGAGACAGCTTGAAAATACATGTGTTTGTGGTGTACTAATGCAGAAATAAAAAAGACAGAGCAACGCAGAAGGAGAAAAGCCATGGACGAGAGAGAGCAACAATGAGCGGGAGGGAGGGAGGCACATGAAGGATACAGATTGAAAAGCATAAACCCTTCGTGGAGTGCTTACGCAAAAAGAAAATGGAGCAGTGGAAGGACATAAGTAAAGAGGTCATGTTCCAGGGGAGGGACAAAAATATGATGGAGAAAGCAATCCAACAAATAAGGAGCAGGCAAATGAGAGTGACAATAAAGTCAACCAATGGTAAGCAGCGGCAAATATTCAAGCCTAATACAAGATCTTACCAAGCTGTCTGGTAGGCTCGACCTAAAAGGCAGAATATGAATATCCATTTTATGGCTTGTTGTGCTGTCATGGGATGCAGCCCTTATGCATCGATAACAACAGTAGTGCTGCTGCATGCTTGGCTAAGTGCAGAAGCGAAATGGAGAAGCAGGGTGTGGGAGACTCATAAAAACAGTGTCTGGAGTGTACAGCTACAGACTTCAGCCACCATGCCCCAGAATCATTTCAAGCTAGATGATCCTACTGGTAATGCATGCAAATTATTGAATTAAGGTGTTCCTGTATAGCAAACTGCTTTTCCTGTATAGTTTGAGGGCCTCACAGAATTCCTAAAAATGACAGGCTCTGGGGGCATACGCCATCTAGCACCATTGTAAGCTTGTTATCAAAGCTCGTATAGAACAGAATAATAGTTGCACAATGTCATTATTATTTCCACATATATATAATTGTATACATTGTTCTATATGTTTGCTCTATGATCAATCAGTTACATTGTGATTGAATTGAATTAAAATTGAATTGAATTGAATACAAATTTATAAAGCGCAGCATATACCCGAAGGCATCTTGACGCTATGCATGATCTGAGAACAGTGAGAACACACATAAAAGGCCGTAATCATGTTGAGCGATTTGATTATTGATCATAATTAGTTATACTACAAAGAATGTATTTAGCTAGTCTCACAAAAGCGTGTTTCTACTTAGTGGCAGTGGCATGACTACAATAGACCCTGATTGAGTGGGTTTGGCTCGTAACATAATCCTATGGGACTCCCATGCTTGCAGTATTGGTTCACGCCTCCTCTCCAAGTGACACTGGCAGTGGATGAAAGGCATTGGCAGGACAACTGTTAAGTGTCAGTTGGTCTAGGCATCAGATTAGGTTTCCACCCTGTGAAGGGCGCACCCTCCCTCCCATAGCTGAGTCACAGCAAGGAGTATCAAACAATGCAAAGGTTATCAAAAGCTGCATACGATACACCCGTCTCCGAGCAGAGAGATACTTTCCAAATGCACTCAACGCGGTTTTAGCCAGGCCTGCCAACTCACACAGCGCCACCGTGTGTCACACGATCTCAGCTCTCTTCTCGCGGTCACCTGGTGAGGAGCCTAAATCACGTGGTCGCATACAAGAGGAACCACAAACTACTGAAAAGTGTGGATTTCCAGCTCCACTTTGAAGGCTGTAAGCAGCCGAAGTCTATTAAGAGATGTGAAAGCACCCCAGGACATCGTCTGCAGCCCTCACACCCTTCGTTTTTAGGTCTCGCTGAGTCAGCGCATGCGCTGCCCTGCGAGACATTTTATAGGTGGGTTTTAAAAGTGCTGCTACCCCACGCTTTGGCTGGCCTAGCGCTTGCGTTCACGCGAGCGTGCACGCGCCCAGCCGCCATCTGTCTTTCACGGGTCATTATAATCGCGGCACCCGCGCTTAACTTTTAATGTTAAAAGTAAAGCACAGGTGCCACGATCATAGAAAAATAACTATTTCTTTACTTTTGCTATAATCGAGGCACCCACGCTTTACTTTTAACATTTAAAAGTGAAGCGCGGGTGCTGCGATTATAGCAAAAGTAAAGAAATAGAAAAAAACATATATTTCTTTACATTTGCTATATTCGCTGTACCCGCGCTTCACTTTTAATGTTAAAAGTGAAGCGCGGGTGCCGCGATTATAGCAAAAGATCTTTTTCTTTACTTTTGCTACCCTGCGGGCCGTGGTAGTCCGTCATAACTTTTCAAACAAAAGTACCAGCCATACATCCATGCTTTAGGTTCAAGAAAGTTCAGGTGCGTGTACTTAGAATTTGTCTAAAACTGCTCAACTTTTTCTTAAGCGTCAGGAGCCTCTTTCTGTTTGGTTTAATATTCATTTTGATTCCTCTAGAATACTTTTGTATCTATTTCTTTTGTCGGCTGTTTGAGATTATATTTAAAGAGGGAAAATGCCGGCGTTTGCTGATTTACATTTTTTTGTAGTCACCAGCCTTGACAGAAACAGTACTGGCCATGTTTGTGTCATACAAATTCGTTGGTAACACTAGTTTCACCACCCTGAAATTGCTATGCAAAATATGAGCCCAAGGTGATCGGCGAATCTGTTGGCAGAAGGGATGCATTAATGAATCAATAATGCCCTGCAGAACACTGCAACCATTCAACAGACAGCACAACATTGTTAATGTAAATTTTCAAATTTTAAACATCATATTAGGATTCCGAATTTAACTTAGGCAACAACTAGGAATAAAAGCAAGTAAAAAGTAGTTAAATATTCAAGGTGCAGTGTGCAATATACAAATGTAAGGTTACGAGGCAGAATCAGTGCATTTAAAAAAAGATAAAGCTAAAAATAGCAGCCCCGCCGCCAGTAGCAGCCTAGTTTGCGGGTTTTAAACCCTGTCCTTAATCTCTGGGTGGATACCTGAGCAGCTTTAAAATGCCCCACAGCTTTTTACCCTCCCTCCCCAAATCAAAAACCATAGAGCTGTACATACTTACTTTCTCCTTTAGCTCCCTTTCTCAGTCCCAGGCTAGCTATCCTGCCCATCACGGATGACATAATTTGGTATTTGTTTTTACCCCTCCTTATGGCAGGGTGCTGCTACTGTTATTGGGCAAAGCTGATGCCTAAGTTCACTAACAAATTTGGCACATCTCGCCAGGGCCCATGGTGCAGTATTCATGAAGCAAGTTGAACATGCTTCCTGGCACGTGCGCACCCCATGAGCAAGCAAGACCGGCTTGAGCAGTAGCCTCCATTTGATGTCTAGTTTGGGGTAGCAGCATAACAAGTATAGCCATGATTTGTGGCTTTATTTGCATAGTCTGCATTCCCCTGTCCTCCTTGACCGTCCCAGGCTGAATTAAAATCTTTTATTGTAAGCTCTAAATCGCATATACAGGGTCAGTCTGTGTTAGCTCAGTTATGGCTTCCAGGCGATATGGGTGCGGCTTTCCAGCCTGGTAAGAGTCAATCAGGGGCAGTACGTGAGCTGTGTTACCTAGTGATGATAAATCTTGCTCCTTTGAGATGTCCTTCAGGTGCCAATTTATTAGGCTGAATATGGAATGTGTCCTGCTCAGAGGTCTGATTCCTCTATCTGGAGAGACATCATGGCACTCATAACTTGAATGAACCATGGATTGCTGGAGTCTCAAAGATGAAATGCAGATGGGCCTTTAGAGCATTGGTCGGAGCCTTCGTTGTCCTGATGTAATATTTCAATAATGAAGCTTTGTAGTATAATGATTGATTTACAAGGACGAATTCTGATCTTTATCTTGAGTGGCGTGTACCTTGGCTGTTGGAATAATTTCTTTATAGGACAAGCATTGAATGTGCTCCAAGGCTGAGTCTACGGTGCCTGGGTAGGACTGATGGCCATACGGCAAGGTTGGGAGAAGTGTTGCATTCATTACCTTGAGTATGAGGGCAGCAGACACACTACTTAAGAGCAGGTTCTGTTGACTGATGCTGTAGGAGATGACAGGCCCCTTTCTTTTCTTCCCTGAACCAAGGCATGCTGGGCTTTGCGAAGAGCTCTTCTTTTAAAAAATGATGGCTTTATTATGATGGAATTCAGATCTCCTCCCCCTGTCGTTTCCTCGCTGTATAAATGATAATACTACCCAGGTCCCATGTTAGAATCATTTTGATCCAGTATCTTCAAAATATAAGGACTTTTGTTTTATCTTGATTTACCCAAAGGTGATTGGTTGTGTTGTAGATATTTAGAGCATTGGTTACCTAGTTTGATCCATAATTGCAATATCATCTGTATATTGAATAATGTACAACTTGGTACTGCCTAACTTAGGAGGTGCCACGCAATCAAACTACATTGATTTCCCTAAGTCGGCGGGACATACGTTAACAAGCATTGGCATAGCCAATAGGTCTCACTTTTGGGACTGTATAAGTATTTAGTAATGCAGCACAATATCCTTGGTGCAACAACATTAACTGTTGCATGCTTAAACACTTATAATGTCCCAAAGGCGAGACCTATTGGCTATGCCAATGCTTTTTTAGGTCTCATCTGAGCCAGCGCATGCGCTGTCTCTGCGAGACATTTAGTAAGGGGCTTTTGCAAGTGCTATCAAAGGCTTTTGAAGGCCTAGCGCTTGCAGTCATGTGCGCGTGCACGCGCGCAGTCGCCATCTGTCTTTCCTCCGTCATTGTGTGCATCGCGATCACTTTCACGTTCCCGCACGGCCAATGCTTGTTCCAAAACTACTGAGTATGGGCTCTTCTTTGCATGCTATCTTGCAAAACTTTCTGATTTAGAACAGGATATTTGAATTCCTTCCTGCTCTGCACTATTCCCCTAGAACAGAGGTCTTCAAACTTTTGTCGCCCAAGCCCCCCATCTGAACCTTTTTACACGTCGAGACCCCCCACCACCACCTGATAAAAAAGTTATGGAAGCTGGTACTCTGCATCATTGATGGCCACTACCTCCTGCAGAGCCCAGGTTGTATAGGGCAAATAATATTAAATAAAGTAAGAGGGGCAGTGTTGGAAACCGGGCAACCGGGTTAGCAGTCACCAGGTTCCCAGCACAGTGGTAGCTTGGCTCGAGCGGTTGGGGGTCAGGCACCGTGTTAAGCGTACGTCACACCCTCACAATAACCATGCGTTCATCCGTTCCAAAAACGACACTACACCGTAAAAATAATGCAAGTCAAATTGAAAATATATATGTCTTTATCTTATTTTCTCTTAGTTGCAGGATTCATTACATAAATACAGGACAATAAGATGTTCCTTCAAAAGAGCAGGTCAAATAAATAACACTACTTCGGGATTTCAATAAATAGGTTCAGGTCATAAATAAGCAAGGAATAAATAGAGATACAATAAATACGGATGGCAAATAAATACAGTCAGACAATAAATACAGTGCAGGAATTAATTAGTGGATGACAATAAATAGAGCACCTTCAATAAATAAGGTAACACAATCAATAACAGTGACAATTCAAATCATTTACATGAGGTCACTTGGTCTTACTTTGCCCATACACAACTTAAGGACACTGGGTTGGCATGGGGGTGTCCCACCTAGATTGATCAAGGCTGGGGCCTAAGCTGGGGCAGAACAAGAGTAACCTAAAGATCTGGCCCTCCAAACCACACAACCCTTTATGGAGGTCACTGTACCAGTCTCAGTTCACCCCTGGCACTCTCAGGCTGGTTCTAACACCCCTCTAGCCCCTAGAATGGTCTTTTAGGGCTCCACAGGGCCTTAGACGCCCCCTCTACCACTTACTGCCCTTTTCACGATGATCGGCTCCGCTCGGCACCGTGTCGACGCCGTGAGGCGGCTCCGGATCGATGTCGCTGGGCGGCCTCGACTCGATGACGCTGGGCGGTCTCGACTCGATGTCGCTGGGCGGTCTCGACTCGATGTCGCTGGGCGGTCTCGACTCGATGTCGCTGGGCGGCCTCGGCTCGATGTCACTGGGCGGTCTCGACTCGATGTCGCTGGGCGGCCTCGGCTCGATGTCGTTGGATGGCCTCGTCTCGATGTCGCCTTCCGGCGCCGCAGGGACTCGGTCTCCCCACTTCCTGGTGTCTCCGGAGTGCGATCTCCACTCCCGACCTCCGGCGCGCTTCACCTCAGTCTCCGGCGACTCCGGAGTGCGATCTCCACTCCCGACCTCTGGCGCGCTTCACCTCAGTCTCCGGCGACTCTGGTGGGCGGACTTCACTCCCCCGTCGACGCCTCACCTCGACCTCAGGTGATTCCCGACTCGACCTCCGGCGCCTCTCCACGACTTCCGTCGGCGCCCTCACTCGACCTCGGGTGACTCCTTACTCGACCTCCGGTGCCTCTCCACGACCTCCGTCGGCGCCCTCACTCGACCTCTGGCGGCTCCGGGTACGACATCTGCTTTCTGTCAGCGCCGCTTCTCTACCTCCGGCCCCAGGTCTCCAGGCTTCTCGACGTCAGGACTCCAGGAGGACACTGCTGAACAGCTCAGGAGCTTGCTGTTCTTCTTCTTTAAGGCCTGTTCCAAATATTCAGTCCTTTAAGATGGTTCTTCTGATCTTGATCCCACACAGGGCTTTAGGCTGGGCTTGGTCAGTAGGGACTAGCATCAAGGGTGGGTTTCTGGACCCCACTCCAAGCACTGGTTTCCACCCCTGCTGCCTCACTCCGACCTCCTTCTATCTCTGACCTCTCTCTTCTCCAGTCAGATGCCAACTGCCACTCTGAGATGGCCTTCCAACATTCTAAACTGCCTCTCACTGTCACAGGGTTCCAGAATGTTACGGAAGGTTCTAGAAATCTCCAGTGGGTTCTGATGATGTCACAGGTGACAATGGGTGGCCACCATTTTGTGTCTCAGGCCCTCAGACAGAAGTTCCAGGGGTAGGGAAGATGGCTCCCTGACCCTGCATCAACACTAAAAAGTCTGGTGGTTCCCAAAAAGGAAAAATTATAACAGGGTTTGAGGCAAAAGTGGGACAAAATAAATAATGATGAGGAGGGACCACCCAAAGGGCTGACAGGTCTAACACGCGTCCCCCCCAGCTGAAAGTGGGGAGAGCTACCCAACCCCTTGGGAGTTCTCATCACTAAGGCGGAAATACCTTGAGAGACCGTCTGCATTGGCGTGGTCCACTCCAGGCCGATGTTCCACCTGAAAGTCCATTCCCTGTAGGGAGATAGACCACCTTAGCAACTTGGGATTCTCCCCCTTCATCTGCATCAGCCACCGAAGGGATCTGTGGTCGGTCTGAACTAGGAAGTGCGAGCCAAACAGGTATGGCCGCAACTTCTTCAGAGCCCATACCACGGCAAAGGCTTCACGCTCTATTGCACTCCACTTCTGTTCCCTGGGAAGTAGTCTCCGGGATAGGAAGACCACAGGTTGATCCAGACCCTCTTCATTGAGTTGCGATAACACTGCCCCAATGCCATGTTCCGATGCATCCGTCTGGACAATGAACTCCTTGGAAAAATCTGGGGCCCTTAAGACCGGGGCCTCGCACATGGCTTGCTTCAGTTTCACAAAGGCCTGCTGACAAGCCTCCGTCCAGACTACCCGTCGAGGTTGCTTCTTGGACGTAAGCTCCGTGAGGGGGGCCACAATGGTCCCATACCCCTTCACGAAGCGGCGGTAATATCCGGTGAGGCCCAGAAAAGCTCGGACCTCAGTCTGAGTCTTGGGGGGTTCCCAGGCCATGATTGCCTCGATTTTCGCCTGGAGGGGTTGCACCGCTCCCCTACCCACCAAGTGTCCAAGGTACACTACCGACCCCTGCCCGATCTGGCATTTACTGGCCTTGATCGTTAAACCAGCGTGTTTCAGGGCCTGGAGAACAGTTTGCAGGTGACGCAAGTGATCCTCCCAGCTGTTACTGAAGACAGCAATGTCGTCCAGATAAGCAGCAGAGAAACTCTCCATTCCAGTGAGGATCTGGTTCACCAGACGCTGAAACGTGGCAGGTGCGTTCTTGAGCCCAAAGGGCATCACGCAGAACTGGTAGTGGCCCTTGGGTGTGGAGAAGGCTGACCTTTCCTTCGCTCCATCAGTCAGAGAGATCTGCCAGTACCCGGATGTAAGGTCAAAGGTACTCAAATATTGGGCAGCTCCCAGCCGGTCAATCAGTTCATCCGCCCTCGGGATCGGATGAGCATCAGTCTTGGTTACTGAATTCAGTCCCCGGTAGTCCACACAGAACCTCAGTTCCGGTTGGGCACCCGGTGGTACAGCTTTTGGTACTAGTACCACCGGACTGGACCAGGGGCTGCTGGAAGGTTCAATCACTCCTAGCTCCAGCATCTTAGTGACTTCACTGTGAATGCTGGCCTTCACCTTGTCTGTCATCCGGTAGATCTTTGACTTCACAGGTGGGCTGTCTCCTGTGTCCACGTCATGGACGCACAGGTGAGTCCTACCCGGAACAAGGGAGAACAACGAAGAGTACTGCCCCAGGACCTGGCGGCAGTCCTCCTGCTGTTCAGGAGTTAGGGACGGGGAGAGAATCACTCCCTCCACCAACCCATCCTTCTCTTGAGACGCAAATAAGTCGGGGAGAGGCTCGCTTTCCACGTCCTCTGCTCCGTCAGTCACCATTAACAATATGACTTCGGGCCTCTCATGGTGGGGTTTGAGGCGGTTGGCATGCAGCACCCGTAGGGGCTGACGAGGGGTCTTCAGATCCACCAAATAGGTAGCCTTACCCTTCTTCTCCAACACCTCAAAGGGTCCTGACCAGCGATCCTGGAGGGCGCTAAGCTCTCCCGGTTCGATCACCCACACCTTCTAGCCAGGCTCCAACTCCACCGGGTGAGCATTGTGGTCGTACCACGCCTTCATCACTGCTTGGCTGGCTTCCAAGTTGTCAGAAGCTTGCTTCCACAACTTAGCCATTTGGCTCCGGAAGGCCAGCATGTAGCTCACCACGTCCTGGGGAAGCTTTCTGGGAGTTCTTTCCCATCCGTCTCTCACCAGGCTGAGAGGTCCACGCACAGGGTGCCCATACAAAAGCTCGAAGGGGCTGAAGCCCACTCCCTTCTGTGGCACTTCCCTGTAAGAAAACAATAGACAGGGTAGGAGGACGTCCCATTTCCTCCGCAGGCTTTCAGGCAGACTTCTGATCATGCCTTTCAAGGTCTTATTGAACCTCTCCACCAGACCATTGGTCTGGGGGTGGTAAGGAGTGGTGAACCGGTAGGTCACTCCACACTCCTTCCACATCGCCCGCATGTATGCTGACATGAAGTTGGTCCCCCTGTCGGACACAACTTCCTTGGAAAAACCCTCTCGGGTAAAGATTCCCATCAGGGCCCTAGCCACAACAGGTGCAGTAATGGTCCTCAGAGGTATGGCCTCTGGGTACCGTGTGGCATGATCCACCAGAACCAGGATAAACCTGTGACCAGCTGTAGTAGGCGGATCTAACGGACCCACAATGTCGATGCCCACCCTTTCAAAGGGGGTGCTAACGACCGGAAGTGGTTCCAGGGGAGCTTTCAGCTTCACCCCTGTTTTCCCACTGGCTTGACAAGACACGCACGTCCGGCAGTAGGTGTCGGACGACACTTTCATTTGAGGCCAATAAAAGTGTGGGACAAGCCGGGCAAAGGTCTTGTCTTGCCCCAGGTGTCCTGCCAAGGGGATCTCATGAGCCAATTCCAGAAGGAAGGCTCGGTAACGTTGAGGGACAACCAAGGCCCGTGACGATCCGTGCATGGGTGCCTTGGGTTCACTGTAGAGGAGGCCATCCTCCCAGTAAATGTGGTAGTTCCCCTCAACGTTCCCGGCTGCCTGGGCTTCGGCCTGTTGCCTCAGTCCCTCAAGGGTAGGACACTCCTTCTGGCCCTTGCAGAATTCCTCTCTGGTCGGCCCTCCCTCCACGTGCCACTCGGCCGGGATGGGTAGGTTCTCCAGTTCGGTAACATCCCCCTCCGCGGACTCCTGGTCCACCACCTCCGGTGGCCTATCCGTCACACGGGGCGCGGATGCCGAGGTAGGCTCCTCCTGCCTTCGGTTCTTCCCTTGGTTGGCAGCCGGCGGTGCCTTTGTTACAGGCTCCTGCCTAAACGAACTCCCCCTCCGGGTAGTCGCAGACCTTGTGCTGACACAGGCCCAGTCAGGTGTACCCAGCATCTCAGCATGAGTCCGGTATTCCACCTCCTTCCAAGCATTATGCTCCATGTCATTCCCCAGCAGACAATCGACTGGCACGGCAGGGCTTACGGCAACTCGAAGTGACCCTGCAACCCCTTCCCATTCAAATGGAACCTCGGCCACCGGATAGTGGCCCATTCTGCCGTCAGCCATCGCGGCAGGGTGGAGTACATGGGGAATCACCTGCTCTGGAGACACCAGTTGGCTACGTACCATAGTCATACTGGCTCCTGTGTCTCTCAGAGCCTCCCCTCTATGGCCGTTGATGGTGACCCACTGCCCATACTTTGTGGTATTTGCGGGCACCTGGATCTTAGGAGCCATCTCCCGTTCTCCCAGGGACACTAAAGTGACACCCGCCCACTCCCTTCCCTTATCTAAGGGCATCTCCTCCCCGAGCACTACACTAGCTACTCCGGGGGCCTTTCCTCCGATGGGAGGGGGTGGTCTTTTCGGGCACTTCACATCTCCCTTATAGTGTCCGACACCACCGCACTCGTAGCAATGGACAACCCTTGGCTGCTGACTCTGGCCAGGATTAGGGTTTCTGGGTGGGTTAGCCCTAGGGGTGAATCCTGTTCCCTTCCCTTGGGAACTATTTTGGGGGCCTTTAGAGAACTCTGTTTTCTTTTCCCCTCCCTCTTTCTTCTGGGGGGCGCCCTGTCCGGTCTTTTGAGAGTCCCCTCCAGTCCCCCTTGTGGACACCCGGGTACTAGCCCAAATGTCCGCCTCCTCAGCAAGCTTCCGGGGATTGGTCAGCTTGCTATCCACCAGGTGTTGACGCAGTTCAGGGAAACATTTTTCGAGCAGGTGTTCCTTCAACATTAAATCAAACAACCCCTCGTAGTCCCTCACCTCACTGCCCTGTATCCAACCCTCTAGTGCCTTCTTTGCATAGTCCAGGAAATCCACCCAATTCTGTGTGCCCAGTTTGTGGCTACCCCGGAACTTCTGTCTGTACTTCTCGGGTGTTAGTCCAAACTTCCTCACGAGCGCCACTTTCATGGTGGGGTTGTGGGTCTGCTCATCCTGCTCCAGGGCCAATAATGTATCCCTACCAGCTGGAGGCATGTATCTATACAATCCCCCTCCCCAATGTTTCTCTGGAACCCCATGGACTCTTAAAGAGACCTCATAGGCTGCTAGCCACCTGGCGATATCATCACCCGCACTATAGCTAGCTACTATGTCTTTCGGCAGATAGGGTTTGGATTCCCTGGTGATTTCTCTTTCTTCGCTGCCACCATTAGGAACAGGGTGTGCCCCGACCCGTAGGATCTGGAGATCTATCTCCCTGAGCCTCAACTCGTGAGCCATCCTCCGTTCCTCCTTTTCTTTCTCCAGTTTCGCCAATTCCCGTGTGAGCTGTCTTTTCTCCCTCCGGTCAGTGAAATCTGCTTCTAATAAGCCGTTGCTAGAGACACTGCTGCCCTTCCTTGAAAGTATTCTGGGCCCCGCTACTAGGTTCCCCACCTCAGGTTGGTACAAACCAGCCCCCTCGCTGTCAGGCTCTCCATCCCTGTCCTCCTTCTCAACCTTACTTTCTCGTCGTGCCTCCCACCAAGCCCTTAAGCTGGTCTGGAGCTCACCCTTCTTTGCACCTTGGGGACAAAACACCCCCTCTCGCTCACAAAACTCTCTGAGTTGGGCCACTGGTGCAGATTGGGGTATACAAATTCTCCCTACTTCCACGGATAGAGTAAATTCACAGATACACGCACATACACTCATCATACGCTTGGGCCCATTTCACTAGCATACACTCAGATTACTCTATCAGCACTGAACCTGTGGAAAGAAAACCTTCTAAACACCCTGCATCTACACTACGGTCGATAAGACCTAATTGACACTGTCTTGAGTCATGATTTAACCAATAATAATCAACAATAATCATAATAGAGTACTCAATAATTGACAAGAAATAACCACCAACACAGTATTTCAAATAATGGTAATTTATCTAAAATTAGTTCAAAGAAAATCAATTCAAAAGCAAAATCATTATTCTCATAATTACCTATTCTAGCTAAATGTCATAAATGGGTCAGGACAGGTCTCTCGATAGAAATCTCTCAAGTCACCGTCCTCACAGCATCGATCCTCACCAACACAAGTTCGGAAAGAAGTGGCCTCAGAATCCAAAATGCAATGACCACAGACCCTCTCTAGTCTAGTATATTTATAATAAATTTAACAAAAGAAGGCAACATAAAATGTTTTAGATATCCGCTGAACCGCTGAGCAGAGCGAGCTGGAAAGGATGTAGCATCGCTACATTTGGAAAAATCTCCGCTCAGAAAAATCACAAAAATAAAATGACGGAAGACGGAACTAAAACTTGCAAATGTTTCTTTTTCATGTTCATATTTCCTCGGAACCAGCATGGTGATCACAAAGTTCATTGTGGCTCCTTTGTCTTCCAAGGACACTTGGATGTCCGCCCAGAGCTGCTGTCCTCACGGAAAACTTTTTAACCAGGCGAAGACTGTGGTCAGATGACTCTCGACCATGTTCAGCAAGGCCTTCTCATCACAAATCGACTACTCAAATACAGGCTTTAAACGGCATCCATCTTTCACTAGGCCAAAACGTACCATCTTAATTAAAAGAGACAAAAACAACGTTACCACAGCATAGTGATTAAACAGTGTTAACCCCACTAATACCCTTATGTGTATGTAATTATCTAGCCTTTGCAACACAAGAAAAGCATTAGTACACGACATTTTAAAAGCGTTTTTGTGCTTTAAAATAAACAGCACTCAGCAACATTTATTTAATTAAACCCGCACATTATTTTTTTAGCAACAGTAATGCAACCCCACGTATAGTTTTCTCTTATTAGTGCGTATTGATTAATCAGAACATTTACACAAAACAAATAATTAGTAGTTATAAATTAATAATTTTAATTTCTTTCGACAATAGACAAACCAGAGCTTAAAACCCAATAGATTTTCAACAGAAAACTCTGCTCCAGCAATCCCCCCTTTGGTGATATTATCACCAAATAAACAACCCCAAAAAAAATTAGTACAATTTTAGTCCCATTTTAGGAGAAATTGGAAATGTCTTTTTCTCCTTACACAACACTACACACCAGACTCCCTTTCATCATCCCTCTTTGTTTCCAAATAAACACTCTCCCTCAATTCTTCTAATTCTATTTCTTGTGGATCTCTTTTTCTTTTATTTCTCTTTTCAATATTTCTTTTAATTAATTTCTTTTTCCCTCCCCTGTTTTTACAACACAAACACACCAATCTTAGTATCAATAAAGCAACAATTATACAAGTCAAAGGAAACAATATCTTACCTATAATAGTACTACCTATTTTTGCAATAAAACTCTTAACAGCAACTATTTTATTAGCTATTTTAGTCCAAATACTCTCAGCTTCCAGTGGTACTAATTCTTCATGCAAATCAGTAATATTTTTTATATAGACCTTCAGGTCTTTGCTTTCGTCTGGAATGTAAGTGCAACAATGTTGAACTTTCAGCATTCCACAGACCCCACCCTCCTTGGCTAATAGAATATCAAGGGCAAGTCGATTTTGCATAGACATGGCACGTACGGCAATCAATTCCGTATTCACCAAAACAAACCCTCCAGCGGTATTTGTCGATAAGCGATCCACCACTGTTGACAGTTTCCGAATTCCATATGCATTCAAAGAAATTCCCACTGCTGGAATTAAAGCTCCAAAAATGTCACCCACTATTTCTGACCAAGTTTCTCTCTTAAAACATGTTAATAAATTAATATGTTCTACATCTTCTATTCTATCTATATGAAAAATCTTTGGAAAGACCAGGCCCACATAACACGTGCCATACCAATGGTCAGGCAACTTGTAATAAGCCTTGTTCCCACAAACATAATACACTCCTGGGAAAACTGGATCCTCTCCTCCTCTAAAACCCCATCCTGTTGCAATGAAGTATGTATCATGACACTCACTAGTCCCAACAAAGTATGTATCATATTGGGATTTCCTTCTTGTAATGCACAGCTTACCCTTCTGTGGTGCATCTAAAGCTAAAGTTGGACTAGCTCCATTTCTCAATTCTTTTCCCATCTCAATGTCCCAAATTGTCTCACTCACTTTGTATTTCCCTCCTTTTCATGCATGCTCAATCTCCTTTCCTCCACCATGTTTAGGAAAGCTTTCTCCTCTTCTTTCAAACTGCAAGTTAAATTATTCTTAAAAATGTAATCTAATGTTAATTCTTCTTTTTCAATGAAAATCTCACCAAAAATGTTAGCTTCTTTAGCTGGATTCAGCTTTTTATTCATAGGCAATTGCCCAAAAATACTATCTTTGTTAGACATCTCATAATCTATTTTCCCTAGCAAATAAAAAACACTACTTAACACACTACAAGAAATTCCATACGTAGCTGGTAAATGATGATAAGTAACACCCTCTGAAACGGATGCAGGAAATTGCATACAAACGTAACAATCCCTCACTTCCATTGTCTTCACATATTCATATAACAATTTCGAAAAAACATTGCTAGAAAAATCATTAATTGACCTATCTTTATGTATGTAAGTATTACTAATTCTAGTTGGAACTACTTTTTGTGAATTCTTCTCTACATTAGTCTCATTCTCAGTATACATCTCAAATGTACCTATTGTAACCCTAAAAGTAACTAATAAAACTAAAACACCCCATAGTAGCATTAATAATCCAGTACAGCAACAGCACATTCTACACCATCTTTTCAAGAAGGCACATTTACTTTGGTTATTCTCTATATTAGCCATTTTACTACTTTGACTGTGTCTTTTGACTTAGCCTCTACTACTCCACTACTGCTATTCTTTATTTCTGAATCACTTCAGACAACTGAATTTCAGACTTTCTCCTTTTCACTTTTCTCCAAGTGATTTCTTCAGTTCACTCAATTTGGATATTCATCACTTTTCACTCCTTCTTCAGCAACATCGAATTGTATCAGATCTTCAACAACATCCTGTGCATCCGACTCTTTTCCAATGTCAGTCAGGATAACTTTTAAGATTCCAACAGACTTTTCCTCTTCCTCAACCACTTTTCTCAAGATCCCCTCCGGATTGTCTCGATTCACTGTTTCTTCTTCTTCTCCTTCAGACAGTGCCACATAAGACCATTCAGGTGATCTGTACTTTTGGTTGGGTCTTTTAATTCTCTTTATCTCCTCGGGTTCTTTGATTTCTTTTGCTCCTTTTCTTTCACTTCATTTTGACTCGACACCTCATTCACTTGTTCAGCTTTCGATGTATTTGCTCTTATCAGTCTGTATCTCAGCCTCTTCACTCTGTTGTTAGGCCAAAAATCTCCTCTTACAACCTTTTTCGGTCTTGTTTCTGTATTATTTCTTTCTCCAATCCAAGTTCTCTTTCTCAGAACTCGACCTTCTGATTTCTCATTCTCACTTTCATCCGATTCTGTTTCAAATGCCTCTTGTTCTTCAGCAGTTTTCTTTCGCTCCACAGTCTTTTTCACCACTGTTTGAGACTTCCCTACTTCTTTCCCTCCTCGAGTCTCCGACACGTAATCTTCTTGCTGTCTACTTGTCCCTTCACCTAGCTTATCAGGAATGTTCCCTACACCTCCTCGGGGGTCTTCCGCAATCTGTCCCTCTCTATCTTCTTCTGACCCTACTTCTTCAGGTATTATCTCAAGTGGTTCTTCAATCTCCTCTTCTGATTCAGGAGTAGTCTCTGTGGAATTACTCTTTTCTCTTCTTTTTCCTCCACTGCTTTTTGGAACTTCAGGCTCTCTTTCAGAATCTGATCTCCCTTCTGAGACTCTCAATGGTTCTCTCTCTGATCTTTGATTTTTTCTCACTGGTTCTGGGTCTTCATCATCACTGGAATCTGACTCTTCAAAATACTCTTTGCCAGTCCCATCCTTTGGGTTTGGAACTCTCAGAGTATGACTTGCATGTACCCAGTTTTTCACATCAGCACACTTCACTGCAGTTGTCGTAGTCAGAATAACTTGTCTTGGCCTTCCCCACCTTGGAACCAAGCAATTTCTTCTTCTGTGTACTTTAATCCTCACCCAGTCCCCTGGACTCAGATCATGAGCTTACTTCTTCTCAAGTGTGGTAGCTTCTTCTCCAACCTGGTGAAACACAGAATGAACTGCGTCAGCCAGGCCTTTACAGTAATCCAAAATCATGTCATCAGTTATTGTCATCAACTTATTGACAGGTACAAATGCATGACGCATTGCACGTCCCATCAAAATCTCGTGCGGACTCAACCAGTAGTTCTATCTGGAGTAGATCTAATAGTCATTAGCACTAGAGGCAAGACCTCAGGCCATTTCATTCCAGTGGCTAAACACATCTTACCAATCCTTTTCTTGATTGTGCCATTTATCTGTTCAACAACACCAGAAGCCTCTGGCCTGTATGCACAATGTAGCTTCTGCTGTATGCCCAATGCTTCACAAATCAAACTCATGAGCTCATTATAGAAGTGTCCACCTCTATCAGACTCAATCGTTACTGGAAACCCGTACCTAGGAATCAACTCTCTTAACAGTAACTTTGCCACTGGTTATTCCATCATTTCTCCTAGTCGGATAGGCCTCCACCCATCTTGAGAACAAACAGACTACCACTAGAACATACCTCAGTCTGTTCACTTGGGGCATTTCAATGAAATCTATCTGCATTCTCGTGAAAGGACCACCTTCTCTGCCTATCGTTCCCAAACTCACCACTGTCTTTTTCCCAGTGTTAAATTGCTGGCAAATCAAACATCTCTGACAGATGCTCTCTGCAATTGTCCTGAACTTTGCATTGTACCAAGTCTGTTTAAAAGACCTGATCATCGCATCCCTTCCCAAATGTCCCTGGCCATGATACATCCTTGCCATTGTCGACAGCATAGAGTTAGGCATGACTGGTCTGCCATCTCTATAGACCCAAACATGGTCTGTTTCTCTTGGGGCACAACCTGCCTTGATCCAGTCTTTCTTTTCTTCCTTTCCTGCCTCATCCTGCAACTGTTTCACTTCATCCCACGTCTCTAGGACATTAGTAAACATCACAGAACAAAAAGACATTTCTCCTTCTCGTTCCCTATTAATTGAGTGATTGTTCTTAGCACAATATTGTGCAATGTCGTTGGCAAATCTGTTTCCAACTGTCACAAAATCATCTCCTTGTCCATGAGCAGCACATTTCACAACTGCTAATTCTTTAGGCAGCTGTATCGCCTCAAGCAATTTCCCAATCACTTCAGCATTCTTTATTGGAGTCCCACTCGACGTCAAGAAACCTCTCTGTAGCCAAAGTTGGCCAAAATCATGCACAACTCCAAATCCATACTGACTATCAGTCATCACAGTCACTCTCAAATCTTTCCCAATTTCACAAGCTTTCGTCAATGCCACCAATTCTGCAACTTGTGCAGATTGCACTCCTTCCAATGGTGATGCTTCCATCACTTCTGAAACCTTGCACACTGCATATGCTGCACTCAGCACACCCTCATCATTCCTCAGACATGATCCATCTACAAACAGCACATGATCACTCTCAAGCAAGGGAAGATCCCTTATGTCTGGTCTCGGTTTTGTACAGTAATCCAGCACATCCAAACAATCGTGATCATCTTCTGTCTTCACACCCACATTTTCAATATCCGGCAACAATGTCGCTGGATTCACATTCACACATCTCTCCAGAGTCACATTTGATGCTCCCAGAATGACTTTCTCATATTTAGTCAGCCGACTATGTGACATGTACTGAGTTCTGCTTCTTGTCAAAAGAATTGCCACATTATGAGGTACAAATACCCTTACAGGATATCCCATTATGATTCCCTCACTCTGTTCCAGACTTCTGCATGTTGCAGCCACAGATTTCAGACAACCTGGTAAACCCACAGCTACAGGGTCAAGTGTCGATGAGAAGTACGCAATAGGCCTTCTCAGTAATCCATGCTTCTGGATTAACACTGAAAGTGCACATCCATTTCTCTCACTACAGTACAATTCAAACTCTTTCTCATAGTCTGGCATACCCAAAGCAGGGGCTTCACACATTCTGCTCTTCAGCTCCTCAAATGCTGCCATTTGTTCTCCATCTAGTTCCAATGGATCTGTCATCTCACTTTTTGTCAGCTTAATCAGTGGCTTTGCTATCAGGGAGAAATTAATTATCCACTGGCGACAATAACCCACCATTCCCAGGAACATTCTCACTTCCCTCTGGGTCTTTGGGGCTTTCATTTCTCTGATAATTCTGATCCTGTCATCAGTCACTTTTCTTAGACCTTTTTCAATATTGTGTCCAAGATAATGCACCTCTTTCTTGCAAAATTGCAATTTAGCTGGAGATACCTTTAACCCTCCATCTGCCAGATGATTCAGTAAAGCTATGGTATCTACTTCACAAGCTTCACGTGTCTTTGATGCCACAAGTAGGTCATCAATATACTGCACTAGTACTGAATTTTCAGGCATAATCAAGCTCTCCAATGATTTTTTCAATAACTGATTAAATATCGAAGGACTCTCCGTATACCCCTGTGGGATACGACACCATGCTAAAATACGCTGGCCAAACCTAAATGCAAAAATCGGCTGGCTGTCATGATGCAATGGAATTGAAAAGAAAGCATGACACAAATCAATCACTGTGTACCACTCAGCATCATGTGGAATCTGATACAAAATCACTGACGGATTTGGCAC
The DNA here is from genome assembly GCF_964204655.1 of Triturus cristatus. Lineage (NCBI taxonomy): Eukaryota > Metazoa > Chordata > Amphibia > Caudata > Salamandridae > Triturus > Triturus cristatus. Next base: position 905,356,941 of record NC_140580.1, read on the forward strand.
AATAGGACAACATGCCACCACAATTTTGTTAACTTTTCTCAAATCCTGTACAATCCTGAACTTCCCATTAGGTTTCTTTAGCCCCATTATCGGTGAGTTACACGGACTACTCAGTAGTTCTCTTAAGACTCCTTGTTGAATCATTTTCTCAATAATAGGAGTTATTCCCTCAATTATTTCTGGTGTCATTTTGTACTGAGGAATGTTAGGATAAGTAATTCCTTCTTTCACTGCAATTTTCACAGGATCTACATTATTCATCAATCCCACATCCTCTCCAGTAAAATCCCATACTGTCCTTTTCACTGTGTCTCTCAGCTCTTGAGGTAAATCCTCCGGATCAAACACAGCATATGCACCAATTAACTCACTCTCTCTATTTTCTAGAGTCATTCGGTACAAAACATCCTCATCTGGTGTTTCAAAAGCTATTCCCTCCGGTGTACAAAAAATTGTACAGTTCATCTTACAAAGCAGATCCCTGCCTAACAAGTTCACTGGACTAGTGTCACAAACAATAAATCTGTGCATGTCTGAAAATTTCCCTATTTGTACCCTTACTGGTTCAGTAAGACGTGTCTTGATTTGTGTATTGGCTACACCAACTACTTGGATTGCTTCATCCGAGAGAGGAAGATTTCTAATATCTACTGACCTGACAGTTGATCTTGTCGCACCTGTGTCTACTAAAAAAGTAACACCTTCTTCATTTATTTTCCCATCTACAAATGGTCCTGCCTGGTCTATTTCTAGAGTTGCACCAAGTATGCACTCTTCCTCCTCTCTTCGGCACCGTCAATAATCACCTTCAGACTCACTCCCTTCATTCTTTAACAAGTACTGCTGTACCTGGTTAGAACGCCTTGGTTTGTTTACCTGCTCATCATTGTAGAATCCTGAATCCTGATTGTACTTTTGTGATCCTCTATTCTGCGGCAAGGGCGGTTTTGGCTCTTGACTCTGCTGTTTCACAACAGAAGGTTGTTGCTGCTGTCGATTATTCCCTTCGTTCTGCACCTGTTGATTTAAGGGTTTACCCTCATTATTCGCCAATGGTGGATTGGTACATTCAGATCTCCAATGTCCCAGTTGGCCACAGTTGTGACACGGGAACTTCTTTTTGGCTTCCTCAAGATTCCCCTTTCCTTTCCCTGCATACCTGGGCCTATTCCCTGGATTATTTCCTGCATTATTCGCCTGTTCCACCAACTGTGCTTCCTGTCTTTCTGCAACTTTCACTTGTGCCCACATTGCTTTTTCTTTCAGCTTTCTCTGTTTTGCTTCAATTTCATCACTGAAGTATTTTGCATGTCTCAAAATCTCATCTATTTTCTTACTCTGCCAATCCACTGTATGCTCACGAATTCTCTCACTAATCTCAGGTCTCAGGCCATATACAAATCTGTATACAAAATGACTCAAATCCTTGTCACCCAGGTGTTCATCCCCACTGAATTGTTTAAAAGCCAGTATCAGCCTCTCATAAAAAGCATGAACTGATTCTTTTGCTTCCTGGTGTGTTCGATCTATTTTAACCCAGTCTGTCTCTTTCGGAGGTACTTTACTTTTCAGGTACACCATCACCTGATCATACTTTCTCATTACTTCTTGATCTGGTGCTCCTGTTCTCTGGTCTCTTGGATATTCCTCAGTAGGCCAACTTACAACTATTTTACACTCAGCCCACAAGTCTGCTGGAACAATTATATCAAACAAACTATTCAGGTCAATCCACAGCACTTTTGACAATTTCACAAACCTGTCTACCTGCCTATACCACTCGACGGGCTTTTCTCTCAGTCGAGGGAAATCATTCGTAAATGATAAAATATCCTGTCTGGTCCATGGAACATGTACATATCCTCCTCCAGGTATTTCTCTCATGGGATAAGCATCCACTGTTTTCTCTTTTTCTCTCACAGGAAATGCTGAATAAGTCCTATCCCCTGATTCTTCCCTTTTCTTGTACCACCTATCCTTCCATTTCTCAACATCACCCCATTTTCGCAATAAAGCGATCATCTCTTTAATCTGTCCTGTTCTACCAGCACCATTCAGATTTTCAATGTCTTTGTCCGTGAAATCCATCCTGTAAGACTTCTGCAAAGCTTTTACCTTATCAATGTCAACTCCCTGCTCATTCGCTATTGCTCTTAACCTGTCATGTGTATTTTTAGCTCTCCAGGTGATGTTTTTACACATAAACAACAGTTCACCATCATGATGATGTTTGAGAATTTCCGTAGGAACTGTCCCTGCAACAAGCTCTTCTAATTCTACACGTAACCTAGCCACATCAATTGCCTGTGAATCTTTATCCCTCTTTTGAAGAACTTTCATCCATTCATTCAAATCTTCAGCTGTTATTTCAGTAGATTTTCTCATTGGAACCACTTTCTTCTGCGGTTCTAAAATCGGCATCCCTGAACAACTAGCTTCACTAGCATCCAATCTTGAATTAGACTGTATCTCTAATCCTTCACTACATGTCTCATGTCTGGATTGTCTCAAATCATCATTTTATGTCCTTTTTCCTGAATCTCCTGAGGGACCAGCCAAACTTGTCAATCTATTCCCAACATATGGAATCACCAAACTATTTTCACCCGTCCTCTGCTTATCAAAAACAGGCATAACCGGACCTATGGTTACAGGCACCGTAACAGCTTCTAGATTCTTTGTCAGCTCTCTAATCTTTTCAGTCAACTCCGATGTAGTTCTGACTAATTCTCTCGTATTCTCGTCACCACTTCTATTCTCTCTCTCTTTTTCCCTAAAAGGATTACCACTTCTTAACTCAGGTGTCACATTTTCTGTCTCAATGATACGCAATGTATCTCTTATCGGAGAAACCACTGGTGTGCTCTCTTCTGGTTCTGGTCTATATGGAGGTGGTCTTTTGTAAATCATGTCATTCAAGACCTCATCCTCATACTCATTAATTCCATATCTTTTCACTTCTGCCTCAGGAACCCTTTCTGTACCCTTCTCTTCAACTGTTCTCATAGGGTATAATCCCTCTGACATACTAGCATCTCGCCATCTCTTCATTCGATCATGATGAGTTTCACGATCATGTCTCCTCCCAAACATATATCTATAGTTTCCTCCAGACCTCTGTTTTTCTCGCTCATGTACTTCCTCTTCCCATTCCACTAAAGCCTCAAACTGTGTCGGCCTTGGTCTTGGGTCAAGACACAACATCTTTTCCCGCAAAAGTTTCAACACGGCCAGATTAAATGAACCATGTTCTGGGAATGCTAGGACACCATCTTCTTTAGTATACCTAACCCAATTTTCCAACCATATACAGGTATGATACCCATATCTCGCAGCCATAAAGGATGCATGCGTTTTCGATGGAGGTAACAATTCACCTTCTCTCGTTTTAACATCTTTATCCTTGTCAAACCAATATTTATCTTTCTGAACAAAGATTTTTTCTTTTTCTCTTCTTGGTAATACATTTTAGCTTTTACCAAACTTTCTAATCCCTTCCGTAATACAACTGAATAGTACGATGTTTTATCCAATAACAGCGCGACTCACACTAACGCACCAATCCTTGAGCGTCTACGTCACCAGAGTACCCCTTCCAATCCTTGCGCGGCTCACACTATCGCACCAATCCTAGCGTGAGCAATGTTCTGATTCAATATCCAATCAGAGCGCGGTCTATTTTACGTCAGCAGTCGCTGCAGTCGTTCCTGCTCCTGTCTCCTGTCACTCGTCTACCCCTCCTTTACAAAATCTTCTCAGTAGACTTCGTGTCAGATTCTACAAAATCTATTAGTTACAACATATAAACATCTCCATTGTCTGCTTCGCTAACCAAAGAATAGTAAAGAAAATCTATTTCACAAGAATCCCGTCTTTCACTCACTTCTGTTTCAGTACGGAATTAATTCTCTCGTTGACACAGTAGCACATCCCTCTACTCTGCCCTTCTAACATGCATCCATTAACTGTTTCCTCTAGGACTGCTCCAAAGAGTCTTACAATCAACTAAATGCTCATACATTCACGCACATTCATACAAGAAAATGTAGTACATACATACAGAATCCTGCCTTCCCGAGAACAGCGAACAATCTGCCCCACTACAGAATTATAACATACGTTAACCAAGCAGTGTTTTCTTTTGCCCAGTCCTTCAAACAAGCTCAGAGAATACCTATTACTCCTCCCGCGATAAGCTTTAACGGCAAACCTTACGGATCCCTGGGACTTAAGACCAGAGTTTTACAGATAACCTTTGCTACCATACACACTCCTTTTATACCAGAAATATTTCTAATAGTAACACACAACGATGTCACTAATTCCGAACACAGACAATGTGACGCGCAACTTCAATTGTCACACGTTTTTCCTGCATACGTACAGGACCAACAATCCCGTCTTTCCCGAGAGCAGCATATACTTCCCTCTGCCCTACTACGGAACTGCTACCAGCTCCCAAATTCCAGAAGCACTACATAAAACTCAACACGACGACTCCAACATATAGTATTAGTACATATACCAACATCAATCAATAATCAATAAATCAAAAGCCAATGTACAAGCAATCTAATCAGATCAAGACAATCATCAAAACCATCAAATTCTGCTACCAGGAAATTGGTGCAGATTGGGGTGTACAAATTCTCCCTACTTCCACGGATAGAGTAAATTCACAGATACACGCACATACACTCATCATACGCTTGGGCCCATTTCACTAGCATACACTCAGATTACTCTATCAGCACTGAACCTGTGGAAAGAAAACCTTCTAAACACCCTGCATCTACACTACGGTCGATAAGACCTAATTGACACTGTCTTGAGTCATGATTTAACCAATAATAATCAACAATAATCAAAATAGAGTACTCAATAATTGACAAGAAATAACCACCAACACAGTATTTCAAATAATGGTAATTTATCTAAAATTAGTTCAAAGAAAATCAATTCAAAAGCAAAATCATTATTCTCATAATTACCTATTCTAGCTAAATGTCATAAATGGGTCATAAATGGCTCAGAAAGAATTTGAAGACCTGGCTTTTTAATCTTTCTGTTTAGGTGGATTTTCTTCTCTTTCTTTTTCCGGGCTCTTGTTTTTCTTGTTATGTTGTTATACACTGCAGCTGTATGTGGAAAGCGCCGGGACACTCTTTTAGAGTAGCCGAGCGCTATATAAACGCATTTTAACATAACATAACATAACATAACAGGTCTCTCGATAGAAATCTCTCAAGTCACCGTCCTCACAGCATCGATCCTCACCAACACAAGTTCGGAAAGAAGTGGCCTCAGAATCCAAAATGCAATGACCACAGACCCTCTCTAGTCTAGTATATTTATAATAAATTTAACAAAAGAAGGCAACATAAAATGTTTTAGATATCCGCTGAACCGCTGAGCAGAGCGAGCAGGAAAGGATGTAGCATCGCTACATTTGGAAAAATCTCCGCTCAGAAACATCACAAAAATAAAAAGACGGAAGACGGAACTAACACTTGCAAATGTTTCTTTTTCATGTTCATATTTCCTCGGAACCAGCATGGTGATCACAAAGTTCATTTCGGCTCCTTTGTCTTCCAAGGACACTTGGATGTCCGCCCAGAGCTGCTGTCCTCACGGAAAACTTTTTAACCAGGCGAAGACTGTGGTCAGATGACTCTCGACCATGTTCAGCAAGGCCTTCTCATCACAAATCGCCTACTCAAATACAGGCTTTAAACGGCAGCCATCTTTCACTAGGCCAAAACGTACCATCTTAATTAAAAGAGACAAAAACAACGTTACCACAGCATAGTGATTAAACAGTGTTAACCCCACTAATACCCTTATGTGTATGTAATTATCTAGCCTTTGCAACACAAGAAAAGCATTAGTACACAACATTTTAAAAGCGTTTTTGTGCTTTAAAATAAACAGCACTCAGCAACATTTATTTAATTAAACCCGCACATTATTTGTTTAGCAACAGTAATGCAACCCCACGTATAGTTTTCTCTTATTAGTGCGTATTGATTAATCAGAACATTTACACAAAACAAATAATTAGTAGTTATAAATTAATAATTTTAATTTCTTTCGACAATAGACAAACCAGAGCTTAAAACCCAATAGATTTTCAACAGAAAACTCTGCTCCAGCACCACAGTGTAAGTTTCCACATCCTCCAACACAAACTCCATTTTGCCCACTCAGGATAGAAGACAGTTGCTTACAGAAGCTATGCAGGGGGGTACCTTTTGTAATACCTCCTCCCACCACCAGAAGTACATTTGGAAAAAACAAAACTCAAAATTAGGAAGTCCGCTTGGAGAAAACTCCCGGTGTAGGCCTATGGACTACCCAAAGTTATTGTCGAGTAGACGCAAGCACAGCTCAATCCCACCGCTGAACACCAATTTTATGTTGGAAACCGGGCAACCGGGTTAGCAGTCACCAGGTTCCCAGCACAGTGGTAGCTTGGCTCGAGCGGTTGGGGGTCAGGCACCGTGTTAAGCGTACGTCACACCCTCACAATAACCATGCGTTCATCCGTTCCAAAAACGACACTACACCGTAAAAATAATGCAAGTCAAATTGAAAATATATATGTCTTTATCTTATTTTCTCTTAGTTGCAGGATTCATTACAGAAATACAGGACAATAAGATTTTCCTTCAAAAGAGCAGGTCAAATAAATAACACTACTTCGGGATTTCAATAAATAGGTTCAGGTCATAAATAAGCAAGGAATAAATAGAGATACAATAAATACGGATGGCAAATAAATACAGTCAGACAATAAATACAGTGCAGGAATTAATTAGGGGATGACAATAAATAGAGCACCTTCAATAAATAAGGTAACACAATCAATAACAGTGACAATTCAAATCATTTACATGAGGTCACTTGGTCTTACTTTGCCCATACACAACTTAAGGACACTGGGTTGGCATGGGGGTGTCCCACCTAGATTGATCAAGGCTGGGGCCTAAGCTGGGGCAGAACAAGAGTAACCTAAAGATCTGGCCCTCCAAACCACACAACCCTTTATGGAGGTCACTGTACCAGTCTCAGTTCACCCCTGGCACTCTCAGGCTGGTTCTAACACCCCTCTAGCCCCTAGAATGGTCTTTTAGGACTCCACAGGGCCTTAGACGCCCCCTCTACCACTTACTGCCCTTTTCACGATGATCGGCTCCGCTCGGCACCGTGTCGACGCCGTGAGGCGGCTCCGGATCGATGTCGCTGGGCGGCCTCGACTCGATGACGCTGGGCGGTCTCGACTCGATGTCGCTGGGCGGTCTCGACTCGATGTCGCTGGGCGGCCTCGGCTCGATGTCGCTGGGCGGTCTCGACTCGATGTCGCTGGGTGGCCTAGGCTCGATGTCGCTGGATGGCCTCGCCTCGATGTCGCCTTCCGGCGTCGCAGGGACTCGGTCTCCCCACTTCCTGGTGTCTCCGGAGTGCGATCTCCACTCCCGACCTCCGGCGCGCTTCACCTCAGTCTCCGGCGACTCCGGAGTGCGATCTCCACTCCCGACCTCCGGCGCGCTTCACCTCAGTCTCCGGCGACTCTTTTGGGCGGACTTCACTCCCCCGTCGACGCCTCACCTCGACCTCAGGTGATTCCCGACTCGACCTCCGGCGCCTCTCCACGACTTCCGTCGGCGCCCTCACTCGACCTCGGGTGACTCCTTACTCGACCTCCGGTGCCTCTCCACGACCTCCGTCGGCGCCCTCACTCGACCTCTGGCGGCTCCGGGTACGACGTCTGCTTTCTGTCAGCGCCGCTTCTCTACCTCCGGCCCCAGGTCTCCAGGCTTCTCGACGTCAGGACTCCAGGAGGACACTGCTGAACAGGTCAGGAGCTTGCTGTTCTTCTTCTTTAAGGCCTGTTCCAAATATTCAGTCCTTTAAGATGGTTCTTCTGATCTTGATCCCACACAGGGCTTTAGGCTGGGCTTGGTCAGTAGGGACTAGCATCAAGGGTGGGTTTCTGGACCCCACTCCAAGCACTGGTTTCCACCCCTGCTGCTTCACTCCGACCTCCTTCTATCTCTGACCTCTCTCTTCTCCAGTCAGATGCCAACTGCCACTCTGAGATGGCCTTCCAACATTCTAAACTGCCTCTCACTGTCACAGGATTCCAGAATGTTACGGAAGGTTCTAGAAATCTCCAGTGGGTTCTGATGATGTCACAGGTGACATGGGTGGCCACCATTTTGTGTCTAAGGCCCTCAGACAGAAGTTCCAGGGGTAGGGAAGATGGCTCCCTGACCCTGCATCAACACTAAAAAGTCTGGTGGTTCCCAAAAAGGAAATATTATAACAGGGTTTGAGGCAAAAGTGGGACAAAATAAATAATGATGAGGAGGGACCACCCAAAGGGCAGACAGGTCTAACAGGGAGATTTATGTTGCACTTGCGCCACTTTTGCGCCGCCGTTGCGTCACTTTTGTGACGCAGCAGCGGCGCAAATCCTGCGCCATGGTGCGGGGTATTTACAACGTGACGCATCTGGGAGATGCGTCACGTTGTAAAGCCCTGCGCTACATGTAGGCGTTCCAGCGCAGGAACGCCTCCTAAAAGTGGCTGAGTGAAATCTACAAGATTTCACTCAGTCACTTTTAGGCCCATGCTGCGTCAAAACCCTGCGCCTGCTTGAAGCAGGCGTAAGGATTGACGCAGCATTGTACAGATAGGGCCCCCCAGAACATTGCTGGAGCTGCGTCGCGCTTGCGACGCAACTCCAGCAATGCACCACTTTTACGGCACAGATGCGTCACGCATCTGTGCCGTTTTTGCCCCATGGTGCGCCGCATTATAAATGCGGCGCATCCATGGTGGCGCAGCTGTGGCGCATAATAATTGGCGCATCCCTGCTGATATGCAGGGATGCGCCAGTTAACATAAATCTGCCCCAGAGTGTTTAGTAAACTGAAGTTTTTGTAGTGCATGTGCTTATTCTAAAGTTCAAATAAAAAGAAAACAATTAGCACAAAAAATTTCATTGGTGCTTTATTTTTCACATAAAACACAACATTTGGGATAGATTAGCAAAAACACTCCCAAAACACAGGTGTGGGAGTTGCATGTTTTTCTCCACAGAGACAATGTGTGGATGGATTCTTGCTTCTGCCATCCTTAGGTTGTGCTCCACTTCCAGTCTTGAGCAGTGCCTGGAAACGGGAGTGCTCACAAAATGTTGTCATACATTTTTTTCAGTTTTATATAGCGCGAACATGACCCAAAGGTATTGGAGCGCTTTACAGGAGCATCTTTTACATTACACAAGCACACATTCATTTTTTGTAAGCACAGGGAGATTAAGTGATTTGCCCAGAATCACAGGATGTTGAGCAGACATCAAGAACTGAACCTGGTTTTCCAGCTCTACAGTCATTAGCTCTGGCTGTTGTGCCACATCCTTGCCCCTAAACAAGATATTAGAAAAAGAATTTCCACAAAACATGCTTTCTGACACAATTAAAAAATCAATGATTATGTGGAGTATAGCCAGGTGTTGCCATGTCAGTAGGAAGCCAGCCACAGTTTTCCAAGAAGGCCTAGGGAACATTTACATCCTACACATGTGATATAAGTGATTCAAGAGGATATATACATCTTTATTCTCTAGCAGCATCACAAGTCAATTTGTTAGCATAGTTGGCTTATAAAGAAGATCGCCTTCCAAAGCTTCAGAAATAGCTGCACAAGAAAACATTTAAATTTGGTCTATGAAAGAAGCGAGGACAGATGATAGGCATACTTGACAATATTTGTTATATTAGGTTTGTGGACTCCGCTCTAGGGATTGGAACATGTTAAACAAGCACTAGCGACTTTAATCAAGGTCAAATTCCTTTTTCATAAGCCACTGGTAAATTAAGTGATTTTGCCCAGGATCACAAGATGTTGAACCGATACCAGGACTCGAACCCAGGTCCCCAGAACCAAAGTCAGCACCTATGGCATCCTATCCGCTCCTCCTTAAAACATCCAATGTTTCCACTAGTATTGGGACGAAGGGGAAAGGAGCGAGGCTTTAAAAAAATAATACAAAAAGCTCTTCACTCTTACCTGCCAGAGAATGGAATCTTCAGGAAGGATACAACCGTTGTAAACTCCTTGCAGTGAAACGTACTTCCGACGTGGGAAGCAACATGGGGAGCATCTAGACCTGAACTTCGGGGGGAGGGGGAGGGGAGCAAAGACTCCGAGCCAGGGCTGGCCATAACACTGATCGCTTCAGAACATGTTGCAGCAGAAGGCCACGCTTCCAGATTTAGACATCACATGGATCGAGGAGAGCTCCAGTGGGTAGTCTCCCCTGTGAACTGTCCCATTTCAATCTCTACTCTCCCTGCAAGTTTCAACAGCAGCTAGGGCTGTGGGGTCTGATTGCATTGCTGACCACTGATAATCCGTAGTCTTCCTTTGTCACTCACCTCCACACAGACATGGCTGAAGAGCATGGGTACTGAGGCAAGACACAACAGTAAGATATGTTATGGACACGGATTTTATCATGTGTGAATTGACAGTATCTGAAATGGTGATGGCAGCCATGTCAAAGGCCTTAAAAAACATACAGGACCTCCTGTCTGACCAGTTTTGACCTGCAGTTCGGACACACCCTGTGGGTGCAGGCGGGTCCCCAAAGTGTGGATCAGAGTTCAGAGAAATCCGGCGCAAAGGCATACTATGTTGACAAGTTGCAGTTGCAAAGACCAGGGGGATGAGGTAGCTGCTGCGCCCAGTGGTGTATTTTGACCAGAGAAGGGTGCCGCCCATAAAGGGGCTTCTGAATAAGACCTGGGGATACAATTGCCTTCACATCAGGTGCGCAACGCCCATAGGGCTCAAAGGGCTTCAGCGCCCTCACCCCCCTAGCCCCCAAACCCACCCATAGTGTGTGTCAGCCCCGGCTGAGACAGCTTACCGGGCACGCACACACAGACAGTTTTGGAGCTGCCAGCCACACCCGAGTATTTCACAGGTCTTTAAAAGACCATTTACGCGTTAATGAGGCTTTGTTGTTTTTCACCCCTTCTTAGAGCCCCTGAGTCTCCACTCTTCCTATTGCTGGAAGAATTAGCCCCCCTCCCACTCCCCACCACCTCCAAAATCGTTGTGCCTCTGGCCTTTAAAGACCTGTGTCTCCAGACACTCTCAGCCGAGCCCCCATCAGCTGGAGCTGCAGCAGCCTGGGCTGAGATACTGCCGGCTGCCCAGGGTCCACGAAGGAGAGCCACTAAGAGGGCGCCGCCTTAGTGCCACAAGAGGCACAGGAGGCAGCCTCCCAGTGGTTAGGACCCTCAAGGGTCTGGCGTGATGCATCACTTCCGGGTAGAGGGGGTGGGTGGGTGAGGTACATATACCTCACCCCGCCCACTGGGTGCCCTCTTTGCCCTCTACCCTGACGCCGTTTTGGTGATGTCCCCTGAGCTGCTGCATCTCCAGCGTGGCACGTGCTTACCCCCCCTCTCCCCCCAGTCCAGGGTCAGAGATGGTTAGCAGGTACTGGCATCTGTTTCCGAGGGCAGTTAAGCAAGCGGGGTGCACTGCATAAGTTGGCACTACACGAAAGGTGTCGCCAACAGTGGGGGTCAGGTGCGATGCCATGGGATTACTGAGCCAGGCAAGGGCGGATGGGTACAGTTCCAGGAACCGCGTGATATCTGAAGCTAGCTATGGGCAATCAAAAGCGGATCGCATCAGGCAGGGGGGACTATGGGAATCCCAAGGTTTTATAATGTACAGCCGTACGCAGCCTCCCCGGAGAGTGGCCGGGAGATAGGTTAAGGTATCATGTGCGGGCAAACTTGGAGCATTCCAAAGGCACACTGAAGCACCAGGGGTTTGATGGGGTGCAGTGTTATTGTGCAACTATGTGCCAGCTGGAGTAGTTGTTTATACTGGTGTGCGGTTGTCAATAAGGGTGTTAGAAACCTAAGGTGGCCTTGGACTTGTTTGCTGGACCGGGGAGAGGCCCAGGTATCAGCTGGATGTAGGTAAGCTGCCTACCCTCGTTAGAGGGGGCATGGACAGGTTTGCTGGACCTGGAGAGGGGCTCGAGCAAGCAGGATGTAGGTAAAAAGGCTTAGGTGCAAACGGGAGTGTACAGAAAGGTGTGCAGTGCTCAATTAAGGGTGTTAAGCAAGCCAGCATTTCTTTATTTTGCCAGGACCAATGGTTGGGTTTATGGCCTTTTGTGCGTCTTCTAGGTGGCACGAGGGGCGGAATGCAGGAATCAGAGACAGGTGTTGTCTTCACCACTGAGTCAATTCGGTTTGGGGGCCTAGGCTAGCGCTGGGACAGCTTGCTGAAGATAGCTGTGGCACAGACCTGGGGGGGGGTGTCACCCCTCCTAACAGCGGGACATACACGTAAGGGACTATGAGTTGGCTTCCTGTGTAGGCAGGCACTGCTGTAAGAAATGGCGTCCTCCATGCTTAAGAAAGCAACTATTGAGGGGCATGTGAGTTCTAGGGGTCAAGGATAACCCCTTGCTTAGTGAAGCAAGGAGCCCGGTCTAGGGAGGCCAGGAAGCCTCATGCAAATGAGCTAACCGCGTCATGCGGAAGTTCACTGTTCAAAGTAGATTTGGCTAGGATACTCAGGCATGCGCTGGACCGGCTGGATGAAGAAGCCACAACAGAGTCTTGGTGGGGGGGGGCATTCCTCCTCCTAATGTACTGGTCATACACCTGGGAGGGAATAATCTGGCATCTCTGGGGAGAAGGGCACTGCTTCAAGCATTGACGGTCACCACGGGTAAGTTGAGCAACCGGCTGGGGACCTGTGAGATATGGAGGGCTGAGATAATGCACCGGCAGGTGTGGCGGGGCGCACAATCATGGGAAGCCAGGGAGGTCTCTTGCAGGAAGGTAACAGCGCCATGAAGGAATTCTCTGAGCTAAGGGGGTTTGCCTTCATCTGTCAGGGGTTACTGCACACTAAGGCCACAGGGGGTTTTGATGAGGATGGGGTACACCTGTCCAGAATGGGTTCGGACCTGTTTTTACTTGTTCTGGGTGAGGCCTCAGAGACAGCAAGGTGTAGGTAAGGAAGCCTATCTTGGTGGGGGGCTCCGGGGTGACGGTGGCCACACCCAGAGCTGTGGGGGAGTTACAGGGCAATCCAGAGGCTGTAAGGTACAGAAGGGTACCCTCTGCACGAGCACAGTAAGGGTGCTAAAGCCAAATATCCACAGGGAGGTCCTCGCGTTGGACCCTGGAGGAGCGTCGGCGCCCCGTTAGTCCTAAGGGTGGTTGTGGACCTGCGCAACCGGGGGTTGCCTGGAAGGCTCTGCCCCCTCTGGGCGTGAGCAAGGGAGTGGACTGGCGGTCCACCAGTGGGAGGGTCTCCTCCAAATCTGACTGACACCGATTGGATTGGCCACGGTGTAATTTGGCTCATCAGGTGGCAGGCGGCGAGGGGCTGCCTGCCTTGGGATCGCCCATAAGCTAACCCACCAATCTTGGCATTGTGTAATGCTAATAAACCTGCAGCAATTTTCTCCACAAAGAAGGTGTCTTGTCTGGTTATTTTGCTGAGAGATTGCTGTATGGGGGGAGGGTGAGTGTTGCCGATATTGGCACTATGGCGGCTACCCGGGGTCCACGAAGGTGACCCGCTAAGAGGGCAGCTGCCTTAGTGCCACAAGAGGCACAGGAGGCAGCCTCCCAGTGGTTAGGACCCTCAAGGGTCTGGCGTGCTGCATCACTTCCGGGTAGAGGGGGTGGGTGGGTGAAGTACATATACCTCACCCCGCCCACTGGGTGCCCTCTTTGCCCTCTAACCTGACGCCGTTTCCCTCCCTATCGCATACCCAGCGTTCAGGCAGCGTGTTGGGGGGTTTATCTAATGTATTCATTATGCTGCAGGCGGAGTTACAGGGCGATCCAGAGGCTGTAAGGTACAGAAGGGTACCCTCTGCACGAGCACAGTAGGGGTGCTAAAGCCAAATATCCACAGGGAGGTCCTCGCGTTGGACACTGGAGGAGCGACGGCGCCCCGTTAGTCCTAAGGGCGGTTGTGGACCTGCGCAACCGGGGATGCCTGGAAGGCTCCGCCCCCCTCTGGAGCGTGAGCAAGGGAGTGGACTGGCGGTCCACCGGTGGGAGGGCTCACCCCTCCCCCAAATCTGACTGACACCGATTGGATTGGCCACGATGTAATTAAGCTCATCAGGTGGCAGGCGGCGAGGGGCTGCCTGCCTTGGGATCGCCCGTAAGCTAACCCACCAATCTTGGCATTGTGTATTGCTAATAAACCTGCAGCAATTTCCTCCACAAAGAAGGTGTCTTGTCTGGTTATTTTGCTGAGAGATTGCTGTATGGGGGGATGGTGAGTGTTGCCGATATTGGCACTAAGGACTGGCGCCTGAAATCAACAATAGAAGGTGAAGTGCGCGCCCTCCCTGGAAGGATGCTGCGCCCCACAGTTTGAAGACCTATGCCCTAGAACATACGGAAATGCTTATATATGTTTAAAAAACAGTAGAAGCTTATCGAGTCCATGCCACATGCACTACGTTACAAAACTGCCTTTTAAATGGAGTGTTTTCACAAAATAAAACAGCAGGGCTCTTAGGCGGCGACACATAAACCGCGTTTAACATGAGATGAGTATGTTGGCTTAAAGGCCCTGTCGGATGCCTGTGTGAGGTGCACCATATGTCACGCATTTCCCGGGCGTGCTTTATTCTAACACCCCTGCCCCTCTAAGTGACCGCTAACTGTAGCTTTTGATGAAGAGTCCCGAGGAGGAGTTAGTGTAAATCAGCGGCCATTTATGATGACAAGAGAACACGGAACATGACTTCATCCGCAGTGATTTGCAGCCAAACCCACAGGAGGCTGGGCCGGCCAGCTCCACGCAAACATCTAGCGCAGGACACCGGGCAAACTCAAGCCAGGCCCCGGATTATTATCACATTCGATGTACTGCCCGGCGGCTTTAAAAGCGCTTCCCATGGCATCTGCTCTCAATAGGAGGCTACACATGGCGAATATGGTGTCCACTGAAACAGCGATTAGCAGAAGTGTTCTGTCTTTTACATGTTTTTTATTGTTTATTATTTAATAGGAGCAGTGCATCAACGAAAGGCGAACGATGGGGTCTCACTACCTCCTCACGCCCCCTCCACCCACCTAACTTCCAGTCCAATCCCCAACCCCAGTCGCAGTCGTAAATTACAATTCTACACTTTATTCTACTCGTACTCAGTGTTTTTATTAATCGAAGCAATAGTGTGAGTGCACCTTGCTTCATATGCCTCTGAGGTAACAGCCGAACCAGCGAGGCACCGGTGGACAGGATACAACTTCTACCAAGTCACACACTGCGTCAGTGGCGAGCTGCGTCTTGGCTATCCTTGACTCCAAGGGAATAGCCAGGATGTTAAAATGCCCCCACGTTGACCCAAAGCTCTGCTGGCATCAAGCAAGCCAAACACGTGAGCCTCACCCTCTCTCGAAGAGCTCACTGGTCTCTTCCATCCATGCACCGATCCATTCATTGTTTCACACTTCCATCCACCTGCTGATATCCACCATTCCACCTTTACATTCGACCATCCATTAATTAATTAATTAATTAATTACTTAATTAATTAATTCTTTCATCCATCACGCAGTCCATCAACATTCCATCCATTCACACATCCATCATCTATGCATGCATTCACCCATATATCCATTCACCCATACATCCATCCTTTAATGTACAACAATGATGGGAAACAAACACCCCACACCAGTTCTTGCATTAAAATTCCCCATTCTCTTCTTTCCCCTAGAGAAGCCCCTCTCAGAGCCCGGTGCTGAAGGCAACTTCCTGACTCGGAGAGAGTTCAACACAGCAAACAGACACTCCTTTTATCAACAATGCACCCTGCTTTGATCCAGAGGCGAATGAAGCTTTAGATGAAGGAGTAAGACACAGGAATCGGAAAGACAAGGGCTCATGTTCTGTTGGGTGCTCGTATGCATGCGTGAATGAGTGGGCAGAGCGCATTGTGTAAACACGCAGCGCTAGTTGTGTCCAAGTTCTTGCAGGCTGAGGATTTCTGCGACCCATGCTCCCAGCATGTACTCCGGGGCTGCTCGGTGCTGGAACTGGGCGCAGGCACTGGATCCGTGGGACTCGTGGCGGCCACACTGGGGTAAATACACAGAACTTTACTAACTGCCCGTCGCTAAAGTTCTGCTTTATACTGAGTTTTTGACCCATTTGGGAACATCCTTGGTGTTTTAAATGGAAATTTAGAGTGCAGTAAAGTACTCACAACTTAGAGTACATGTTTGTTCCTAGTGAAGGACCGGTACTCTCACATTAAATGTACTACAGCAGTGCAGGTATTCTCCCTTTTAAAATAAATAGGTTTCAGCACTCAGAACCTAACGGCACCTTCCAATTTAACGCACTGACCTTTCTTAATAATGAATGTTGACTGCTCTAAAATTACGTGTTAGCTGCTGGAAGGGGGGGGGGGGGGGGGCTCTTCTGGACACTTGTGAACCCTTTAATAAAACAAATACAAAAAATGGCATTGGGTTTCCCGAATCAGCTGCATGAGTCAGTTACAGGAGCTGGTGTCTGCTGAAATGGGAAGTGGTGTCTAACATGGGCCCGCCATAGGTTCAGACTTAACATCTGCCCACATGATTTTAATCGGACTGTGCTTGGGTCTTTTAACAAGTGTCTTGCCTTGTAGATTTTTATATTTCTTTAAACTTGTGTAAAAAAAAATAACAATTGGGAAATTTTCTTAACACTTCAGTCACAGCGTATGCTTCTGCAATGTTCAATTAATGTCACTCTGTACACGAACACACGTGTATACATGCACATGTGAAGTTGCCTTATACCTAATCTTTTTCTTCAAGCTTATGGATGGTCTCTCGCACTGGTTGCGCCACTTATTATTATTATTTTTTAATATATATTTTAGTTCTTTAACAATAAAATAAACACTTGCATTCCCATTTTCAGCACGAGCTGGCATGTTAAATGTTGATTGCACTCTGCGATGCAACGCCGTAGATTGCTATATTTGTGTAGACTAATACACAAGGCCACAGTGATGGCAGCAGGGTCCAGCAGCTCCAATACTGCAACACCGACGGGTTAGGTGATATCTGGTAAGCGACACTACTTCTCAATAGTTTGGTTAATCCCACAGAGAATCCCTTCTTCCCCTGGAAAGAACAGACCTTGGAGGAGGATGGTTTCTTGGCGGCACAGAACTTAAGTGCTTGCTTTAGAAACAAGCAGAGAATGGTAATATTAGCTCTTGCGGAAGATAACGATCTAATTAATGTGATGGCGCCCTTTACAGCTGCCTTTCATCACTTCGCCTCTAAGCAATGCTTGCTGACAAGGTATAGCGACAGCCATTTTCAAACAAGTTGCCACGTTTACGCTGAGGCATGACATTTCCTCTCTTAGCACTGTGTGTGCTTATGTGCCCGAAATAACATGTTTCAGCATGCAGTCAACAAGCTACCTTATCACTGAACATGCCATCTTCTTGTATGGATACCGGTGGGCCCCACTTTTAAGTAAAGGACGGGCAATCTGTGCCTTTCCGTACACCCCAGTGGACAAAATGAGTACATTTGAGTTGGGCTTCCTGCATATGTTTCCCTTTAGTGGCCTCATGCTTCTTTATTTACTTGTATCTGAAGCGCCATAGAGCTGCGTGCTGTAGCAAGGTGTTTTTAGATCTCCCTGAGCCAGCGCATCCGCTGCTCTGCGAGACATTTGGTTAGTGCGTTTTCAAAGTGCTACCTGAGGCTTTTTGCTGGCCTCAAGCTTGCGTTCACGCGCGCGTGCACTCGCGCATCCGCCATCTGCTTTGCTTTCATTGCTCATTCAGCCTTACAGCATGTTTCTCCACCCCCTTGCTCTCTTCTCTCACTACCCCCTCCCACGCAGCCCTCACTAACCCCTTCCAAGCAGCCCTCCTCCTCTATAGCAACCCCCTTCCCTGCCAAGCCTTTCCTCACGACCAACGCATAAACACACAACCCGGCCCCCCTCCTGCACACACACACAACCCGCCCCCCTCTCCCGGCCACTCACTGCCTATCAGCTTCCTCTCAGCCAAGTAGCACGATCATGATCAGTTTCACTTTCACAGCCTCGTTCGCCGTGAAAGTGTTCGCGTTTCTAGTTTCCTTTGTTTCGTGTTTTTGTCCTGTAGGGCCTGCTAATTTTTCTTGCCTTAAGTGAAAGCAGAATAAAAAAAATATTTCTCGTAACCTTACCTTTATTTCTTTATCTATTTGTTTATGTATTTAAGGTATTTGTTGCACAATTCTAGTCACTTGTTCAACTGAGAACTTCATAAAACTAGAACAATACAGGAAAACGTATCTTACGGTAATGAATGGAAATATATAGAATAGGAAAATAGTGACTTTAAATTAACGAAACCCGAATGGAGGCGATAAGGAGAGGGGGCGGGAGCAGAGTTGGTCACTGTAGTGCACATTAAATAGATGTGTCTTTAAGTTTTTCCTGAAAGACAAGTTAAGGTTGAGTCTTAGGTCTGCTTTTAGACTGTTCCGGATTCTCGGTGTTTGAAGAGAAGGACTGGTTTATTGTCTTGTGTTTTTTTCCGACACTGCAATGAGAGATTTTTGACATGGAACATCCTTAAATTCTTTACCTTGCTTAAGAGGCAGGTCTCCATGTTAAAGAATGCCACCATAGCCCCTTTCAGTGAGGGACTGTTTAACTGTCCCTGAGTGCTCAGCAACATCACCTTATGTGCCATTTCATTGTACAAAACTCTTCAGCTTCCAGTAACTAATTTCATCAAGACAAGAAGTCAAATTGTAAAGGTGAGTGGGCGATCTACCCTGTTCAAGTACAATTTGAGTGCGATCAGCCAAGGTTTAAAAACATCATGCGCTGATGCTTGGGAGAAGAGATAAACACTAACAATACAATAACACAAAAGAAAATGCATTGAAATCTCACATTCTAAAGAAGTGAGTGTTAGAACAAGCATTGGAAAAGCCAACATGTCTTGCCTATGCAAGATTTATTGGCTTTGTCAATTTTGTTAGACACCTACAGCAATGCGGCTGCTGTGCAGCATGCCTAAAAGAAACAAGCATTGGCATAGCCAATAGGTCTCGCTTTTGGGACCTTATAAGTATTTAGTTATGCAGCACAATATCCTTGGTGCAACATCAAGTGTTGCATGGCTAAACACTTATAAGGTCCCAAAGGCGAGACCTATTGGCTATGCCAATGCTTGGTTTTTTTGGGGAGTGTGGAGGAGGTCAATAGGGGCAGGACATGGGGGCTAAGAGGCCTCAAAGGTAGTTCTCAGCATTAAGCCCGCCCTCTCCAGGGCCGCTCCCCCTCCCCCCCCACCCACCCTTATCACACAGCAACTTTTATTTTCAAGGTGGCAGGCCTGGCATTGACATATCTCAATTTGCCTAAACTTTCTAAAGAAAAGCAAGGAAAATATCTGCCAACTGATTTGTCTGACAAGTTTCGAGGTGACCTTGGAAGGGCATGCCAAGCGCAATATAAACAAAAATAAATTCAATATATGCATAAAGATGTCTAATTTCACAAAATAGGTAATTGTCACCGATGTGTAACCAGATCAAGGTCAGAGAGCAAAATGACAGCAGCAGAATCACACACAGATCTAGCAAGAGGCATTTGCTGTGTGCGCCAGCATTTGTAGCAATTGTATAGGACTAAGTGTGATGTTGCAGCGGTTTCATAATTTTGTAGGTGCGTGCATCTATTCTATACACATGCACACATCTGCAAAATGACACAAGCGTTTTTTAGGTCGAGGGACCGTCCGGTCTGCCAAAGGCAGAACCGGAAGTCCGGAGATCTCATGTTTCTTAGAGTGGCTATTTAGCCCGCCTCTCTTTTTGCCTCTCCTCCATTGGCTGGCTTCCTAAACGGAGGCCAGCCATTGGAGGAGAGAGCCGTCCCTCCAAATAGGCTCCGTCTTTTTCAGATTCGGGGGCGTGTTCCGTGCTCTTCTTTCCACTTTTTAGCCACGCCCTTTTTTAGTCGTGTTTTTCTCTCCTCCAGCCAATGGCAAGAGGAGAGAAAAAGAAACACGCCCCCGAATCTGAAACCGCCGCTGTGTTTCTCCGAGGCATTTCTGCTTCCCCTCGGAGAAAGGCGGCGGTGTGGGTGTTTTGGTCTTACTCGTGACTCTGCAAGTTGTGTTTCTTTTCTGTAAGTATTGTCTTTGGGCAGCGTTGGTTTTTATCGGTTCTGTTCCTTCCTGGTGACTTTGATGTCCGCACTTAACTTGTTTTGTGTTTTAGGGTTCTGACGCTCGTCTCCTGTCCGAGGAGCGGGTGTTTGGAGGGGAGCGGGCGAGCGCTGGTGGTATGTTTGTGTTATACTCTTCCTAAATCCTCATTTCTTTTGAGTATTTTCGGGGAAGCGGATGCGGTCCGTCGGCTACACTGCCGATTTTGGTGCTGGAAACCAGAGTTCGACCCTCGGGGTCGCGTCCACGTCTTGTGATCCTGGGTAAATCACTTAATCCCCTCGTGCCTGAATGTGCAACGTAACCGGCGCGCATGTAAAGCGCTCCAATACTTTCACAATGTAAATGAGTCTCCCCAGAGCGGAATGCTAAGTGGGCACCATTGGTGCGGAGGGCGCAGGAGTCAGAGGAACACATGCAAGGAGTCTCTGGGCTGTGGCCTCAACGTTCAGGTCCCTAAAAAGATTTGTTAATACAAGGGGGCACTGTTCCTATATGCGGGGTGCAAAAAGTCACCCACGCATGAGGGTGCAAATAGTCACCCGTGCAATGAAAAAAAAAAAAAATGTGAAGAGATAGAAAGAAAGAGAGAAGATATCCTAGGTAAGGGGGCCCATAGGTGAAGTAGAACAACCACTTGTTGTCCTCTGTTGCCCTCACACACCCCAAGAGGTGTCATGCTTCATCATCGGGCTGTTGCTCCTCGTGGGGCCGGCGCTGCAATTCCCCACGGGTCCCCCGAAGGGTCTCTTTATCGGAGATCTTTTTGAGGCCTGCCGGATGGTGCATGTGTGTGTGTGGGGTATGGGTCCAAATGAGGGTGATAAAGGTGCGTGCAAGGTAGTGAAAAAGTTAATAAAGGGTAAACATGCAGCAATTGTATGGATTGCAAACCCTTGGCAGATGAACTGCTAATTAAAAACTTGCCCCAGAGGCATACTATGTCCGGGTGTCAAGAGGTCATAGGTCGACATGTTTCGCGCCTTCGTTGCCTTAAGGGTCATTGGCGCTTCTTCAGGACCAGAGCAATGATATAAAAAGGTGCACGTGATAAAAATTATTACTAAACCCTCTAAATCAAAAAAGGGCGAGGCAGTAACCTGTATACCTATAGTATGGTTACAGCTGCATGATGAAAAGAGCGCTCCTGATGAAAAACCTCATAATGTTATGAGGGTACCTCCACCGGCGAGAGCAAGGAATGCCCGCACATTACTGGGTATTTCTCCGGGGTGCTGCCTCCTCTACACCTACCCCTTCCAAGTATCTGCCGGGAGTTTTTTTCATTGCACGGGTGACTATCTGCACCCTCATGCGTGGGTGACTTTTTGCACCCCGCATATAGGAACAGTGCCCCCTTGTATTAACAAATATAGTCAATTGGAGCATGGACACTGGACCTTTAATAGCTCCTTGGCCCCCCTCTTTTTTGTAATGTTCCCTAAAAAGGTTTGCCATGACCCACAAAGGGAACTGCACACCTTTGCCCATCAGAGCCGTAATGTATGCAGCTTGGCCCGCCCCTCCTGCCCGAGCCCGATAATCACTGCCCCGGCAGCATCTGTGTTTGCTCCTGTGGAAACCCTGGTTCCCTGGACTCGTGTTTCATTAACGCACTAAGCACTGGTGACAAAACCGTGACTCGTCTCTCATTTCTAAGGCACAATAGACCAGATCGGGGCTTCTTAGCTGTGGACATTGCAACTTTTAATCTCCCGTGCCCGAATGTGTAATGTAAATATTGTGCCTTTTTTCCCCTGCTGTCCCCTTTGCTGCCCCCGTGATTCTGTGCCTTTTTTCTCCTGTCCCCTTCGCTGCCTCCGTGATTCTATGCCTTTTTTTCTCCTTCTGTCCCCTTCGCTGCCCCCGTGATTCTGTGCCTTTTTTCTGCTGTCCCTGTGATTCTGTGCCTTTTTTTTCTCTTTCTGTCCCCTTCGTTTCCCCCAGTTACCCTTTCCCCGGCCTGCAGACTTCCAGTAGCTGCCCCGGTTTCTACCCCATGGGGATGTCGTTCATTTGTTCACCTCTCGTGTGCGCTGCGAGGGCGCCACTCCACAAAACACTTGAAGTTGTGGGGTACTGGATGCCATTATACCCATCTGATAAAAAAATAATGAGCAATACCAATCGCTCTACCTATAATATTGCCGAGACCATTGCATTGTAAATGCTTGTTTTTCTTTTTAGTTACCAATCCAAGTTGGAGCAGTATCAGCAAATGAAAAAACAGTAGCGACAAGTGCAACAAAGATAAACTTAAAGAAGGTTGAGCGGGTTGCAGGTGGGGGGTGAAGCAACACAGGGGGCGGGGTAGGAAGCAACATGGCTGAAGGGGGAAGAAGAAACACGGTACACGGGAGAAACAATACGAACATGAGAACACTGCGTATAGGGTGAAAGAGTTGAACATAAAGCACCAAGTGGTGGGGGGAGAAGCACAGAGGCAAGGGAGAGCACCACAAGTGTGAATGAAGGGAGGGAAGCACATGAGCTATAGAAATCAATGTGGAGGGGAGAGAAAAGCTCACGCGGAAGGCAGCTAGAAAACACATGCACGCTCATGGAGGTGCTTAAGAAAATAGAAAACAGTAGTTCCTTAAACGCAAGCCGTGCACGCATAGAAACCAGCTAGTTAAAACATAGGTAAAGGTTAGAGGTCTACCAGGGAAAAATCCCCAAAAACATTTTTACTTAAAACTATTTTCAATCCTGGATTAAATTTAACATTTGCAAGTTTACATTTACAGTTCTGTTAGATTTGATCTCACTAAAATCCAGTCAGGTGCTGTGATACACCAGCACCATTGAAGCAACATATTTGCTTTCAAAGTGGACTCTTTATTGCTGCTTCACAGCTTAATATATTTGGGCTTCTGGCTTTGGAGTAAAGACTGTTAGAAATTGGGTTTCCGGTTGGCAAAGGTATGCACCCTGTCCAAACCAAAATCTTAGCCAGGGCAAGCTAGATACACACTAAAGGATAACCTGCACTCATCCTCTGGAAGCTTAGCAGAGTGCAGTCAGGTTTATCTACAGAGGCAATGTGTAAAGTATTTGTGCAACACACGCACAGTAACACAATGAATACACCACAAAAAGACTCCACACAGGTTTATAAAAATAGATTATTATATTAGGGGAGACTCTGCCACTTGCCTGTAATCATCGCTGGTCGTGCCCTGAATTCTTTCTGCCTGCATTCGCAACGCCGCATCTGCCATCCTGCCAACTCCTGGTGGGATGAGGGTCCCAGGAGCAACACGGGGGCTACAGAATCTCACGCAGCGTCTCTTTCTTCGCCGCGCACACTCTGGGTGAGACTACTGCCCCCAGAGTGCATCGCACCAGCCTGCAGCTGCCATGAGTGAGGGGGAGGCGAGGCCAACACGCTTATAGCGCAGCCTCTCCCCCCGCGGCGTGGGTGAGGGGGAGGCGGGGCCAACGCGCTTATGGTGCAGCCTCTCTTCCTGCGGCGAGGGGGACTCTGCCACTTGCCTGTAATCATCGCTGGCCGTGCCCTGAGTTCTTTCTGCCTGCACTTGCAATGCCGCATCTGCCATCCTGCCAACTCCTGGTGGGACGAGGGTCCCAGGAGCAACACAGGGGCCCCAGAATCTCACACAGCGTCTCTTTCTTTGCCGCGCACACTCTGGGGAGGACTACTGCCCTCAGAGTGCATCGCACCAGCCTGCAGCTGCCGTGAGTGAGGGGGAGGCGGGGCCAACGCGCTTATAGCACAGCCTCTCCACCCACGGCGCGGGACATAGCCCGGACGAAGCCCAGACCAAGGGCGGGCCCGTCTGAGCCCGTCCGAGAGTGAGTACCACTCTTTTGCCTTCTGCCCTTTTGGACTATATTGAACTGGGGGTTCCGGAGAACAAACTTTCTATTGAATACATGCTAATTTATTCCACTGGGGCTTCAACATCGTGGTAGCTAATAATTACTTAACTACTTTTGTTCTCATACCCATAGGCTTTGTTTCGTTTAAGCAAGATTGTAACTATGGGGAAGACTACTCCCCCTCGTGTAAGGCCCAACAATAGGCAGAAACCCCTAAATCATACTACCACTGCACAGCCGACTGCGACTGATAGAATGTTGCAGCAGGTCTCTAGTGAAATTGAACGCACAGAGAGGAGTCTTTCTCTCACCCCATGATTGACAAGTATGACCCAGTCTGTGGAGTTGGATTCTTCCGTAGTATTTCAATCATTAGCTCCTACCACCTCCCCAGAATTACCCCCTACCCAAGTAAACCCAGTTGCAAAGAGAACTAGCAGAGCGGACGCGGGAGGTAGGGGGAAAAGGAAAGGAGCTCCTCGGAAGAAGGGTACTGAGAGGGGGCGACCTCTGAGGAGCATTCGTTAGGGCCAGTCCCCATTAACACTCCTGGGGGAGGTCTTCAGGATGCTAGAGAAAAGGAAAACCTTGAGACTCCGGGGTGGGCCCTAGTGCTGAAATTGGAGCTTAAATCCTTTTTAGACCAGCTCATAAAATCTGAACTGACAGATGTAATGATTAGTATTGCCAACTTAAAAACATCTCTAGACTCATGGGGAACCAAAATTGATGCTGCCTTAAAAAATAATGTTACTCCAAAGTTTCTGAATAGGGATACCACCCCCCAAGGTATGCAAGTAATCTCGCCTTCTGGCGAACAGGATGCTCCACCCGCAGGCCTAAATCCTGTCCAACAACAGACCTTGCCCACTCTGACCAATGGTGCCCCCATCTAAATCAACCCTCTAGCATTCTCCACAGCAATGCCCCATCTTCCTCTCTAGATGAACATACAAATAGGGCCAAGGCGAGTAACTCAGTTGTAGGTAATGATTACCAGACCCAAAATTTACTGTTGAACTCTGATAGGAACCTAGCAATATCTAAACAAACTCGGATTAACTCTCTTTGCCCATGCATCGACCTCCCTCCAGAATCTGCACCTAATGTGGTAATTTTGGCCGCAGTACCATTTCTGGAGGCAGGCCGGGGGGAATCTCATTTAGAGTTAAAAAATAAAACTATCCACTGGCTGAACAAACATAGACCACTCCCCCCCCAAACCCAGACTGAGATCTTACTTACCAGAAGGGTTAGCTGGCTTGGGCAAAGACAAAAAGACATCCCAGGGGACTGTGTCTTGATAAATTTCAGAGATAGAAGGGCGGTCCAACATATACTAAAATGGGGACCAGTAATAGCGACAGGAGGTATACAAGCTCTCCCTTTGGGATACTTCTATCCCCCAAGCCCTCTCTTAGAAAGAGTAGACAATGTGTACAAAAAATTGAAAATGCGTGCTCAGAATAATGTCCTGTCACACACAGCCCAAGCTTGGGGAAACAGGGTTCAATTTAACACTCCTGTGCATAACTGTTTCAGTACTTTGGATCTGGTTGATTGACTAGTCCCAAGGCACGAAAACTCGAATCTGGTACCTCACTTCCCTACTAATAACCATTATTTTGAAGGGTCCAACACTAGTACCCAATCACAATCAAAACCTTCCGAGATCATCTCCTCGGATGGAGCCCCGAGACCACTGATTATTATACCTGGTAATTTAGTTCACTCTATACAGGTAAATATAGGGCAACAAGAACAGGCTATAACTACCCACACAAATGTAAAATTGGGTGGGCCTCCCATACAGATTACTATGGGTAGTCAGTTGGAACTACAGCAGAGTGGGACCTCCACACAGAACACTAAGTTTTTATCCTGGAACATAGCAGGACTTAGTTCAGAAATGGATCTCCCAGATTGGGGAGCCTTTATTGATACTCACGAGATAGGCCTTTTTCAGGAATCCTGGTCAAGGAAGCTCTTATATAGAGTGGGCTATGTAGCATACTTTATCCCAGCTGTACAGGGGCCCAGGGGGAGACCCTCTGGTGGCCTCTGCCTCTGGGTTGGAATAAATATGGGCTGTAGAATTAAAGTGATAGATACTTCACCCCCGATACCTTATGTGTCCTTTTGACATTTTTTAATAATTTGAAAATTGCTGTCGTAAATATTTATTCATGGCCAGTGAAACAGGGGCTGACATCGCAGGCCCTAGACTGTTTGGCATCTTTTATACATACACTGCTTGAGTCTTCGTATAAAATAATTGGGGGAGACTTCAACTGTCATTTCGAGCCATTAAACGGCTTAAACACCTCTATTACCAATGAGGAGGACTCCGCGTGGTTAATCCCTGATTGTAATATCTATCCGGTCAGGAGCTGGACCCCATTAGTAATGCAGTTGAACTCCCTCACCCTTACAAGCTTGTTAAGGGCATGTAATGGCCGCCTCCCATTGGATAGTCAGGGGCACTCCCACCTATAATGAGTTGGGCCAAACCTCCATTATTGATTATATTTTGGTTGATGTGGAACTGTGGCTTTTGTAGTAACCCCACGCACTGAAAGCGACCACAATCCGTTGGCATTAGAAATACATTTGCCGAAATTTGAGCAAGTTCAAAATCTACCTGCTCAAGCTACCCTAAATTTGGTAACAACTGAAGAAGGCAGAAGAGTCCGCTGGGGAACCTTTGCACAGTCAATTAACAAAAAGGCCTCCCTTTACAAACAAATTATTCCCCATTTGGAATATGCCTTTCAAACATCAACAAATGGCCAAGCCTTAGACCTCCAGCAGGAAATAGCCAAAAACCATCAGGAAATGCTTTCCAAAATAGCAGTGTTCTTCTACAACGCAGATTTTAAAAATAATCCAGGTATTAAAAATAACCATTCCTGGTATAATAAAACATGCAGGGATGCCAAAAGTGCCTTGGTGTCAGCAGTCAAAGACAAGGATACCTCCCGTATTAAAGTAACCAGGGCTGCATACAAAAAAACGGTGGCTGAAGCTAAGTCATCATGGGAATTAGATAAATGGGAAGCTATTAGAACGGCTTTAGAGAACAGAGACACGAGAGGCTTTTCGAACCTAGTGAGAACTGAGAAGTCCGAAGGCAACTCGGTAATTGAACCGAACCTGGGGGAGGAAGTTTGGAGGTCGCATTTCCAATCATTATACTCAAGATCTGAGGACAGAGATGCACCACCTAGCGTTCTTATTGTGTATAATACCCTCACGGACACTAACGTTCCTCCGTGTACGGCTAAGGAGGTCTCTGCAGCTTTGGGTAAAATGCTCCCAGCTAAAGCGCCAGGTCTGGACAAAATTCCTGGCGACTTATTTAAGAGTGAAGGATTAGTGTGGGTACCGTACCTAAGGGTATTTTTTAATGCTATTCTTCAAGGTATTGAGTTACCTGCAACATGGGCTGGCGCGGAAATTATAAAAAGGGCTCCCCGCTTAACCCAGCTAATTATCACCCGATAAGTTAGATTGACGTGACTCAAAAGCTATTTGCTCACGTTCTTTTGGGTTGGCTGCAGTCCTTGATCGATGAAAAAAACATCCTAACTCCGCTTCAAGCAGGTTTTAGAAGTGAAATTTCGACCATCGACCAGCTGTTCAGACTGCAACTGATCCACTGGAAGACCGTGATTTTAGATGGTGGCAGTTTATATCTGACCTTTGTGGATCTTAAATCCGCATTCGATATGGTGCAACGTGACCAGCTCTGGGGCATTCTTCGGGATATGGGTGCCCCCGTGTGCCTTTGCCATTTGTTGCAACGTTTGCACCATAACACGTTTGCGAGAATTAGATGTGGTAAAAAAGGGGAATTGACAGCTCCCTTTCCAGTGGCGAAAGGGGTGAGACAGGGCTCTGTGCTCGCCCGACCCTGTTCTCCCTCTTTTTAAACGGCTTAATTGAAACCCTGCTGGCAATAAAAGATATAGATTCACATAGGCTAGCGAACTACAAAATACCTGCGCTTATGTTCGCGGACGATACACTGCTTCTCTCTAAGTCACCAATGGGAAAGCAGCGGGTACTAGAGGAGTTCTGCAAACGTTGTAAGAAAAGGGATTTGGAAATATATCGCCAAAAAACGAAATATATGGTATTCAATGCAAATACCATAAATTGCCCGCAGCCGCAAACAGATGGCACGCCCTTAGCAAGGGTCTCCACCTTTGACTACTTGGGTCTTACACTGAATGATAAGATGAATTGGGTAACCCAAATAAAGAAGGCAAACCTTAAACTCACACAATCCATAGGGGGCATGCTCAAAGTTTATAAAAGCTGCTCCCAAAAAGTTGTAGCTTCCCCAGCTGAAATCTATAAAATACAGGCCAGGGGAGCTTCTCTTTATGGCGTTGAACTATGGGGCTTTTGCCCTTCTAATGCCCTCGCCATAACAGAGAACTCCTTCCTTAGACAACTTTTGAACTTGCCAAAGAGTACTCTCCTAACACCCTTGAAGATGGATCTGGGGATTGGACCTATAAGTGACATTATTGCTTCCCGCCCGCTTATATTTTGGCTCCGCCTTTGGAGCACGCCTGAGTTATTAAATTATAGAGAGGAACTGAAGGATGTTTTATCCACTTTAGGAGCAGGGACTATACCTTGGTTATCTCTTATCCGTAAGAGTTGCCAAATTCTGAGGTTGGCAACGCTATGGTCATCGCCCGAGGAGACCTGCCTTGCCATTTAAAAAAAAAAACTCCAGCTCACCATCAAAGAACATAATTTAGCTCAACTTTTTCAGAGCACTAACACTTGCTCTTTGGAGCATAGGTTTCTAGATATCAGACAGCAATATAAGCTTGAATCAGAGGTTGATAACATCCTACCATTTCTTGCAAAAAAATTATTTTTGCAATTTAGACATGGGGTGCTCCCCCTCAGAGCATTTACCAATAAATGGAAGGGCCACCCCAGGTTGGAATGTCCAGGGTGCAGGTTGTCGGACGAGACAGATCTTCATGTCCTTCTATTCTGCCCGGCCTATAAAAGGCCGAGGGCCAAATGGGAGCTTCAGCTGTGTAAAAATTTGGGAATCAGAGAGCATACTGAGGCCTATAGGCTATTAAAATATGAGCCTCACCCATTATTTGTTTTTGCAACTTCTAGATTCTTGCTCGCGATGTGGTATATGCGTAGAGCTTCCATTGAGTCTCAGAGTCCAGGAAATAGTTAAGCGTGCTTACCAAAATGTGCTTGCTGTCATTTCAACTGTACTCTTTCCCATGAATCAAATTGTATAGGTTTGCTTCCCATATCCACTCTTTTAAATTGTTTTTATTGGTTTTTAATACTATTTATTGTATTGGTCTTTCTAACAAATTTTTAACTAATGCCTATAGATGCCCTGTTGTGAGTAGTATCCTTGACTTTTTTTACAGAGATATTTATGTATTTTGTCCCCGAAAGTATGTTAAATCGTTTTGCATTTTTTGCATTTCTGTAATTTTGTCAAAATGTGATACAAAATCTTCCTTTTACTTGTGTCCAAAGGAATTCTGATGCTTATGTACATCTCTTGCTTGTACTTTTATGGCTTATTGCTGAAATAAAGTTTTATTGAATTGAATTGAGATTATTATATTATGAACACAACGAGACGAAAACAACAAAAATCCAATGCATAGAAGCTGAGCTATTGAATTTTAAAAGAATAAATGCAGTAAAGCGCTTAGAAGCAAGTAGCGCTAAAAAGTTCACTTAGGTTGCGTTGGACTAGGGCAAAGTCAAAGTTTGGGCCAATCTCATGGAAGTGCAGGTCGGCTACAGAACCCACGCAGGGCCGGTGAGCAAAGTATCATTCCTGGTAGTAAACAGCAAGATGCGGCAATCTCCTCCACATAGTGAAGGCGATGTGTCAGTTGCGAAGATGGGTGCTGGAGTTGAGAGGAATTGAGCGATGCTCCGGATTCTGCCACGCAGTCGAGGGAATACTTTGATCTGACCAAGCTGCAGCAACGGTAATAGGTGGTCCGAAGCGTTGGTCTCTGGAGGCAAAGCGGTGGTTCCTATGCGATGCACCGATTTTACTCCCGCAACTGGGTCGATGCTCCAGTTCTGCTACACACAGAAGGGGATGCGTCAAAATCCATTTTGTAAGTATCTGGGCGACTTACAGCGAGCCAGGCACAGGAGCAGGCATAGATAATTTGATTTCCCTGAGTCTCAAGCAATAGGAGGCAAGCCAACAAGCCCTGGGAGATCACTTAGAGTGAAGGCAGAGTCCACTCTGAAGGAAATTCAGCAGAGTCAGAGAGCAGCAGGGCAGCACAAGAGAAAAGCAGACCTTCAAAGTCTGCAGTACAAGGATGAATCCTTTAAACAGTACAGTGGTCCTTCTGACAGAGGTTCAGTTCAGGATCCAGAAGGGTCTGCTTTAAGGGTGTCAGAGACACAGCACTTATACCCAAAAGTGCTTTTGATGTGGGGGTCACTTAAAAACAGCTCTCTGAAAAGTGCAGGTTCTCCTTTCAGCCCAGTCCTGTCTGCCAGGCTATCTATGGGGGTAAATCAGCCCTTTCTTTGGAGACAGGACACTACCTATTCAAGTGAAGCCTTAGCCCCTCCCTTCCATCCTGCTCAGGCAAGGCCATCAGATTGCAGATGTATGTAGATGGGTACTAGGACACACCTATCCTTCTGGTGTTGTGGCTTTCTAGAGGGAATGCACAAAGTGTAGCTGTCACCCATCCCAGATGTGTATTGGAGACAGACTGTCAGGCACACAAAGCAGTAAGTGCAGAAAAATGCCTACTTTTTAAAAGTGGCATTTAAAAAATAGTAATGTTAAATCCAACTTCACCAGTAAGTAGGAGTTATCAAGACCATTCCAAACATATGACACATGAAAAAGCTACTCCTCTCTGATCAGAAATTACAGCTTGAAAGTGTATTAAGGAATTCCTAATGCTAACCCATGAGAGGAGTAGGCCTCACAGTAGTGAAAAAAGAAATAGGCTGTATGTCACTACCAGGACACACAAAATAATAAATGTGTATGTACTACCTTTTATGTACATAGCACCCTGCCCTTAGGGCTACCTAGGGCCTACCTTAAGGGGGACTTATATGTAATAAAAGGGGAGTTGAAGGCTTGGCAGGTAGTTTTAAATACCAAGTCGTAGTGGAAGTAAACTGAACACACAAGCACTGCAGTGGCAGGCCTGAGATATGTTTGAAATGCTACAACTGTGGGTGGCACAATAAGTGCTGCAGCCCACTAGTAGCATTTAACTTACAGGCCCTGTGTAAATGGCATACCACCTTACATGGGACTTACAAGTAATTTAAATATGTCAATCAGGTATACACCAATTACACATGTTTAGGGAAGAAGCACATGCACTTTAGCACTGATTAGCAGTGGCAAAATGCTCAGAGTCCTAAGGCCAACAAAACAAATCAGCAAAACATGGAGGCAAAATGCCAAAAGGTTAGGACAGTGGTTCCCAAACTGTGCGCCATGGCTCCCTGGGGAGCCACCAAACTTAGACAGGGGAGCCGCGCACCAAGCACTTTAATGCATTTAATGTTGAAGGGTCTGTTAGCTTCAGTTAAAAAAATTAAACTTAAACGCATGATGTTGATGATTTGTAAGTGACATGCCTAAAGGTGTAAACATAGTGCTTAATTGATGGCATGTTGAGGGAGATGACCTCCATATTTCACTGGATCCCCATGTTCCAACACTCCCAAAGTAAACGGAAGATGACTGATTTATTTTGTTACTCGTTAATAGTTTCATTTTTTTCCAAATGCATTTGACAACAATGCAGGTTATCAGGAAAGTACAGTTGTCCTGTCTATTAAACATACTAAGTATTATTAAGTATTGACATTTGTACTTGAATCATAGGTAAACCCAGTATACATTTCTTTCAGTACACGCACATTTGCGGCACGGGTCACACCTCTGTTGCAACAGCTACACTGGCTCACCGTCAAACAGCGAGCCAGGTTCAAGGGCCTCTGCATTGCCCACAATGCCCTTAATGGACAGCCTCCAGTATACATCACTGAGCATCTCGGGAGATACGTTCCTGGACGCAACCTCCGGTCATCCGAGGCAGGCCGGCTGGCCTCTCCACGATTCAACACAACGACCAAAGGGGGTCGAGCCTTCTCGGTCTTGATCCCACAGTTGTGGAATAAGCTACCAGGAAACCTTTGTAAGGAAACAGCCCTTCTCCTGTTAAGAAAAAAAAAGAAGACCCTCCTCTTTACAGAGGCCTGGACATAACACACGCTTTGACCTGGGACCAACAGTTACTCACTGGGTAGGGGGGGTCCATAGCTACTCTCTCTTAGCGCTTGGAGTCCTGCTGGTGATTATGCACTCTACAAATCCCAATTAACATAACAACATAACATAACATTTCCAGACAGGCCTGCTCTCTCCTTGAGCACAGGGAAGTCAAACACCATATACGGCATAATGTCAACATTTGAAAGCAAGAAAGAGGGATGTTTAAAAAAAAATTAGAGGAATTTATTTTACTTGCATTAATTTGGAGGCAATGTTAGGGAGGAGACAGCAAAAATAAAGCTGTATGTGGTTTACAAAATCGTGAATCACCCTGCTGAGACAGGTGTGTTGGCACGTACAACATGGGTAGAAATGGAAGTGCATGCAACTATTCTTCAAGCGCAGAAACACTTTGGCAATGGGGCCTACATGCATAGGGGTACTATCTAGCACTGTAGGTGGAATAGAAAAGTTTGAGAGGTGTTAGACCTGGCACCTTGGCGTGGGTCTCCCTTCCATTTTTGTTGCTGTTGCCTCATGTATTTTTGCTGGTGTTAGTTGCTCAGGGCACTGTGTCACTGCTGTCCAGTACCACAGTGCAAGTGCTCCCTATGTTAAATTAATGTATGATTTGTGATTCCATGATTGGTTGGTTTGGTTTACTTGTCAGACCGTAGTACAGTGCACCAGGAGTGCCCAGGGCTTGTAAATCCAAATGCTGCTGGTGGGCTTGCAGCACTGGTTGTGCCACCCACAGAAGCAGCCTGTAAAAATGTGTCTAAGGTCTGCCATTGCAGAACCTGCATGCAGTCTGGTACTGTCATGCTGACTGGGCAAGTGCACCCACTTGCCAGTCCCTAAACCTTCCCTTTTATTCATAACAGACACCCCTATGGTAGGCCCAAGGCAGGGTGCATTGTAAGGATATGGTAGGACATGCCCTGGTGTGTGTGGCATGTTCTAATAGTGAATTACAGCCATTTTTGTTTTTCACTATTGCAAGGCCACAATGGGACGTTTGATTATTACATTTTATAATCCTAACTGACTCAGGGAACATGGTAGAAATTTGAATTTAGTATGCCTGAACTCAGAATGATAAAATACATCTTTTAGTGAAGTTGGTCTTAATATTCTGTGTTTGAATATGCCACTTTTAGAAAGTAGGTATTTTCTTGCCTAACCATTCAAACCTGCCTCTGCTAGGCTGTGTATTCCCCGTCTGGAGTTTGAGTGACAGGGCTGGGGAATTCCAGGAGACAGGGTGAGGTGGCCCAGTGGTGAATAGAGAGATCTGCATCTAGATGGGTGGGAGGAGTAGCACCTTGGACCTGAATAGGGCTGTGCCTTCCCTCCACAATGCTGGCTCCACCTCCTGTGGTGCGTCTGATGTCTCTGCCCTGCACTCTGAAAGGAAAGAAGGAGTCAGGTAAACAAAGTGCTCTAGGACTGACCAGAACTGGTTTGAACAAGGCAAATGCCCCTCTGCCCTCAGAGGACAAAGGATTTTGGTGTATAAGTATTGGGACCCTGATCCCAAGAATTTAGGTCACTTTGGGAAACAAGAAGAAACTCTGCTGAGGAGAGGAACCAAGAAGAAACTAAGGAGAGACTATCCCTGAAACTGTGGGATTGGTCTGCAGGGGTTGCCTACTGCCAAAGAAAGGAGAAAGGAACTTTGTGTGTACTTTTGCTCAACTTGTGAAGAATCTCCAAGGGCTTGGAAAAGAGCTTGCCTCCTGCTGAAGTCTCAGGAACAACAGACTTCACCCCCCAGCTCCCCAGAGTTCTTTGGAAGTGCCTGCTGCTGTTGTTGGGCCTTCTGAGGGACTGCGTGTCGCAAGGAGCTGGAAGCGCGACTCAAGAAGGAGAAGCGTGCCGCAGTCGGAGCTGTTGTCATCGCATCGCGTAAAGTGTGTTACCGCTACAGCATCACATCGAGCCGAAGCGTCTCGCATCATCGAAGAAGTGTCTCGCAACGCCGATGAAGTGTGTTGCCATTGCAGCCATCGTAGTTGTCGTATCGCACCGCATCAAGAAAAGCGCTTCGCATCCACGGAGAAGCGTGCTGCCGTCGGAGCAGCTGTCGTCGCATCGCGTAAAGGGGTGTCGCCGCTGCAACATCGCATCGAGCGGAAGCGTCTTGCAACGTCGGAGAAGAGTGTCGCCGCCAAGGCCGCTGTCGTTGCATCGCGTAAAGGGATGTCGCCGATGTAGCTTGCGCATCGAGTCGAGTCTTCTCGCAACATCAGAGAAGTGTGCCGCATCTGGAAGATCTTCACGTCTTTATTTCTTTGCATCAAAAAATTTGTCGCATCATCATCGTTGCAACACTTTCGTTGCCCTGCGTGTCACATCTAAAAGGTACATTGACTTAAAGTGTCGCATCTAAGAACTTAAGAGAACTAAGCAAAATTCTACCATCTAAAGTAACAGTATTGTGTGTTTTTGTCGTTTAATAGTCTTGTGGTAAATCTATATAAAGAATACTTATTTTTGATATAAAACCTGTGTGGTGTCCATCTGTAGTGTTGTCACTTGATCACTGTATGTGTTCACAAATGCTTTACACACTGCCTCTGAGATAAGCCTGTCTACTCGTGCCAAGCTACCAAGGGGGTGAGCAGGGGTTATTTTAGGAGTGTACCCCCTTACCCTGACTAGAGGCAAGGGTCCCTATTTGTCACAAGTGCATACCTGTGCCAACTAGAGACACCCAAGTCTAACAAGAGGGTACTCTAAAAAAGGCATGGGCAAAGAAGTGTAACTAGGAATGGTTTATTAGAGGTGCCGTCTTAGTAATACAAAACACCCTGCGTATATGATTATAATACCTTCATCAGCTTCATCCCAATTATTTTCAGGGAGAAAAATGCAAGTATTCCAGAGGCTGGCCTTACATCCCCCCACTCTCCAAAACAAATAACAGTGGGGATCCATGGGTAATGGCCAATGAGTCAAGGGAGTCAGGGTTGAAAAAGTTTGGGAACCACTGGGTTAGGAGAAGACCACCCTAAGGCTGACAGGTCTAACAAAGACCTTAAGATGCACCAAAACAAAATAAATAGTATTTTTCTTTTTAGTTTCTACATTCCAGCCTGCCAATATACCAGGTCCCCTCTGCTTTATTTCAATTTGTATAAAAATACCCAATTGTCAAGTATTGGAAGACATCGCAGCAGGATTACACACTCCGTTGCACCTCACAAATAGACTTCATATGGCCCTTGTAGTCTAATATACATGGTAAGTAAGTACAAACAGGGGCCAATTAATAGGCCTGTACTTCAGGCACCAGTATTCATGAAGTCCTGAAACAGTTAGTAAAATTATATCATTTTTAGAAATAGTAGCACCAGGAAAGGATGGGTGACAATATTATTTGAAATGCGGCAACATGAATCCAAAAGAAATTATACTTGAGAGGCAAGGCAAAGGGCCAAGTGGATAAGGGGTGGACAATTGGATGGAACAGCAGAAATGAATACAGCTCTCAAGGAGATGTGTTTACCCACTGCTTTTGTTCCAACTTTGCCGCCTCTGAATCCAGGGTCCACTAAGGCTGAAGCAGGGGTAGCTCGGGGCAAGCCAGGGGTAGCAGGTACTAACCTTGGCAACCTCCAAATAATATCTGTGATCTGCATGTCTCCACTCTACCACCGGTGCCAAAACCTCAGAAGCAATAAAGTTCTCAATCTGGGAGTCAAGGAGCTTCAAATCTCAACAAAGTTGAGTCAAAATCTTCTTCTGGGAACGATTCAGGACAATGAAACTTCCTCCCTGTGGGTTTGAGTTGCCCAGAAAACACTGCTCATTTTCCAAAATAAATCTGAAAATTCTAATATTCAGTTTTCAACTAAACATTTCTTTCCCCCGCACACCATTGATCATGGGAAATGAAGGACAAAAGGCCCTTTTTAACACAAATATTTGATTTTTTGCTTTATTCTCACCCTATATCTCACCTCGTCCATATTGCATTTTTAGCATCTTTATACAGTGTTGGAATTGGAAAGATTTACTGCAGAAACTCATAAATTGGAGGTCAAGGTGTGGATCAGAAATGGTGAGTGGAGTCACATGGGTGGAGCTTGAAAATCAAAGTCTGGAAATCAACGTATACATTTTCTTTTTTCTTTTTTAAATTGCTGCAAAGAAATTGGAAACAAGGACAAATGTGACAGTAAATATGTTCTAGCTTAATTAATTTGCCAAAACGTGGCTGCATTTTAAGTCACCGGCAGCAGAGATCTTTGTGTGACCATCAGTTTTTTTAATAGCGGTAAGATAAGTATAGTGGTTAAGCCAGTTCTATGGGAGTTCTGACACCAGGACAAATTCATTATGTTTCCTGGGTCAGCAGGATCCCAGATCTGGATGAAAAAAAACTGCTGGAACCTGAATATAGTGGGATTCCTCTACTTTCCAGCACCGTCTTCATAAATATATTTCTGAGACTTCAGTCTCTCATTCTTTGTTAACCGTAAAATGCATTGACACTGTGAGGAACACTATATAAAAAAATCAAAACTAAATACATTTAATAACTGAAGGGCGTCTTTAGGGCTTATTTCCAACGTCATGTCTTTGATTGTCATCTACTCAGCCGTGGTACCGGTTAGGATCCCCTATCTAGCATGGTCAAGATTAGAGCCCCCATAGGCCTAGTGCATAACCTAAGCGACCCCCCCACCTCCTGCCTCACTCATATACAAGTCATCTGCTCAGACCTACATCAAATTGCTGCCTGTTCCCTCAGTAAGCAAGTGCCTTCCACAAAGCCGGCTCCATAAACCTGCATCTCATTGCTTCACTGGGGGAGCTTGTTCTGGGGGCCCAGGTGGAACCAGGTGAAAGTGGTGCAGTCTGAGGAGCAGGTAGAAGAGGGAGTGATCAGCCCAGAGTTAGGGCAGGCACTTGTTACAGAGTAGAGGGATACAATTAGACAGTCAGGCCTCTTCGCTTCCTAAACTGTCCTTGGAGTAAATCAGGGTTGGACTGGAACAGAAAGTAGGCCCAGACACCAAAATAAAAGTGGGTCCCTTAGTGAATTAGAAAGCTAAAAAAAGTGGCCCAGGTTTGAAAAATGGGGCAGTGTTGAACTCGTAAAGACACACAGGATAAGTATTTTGCAAGGTATGTAAAACTGAATGGATTTGAGCTTGCTGCAGGGAATGAGTTTTAGTATCAGAGATATCAACAGTGAAAGCTGGCCCACCAGACCATAAAACAGACTCACAAACAACCAAAAACAAGCATTTTCAATGCAATAGGTCTCACATTTGCGAGAGTTTGAGCTATTGGCATTGTAAATGACAATGCCATTTATTTATGTATTGGTTTTCAAAACCTAAATAAAAGGCATTGTCACTTACAATGCCAATAGCTTAAACTCTCGCAAATGTGAGACCTATTGCTTTGTAAATGGTTGTTTGTAAAAGCACCCCATGCCGCAACTTCACTTTAATGGCGGCCACACCCCTATCTTTAGATGACCCTCGTCTAAAGAAAAGAGGGCGTCCATCATTAAAGTGAAAGTGCGGTACGGGGCACTTTTACAAAAAAAAGCATTTGTTTGTAAAGTTAACAAATACATGTTTTTTTTTGTTACAGCGCCCCATGCCGTGCTTTCATTAATAATATTTAAAAATAAAGTGCAACATCGCTGCGCTTTAAAAAACCTAACATTAATATGGTGAGGGACGCATAAAGAAAGGCGAGTGCTGGTTAAAGAAAGGCATGTACTGGTTAAAAAAATTAAAAGCAGTTGAGAGTATGTCCTGCCTGCAACAGCAGGCAGGAGAAAGTCATTAAAAAAAATAGTACTCAGAGGCTGTAATTAAAGCCTACCGAGTAACAACGTACGTAAGAGGGCCAATCCTTATGGGAGGCTACAAGATGAGACAAGGTAGTACTAAGGAGGGACTAATAAGACTATTGACCAATACAAAAACACAGTGACAGGAGTGAATTAAAAAGATGGGCAGAAAATTAGCGGAGCTTCAAGTCTATACCTGAATACAGCATGCCTCGCAGAGCAGCGCACACGCTGCCCAGGCTTGACCTAAAAACTGCTACACACTAAGGGCCATATTCTCAAAGAGCTATCGCCGAGTTATCGGCACTTTATCGCTTCCAAAGTCATGATAAATTCATCGCCCCATTCACAAGCTGGTGCAAACAGTCCATACCACCAGTTTTCCAGCGATAGCATCCTCAAAAAACATCGCCACAGACGACCCCGGCAACTATCGCTAATGAGATGCAGAGTAGGCGGTCCCGAGCAAAAAGCAGCGACAATATCACTCCACAACATTCTCAACGACCAGCCACATCGGCGATAAGATCACAAAACAGGCAATAAGGCGCAGTAGCACCAGGAAACTAACACCTGCTCTGACCTGGTGTAAAGTCGGACGACAACCCGCACCAGACAAGGGAGTACAGCCCAAAGCCAAACATGAAGAACTACAGATGCACCCGGCCAACTGCACATGAATCCCGGAACCACAATCGGTCAACATCAGCCACCGCCAACACACCCGGGACCCCCCCCCCCCCCTCCCGGAGCCCCATCCCCCCGGACCATCACAGAGGCAGCACGGATAAAGACAGCGGAACCAACACCCGCCAGAGTCTGAGGAGTCTCACAGCCAGCCGCATCCAAGTCCCTCACACCTGTCCTTGATGCCCTCATCAGCCTGGTACCCCAGTATCTATACGTCCACCACAATGCGCAGGATTCTCTGGAGACCAAGCAAGGACCATACGCCATAGCTGGATGCACGCACATGTTGGGGGCAATCCACAGCACACATGTCTGACTTGTGCCCCCTGGTGACACAGCACACAATCACCGCAACAGAAAGCACACACATTCCATCAATGTGCAGGCAATAGTGGACCACCAGGGACCCTTCACCAATGATGTCGCCAACTACCCAGCCAGTGTGCATGATTCCTTCATCCTCCGACAGTCCATCATCAACCAGCGCTACCAGGATGGCACCAAGGGAAATGCACAGCCCCTTGGCAAGTTCAAAATGAATACCCCACACACCTCAACTCCACAACCATGCAACTCACAACTCTAGCAATACACACGTCACAAAATCACACACAACATGCTAAACTACATGCCCACCCACCAGACTCGACAGAACAACTTACAATGTTAACCTGGGCAAGCCGTGAACATGAGCCATCATCGGCATGGCACCCCAGCCACACAATAGCGGAATGTGGGGAGAGGTGGGAACCAGGCATGTGTGAAGGAGGCAGGAGAACCATGAATGGGAAAGTACACAATGCCAAGAGTGGCGGCGATGTGCTGGACAGACGACAGTATGCAGAACACACCCACATCCATGGCGACATACACCGCTGGTGTGTGGAGTGTAGTGGACAGTGGATGCAACCATGTCACCCCAGCCAGTCGGGGAGTATGCGGAAATGTTGCCTGTTACATCCCCCTCGTAAGCTTGAGCGGAGTAGGATGGCCCGGCGTACGCCAGGCCAGCGTAGGGGTGTGAATAAAAAGCACGAGCCCTGGGCGTGGTCCTCTTCCGGAATGCCCAACCTCTCTGCCAGGGCGGCGCCTCTCACCCCACCATGAGACCGAGGCCGTCCTCCTGAGCGGAGTTGCCTGTGATCCTGTGCGCCTACGGCCCACCAGGGCTCACACATCACATCGAGATCTGACTGGCCCGGATGCCACCGCAGGAGGCACACACCACCACTGCAAGGACCACCTCCAACCACCATCTGCCAGAGTCGAAACGGTGGTCCTGACAGACTTACGGAGTTGCTCACGCCTGTCATAGATCCCATCTTCGGCCTGATACCCTGCTCAGCACTCCAGGTGCCACTAACTCAGTGCACCGCAAGCCATCATCCGTTACTGATTGAGTTTTGTGCTGTGGATAGGTTACGCAGCAATGTCATCTCAAGCAGTGTAGGAGACCTGGAATGTTTATGAGGAAGATGATGCAGGTCTAACACACCCCACTGCATCTGCATCAGCCATATCTCAAAGGGACACAATCTGAGACTTTTTCTTCACATGAGCACGCTCATCTCTAGTGCCCCAACCACAGTGCACTGCAACTCACGGACACTTCTGTTTGCATGTTGGGTGTCCTCTGGACTGTCTCTGGCTCCGTCCATGTTGCTCAGCAGTTGACTCTGTTATGCAGGTGTTTTCAGTTTCCATTGCTCTGGTGTCCACTGTTCAAGTGGTTGCCAGCACCAAGCATTCTGTGTGTGCTGGCTTACACTCACCCCACACACATCCAGCACAGGCATCACTTTACATGTGATCCTGCCAATAAAGGGCCGGTATCACATGTCCGTAGCCAGTTCAACATGATATATGCGTGTGTCCCTGTGGTCTTGTTGTATGCATGAGGGCCCTGGGCCCTACGACATTGCATTGTGCTGTGTACAGTGGACGCAGACATGTCACCGCAGGCAGAGGATTAGAGCGTGGACATGTAGCTTTGTCCTCACCCACTCAATTCGTAAGGGGAGTGGCCTGGGCTGTCGTACGCAGAGCCAACGTGGGTGTGTGACTGCTATTTGCGTGACCCTGGGCATGGTTCTGTACTGTGAATGTGCATCTGCATGTGTCTATGACAGTGTGGGTCTCCTTTGTGGGGTGCAGGTGGTCCCTGAAGGGTA
This sequence comes from Triturus cristatus, assembly GCF_964204655.1. NCBI lineage: Eukaryota > Metazoa > Chordata > Amphibia > Caudata > Salamandridae > Triturus > Triturus cristatus. The sequence continues at coordinate 905,398,028 of NC_140580.1, forward strand.
ATAGACACCAACTTATGTGATCTAGTTCGCCTTCTATGGGTTCAGACCCCACCCACACCTGTTCGGCCACCTCCTTTTGGCATGCTGACACATGGCATTGGGGTGCCATGGGTGGGTGGGTGAAGTGTTGTGAGCCAGCTGTGCTTGCGGGTTCTTCCTGCTGTGTGGTCTGTTGCAGGCTCTGTGTTCTCCTCTGAGTAGCTTGGCTGCCTGAGTCCTGGTGGTGGGTTGCGTGGGATGTCCATGGGCTGTTGTAGGGCGTCGGTGTCGAAGGTGTGGTGGTCCTCTCCGGGATCACAGATGTGTTTTTCTTCTGTGCTCTGCTGGAGGTGTTGTGTGCCCCTCTGCAATGTGAAGGGGAAATGCATGTTGACATTGTGTTGACATTTATGTTGGCGCATTGTTCTGGTTTTCATGCAGACTGACAATTTACATTGTGACTGTTTGGGAGGTGCTGAGTACTGCTGCAGGACAGTGTAAATTTGGACTACATGACGGATGTGAGGTCGTACGCGTACTTTTCCATTGCACAGTTTCCTGCTCTGTCAGATGTAGTAGGCATGTTTCTGTGTGTGTGCAGAGCCAGTTGTGTCCTCTGTACTGCAGTGTCGGCTTTGCGCATTGTACCACGTTGTCGTCAATGTGGGTGTGCTGTTTTTGCTATGTGTGTGTGCTGCAGTGTGCCAAGGGATCAGGGACATGATCCAGGGTAATTGTGGGTGGCAGCGTGCTACACCTGGTTGGGCATGTGTGCTGTTGTGACCGTCTCCCACAGTCCCCCCAGTCCCTGGCCGTTACTCACCCTGATGATGTTGTGTCCGGTCCTCTCGGGCTGTGTCCGTACTCCCTACTCCTTGCACCATCTCCAAACTGATGACAGTAGCCTAGCTTTCCTCCAGCTCTTCTTGTGGCACAGGACTGCCACCTCCTGTCACTGTTGCAACCTTCCTGTTTGCGGCGGGTTTGTGCCTGATTTAGGTTTTTACATCATGCCAGCGCCTCTTGGCCTCCTCGGCACTCCGACTGCATTCCAGGTGGTCTACTTGGGGGTTAGTTGATGGTAGTGTTCTGTCACCACCGTGACGCTGATCTGGTTTTGCTCCGGACTGCACCCAGTCTTCCTCTCCCTCTTCTACTCGGCCGTCCCCGTACCTGTTGTTCCTTGCTGGTGGTCTGTGGCGGTTGTGGGGTTCGCGTTGTCCTCTGCGCTGGGGGAGGGTGCATCCATGGTGCTGTGCACTTTGGATTGTTTCTGGTGTGTTTTTCTTGTTCTGCTTTTATAGTGCATTTTCCCCCCAGATGCGTGGGATTTTCGGGCCTGTGGCTGGTTTTCGCAGCTTTTTGTATTGTGCTTGGCCTCATTGCAGCTTTTTAGGCATCGTGTTTTGTATTTTTGCGGCATGGCATTGATTTTAACGCGCCCATTTGGTGCGTTATCTGGTGACTATCGCGTGGTACCGCTGTGTTGTGAATACTTGGTTAACACGGCGTAAATTTCTCACGATAGACTGCGATGTTGTAGGTTGTGTTAAGTAACTTTTGCGATGGTTATCACACGTTCTTGAGAATATGCCCCTAATTTGTCTGACCAACTCGTCTGGCACTGCCTGATTGCCTGACCCTGGGGTCAACATCAGGTGGTATTCTAATTTATTCCCACACTCTCTGCCTCTTATCGCTCTCTGAAGTGATTATCAAATTTGAGGGTTGCGGGGGTAATGAACTTGGATCTGGCAGGTGGCATTTGAGAAGTTAAGGGGATAGGATGTTGGGCTGTTGTTTTTAAAGGGAAACCTTTGAGGGACATATTAGGGTTTGAGGGATTGGTTAGGAGTGTTCATACGTAGTGAGCTAGGAATGTTCATGTGCAGTGAACTTTAGTCCGTATTTAGTCTGAGTGTTTGTGTTTATGTGTCTCATTAAGCGGCCTTTTCCTCATACTTTGACATGCGGGTAGTGCTAGTGTGGTCTTACTTGAAACTTTCCTACAACTAACTTTCTGTTATTTTCAATTTTTATATTTATTTAAATGATACAGGCAAAAGGATTGTTTCTGTCTACACATATCTGTATAAAAATAAAAGCAGTGTGCCTCAATTAAAATTATTATTCTTTCTGCTCCAAAAAGTCAGTTTTGCAGGTGTACCCATCCATCCCTCTAATGTAATCTAAGTGCTGCTTTCGACTGGCAGCTGCTTTGCACCCTCGCTCTAGAGAGTGCGTCAGAGCGAGGTCTTGTCCGTGGATGACGTGCAGCCACTGGGTTGGCTGTTGACGTGCCTGCGGTGGTCCTGAGGGACTTGTGTGCATGCGTCACAAATGGCGTCTTTGAGGTGGTTTGGTAGACCTGAGCGTGTGGTAAAACTGCAGGGAGTTACAGGTAAAGTTTCACTTCAGGCACAAGCTATAGCGCGAACAAGAAAGCCACAACATTTAGAAAAGTTTGCTGCCCTCTCCCTCCTCCCCACCTCAAAAAAACCCCACATAAAACAGTGTGAAAGCATGGTGTGTTTTCAGCTCTTTTTAATGAGCATTTTATGAAGGGGTTTGCAAGCCTCTCAAACAATCTAGGTCTATGCATCAGTATAAAATCCAGTCTAGGTTTATGCTTCGCATTCTGGGTCTTGTAGTCATGATTTTTTAGTGATATGCACAGAACTAAAAGCCCAAAGTGCAAAGAAAAAAATTCTATACTGATGGGCTACTCGTGCATTGACTTGGGAAACTTGAAAACTCTGAGTATGTGGGTGTCTTCTTTGGTGTGTCTCTATTAGAATATTTACTGTGTTAAGTTTTAAAAATGCATGCCGTATGTAGCTCAGTTTACCCAAGCCACCAACATATGGAGCATGACTAGGGTGACATCCTAGGGGGCAAGATGGCCGCCGCTGCGTTGTGTTGAGAGGACGCATCCCTACTCTCTCCCGCATCTATGGATAGACTGCTGTGTAAGATGCTGTGCTACCTGTGATAGAGTTTGTGCGATGGTGGTACAACGGGTTACACAAAGCTGAGCATTTCAAGGCACAAGTGCTCTGGATCGGAAAGGATTGCCTTCGAGTTAAACAAGTTAAACGAGTAATCAGGAGTTTTTTAGACGGATTACTGATGGCCCCTAAAATATCCAACCGGGTAAACCAAGAAAAGGCAAGTGAAAAAGGGAAAAAGACAGTGGATACCGCAGCGAAGACTGGAACTGCAACTGTTAGTTTAAAGACAGATACACCCGTGGGGAAGAAGAATATCGGCGCGATCAGGAAAGTGAAAAATGGAGACGTACGGAAACCGAAGATGGCTACTAAGGGCAACAATGGAAGTACTGGAGGAGACCGCACTGTGAGTAAACTGTACCCCGGGAAAGGAGACGAAAAGAATCGGGACGCGGGGATGCGGCAACCTACCATGGAAGAGATTCTGTCAGCGAAGCCCAGCGTGATGTCGGAGATGCCAGATTCTCTCAATGAGACTGACGGCACTGTCATCTTGGACTCGGGGAGCGTCCTCGAGGACGTAGCAGACGGCGGCGGGAGCCAGGTTGCTAGGCAACAAGGCGAGCTGGGACCGGAGTTGAGAGCTAAGCGGTGAACTGCAGAAGCGCACCTACAAGCGGTAGGAGGGTCAGACATCGGGGGTGAGCAACAAAAGGAATATAATAATGGAGGAAAAGTTGGGGCCAGAGGGTGCCTGGTTACTGATATGAGGTGCTCAGATGTTACCACTGGCGATATGTTGGAAGCCTTAACGTTGTTGGAAGAAGAGATGAACTCTTCAAAGAAAGGGATCGGCACCTGGGGGAGTAGGAGCAGCGTAGAAAATCAGAGCTGCTTAAAGGGGCAAAAAACCGGTAAGCACCTTCAGGGGGGAGGAGATTGTACCTCCCTTGAAGGGGAAGGAGAATTCTATTCAGTGAACGAAGATTCAGTGTCAATACTCTCATCAGAGTCCAACACAGAGGATGATGACCAGGACAATCAGGAATGCACTGATTCTGGCACCAGTACGTCAGGGAAAGAATCCACAACTAAGAAGAGTCGTGTAAAATTAAAGAGACAAAACTCTGACCCATCTAGACATCTAGATAGACGGTTACTGTGGGATTACTCTGCAACCTCGCAAGTATACCAGGAGGATAGCAAATCCGGTAACGTCATTGAGGGTGCGGTAGCTGGCCCTACTCCTCCCCCGCAGGATCCCTTCCATACTTTGCTTACTACAATGAAGCAGATGCAAAGTGAGGCAAGGACAGAAAGCCGTAGGGCGAGACAGGCATCAAAGAAAATTCAGAACAGCTTAAGAAAGGTTAATAAATTATACGATGTACTGGTGGAACGTGTAGCAGAGGTAGAGGAGCGCACCGGCAAGCTTGAAGATGATGTCGGGAGATGGCAGATATTCAAGACGGAGCAGGAAAAAATGGCTGCGGATATGTGTTGGAAGATGGAGGATTTTGAAAATAGGCAGAGGAGGAACAATGTTAGACTGCTGGGTGTGGCGGAAGGGTCAGAAGGGCAGGATGTTAGACAATTTGTTGTTAATCTTCTAAGAGGGGCCTTTCCAGAGTCTCAGTGGCAGTGGGAAAAAGAAGTACAGAGGGCGCACAGGTTCCCATTCACTATGAAGAAAGCTCAGGCCACAGGAGGAGCTGGGAGGGATGGACAGCTGAATCACCCGAGGGCAATACTAGTGTACTTAGGGAACTTCTTACTCAGGGAGGAGATCTTGGGTAAGGCAAGACCAGATAGCAGAAGGATTTTCGAAGGTAGCTCTTTCTTTGCTAGACCCGACTTCTGTCACTTTACTATAGAGAGGAGATGGAAGCTAAGGCAGTTGATCGCTCCCTTCCAAGCCTTAGGCTTGGAAGCATATCTATTATACCCTGCCAGGCTTAAGGTGATTGTGAGTGGGAAAATATGGATGTTTACTTCTGAGATCAAGGCTGAGCTATTCTTGGCGGAAATGAGGAAGCATAAGGGGGGTTAGAGTACTTGTACGCATCAAAGTGCCACCTGTATATAGATATTAGGGTCAGGGGGAAGGGTAGCACAGTAATGCACAGGAATGTTAAGGTACCTTGCGGGAGAGGGATGCGACCCGCGCAACCAAGGCGGGCACACATAGGTCTCTGGCCTATTTGCCTGTTAAGGGGAGGGAGGTGGGGAGGGTTGTGCAGGGTGGGAGAGGGCGGGGGCGGTTTCAGGAGGGGGGGAACAGTAATAATTATTGTTTGGTATACTTTAAGATTTGGCACATTGTTATGCATGCAGGAAATATTAGTTGTACACAAACTGGTTTGAGGATGGTAAATAATGTTTATCTTTGGCATCTTTGGCATCTACAAATATTAGCAGTATGACGTGTAGGATAGCATCAATCAACATATGTGGTCTCAACGAGGGGAACAAGAGGATGAGAGTGGCAGCATATTTAAAAGCTATGCAATTGGATCTGATATGTCTTCAGGAGACCCATATAGAACTAGGTAGGACATACCTCTTGGAGCAACTAGGGTTCAAGGTGTTGGCAAGTACTAAACAGGGGACTAGGACGAGAGGGGTGGCAGTTTTGGGTAGACAAAGGGATGTGGTTGTAGGGAAAAAGAAGGAAGATCAATGGGGTAGATGGGTTATTTTGGAAGTATGCTTTAGGGGGCAGAAAATAACTCTCGTTACAATTTATGGTTCTACGGAGGATGACCCAGATGTATTTCAGTTCTTAGACATGGAGCTAGCCCAGTGGCCTGAACCCATAGTATGCTGTGGTGATTTTAACATTCATGATTTAGATAGCTCATTTACACGCCAAGATGCGACATACCGGGGCAGAAAGAGGAAAGTATTTAGGGCACTAGCTGATATGGTTATACATAATGCTTTGGTGGACCCTTGGGTAAAGCTACACCCCTATGTAGATGGAAGTACCTTCTTTTCCGCCCCGCATAAATTAATGGTTAGGCTTGATTACTTTTTGATTTCTGTTTACTCTCGGGGGCACAAGTGGAGAAGCTGCCTAGGGTGATATCAGACCACAGCCCGGTGATTCTTACTCTTAAGATTGGACAAACACCAAGGACACCCTCAGTGTGGACCTTTGAGAGGGCTTTATTAAAGGATCTTGTATATAGGGAGCACATGAATGCCTGGATTAAATGTTTTTGGGATGTTAATAGGGGGACAGCGGCCTCGGGAGTGGTCTGGGACACCTTTAAGGCAGGAATACGGGGAGAAACAATTAGTTTTGTTGGGGGGAGACAAAAGAGAGAGAGAGTTAAGAGAGAGCAGGTTGGGCAGAGATTATTGAGAAAGGAAGAAAACCTCAGCAGGGCCATAGCACAGAATTTACCCTTAGAAGTACACTTGTTGGAAATTATAGCCCTAAAAGCTGAAGTGGTGGAAGGGTTCGCTAGGCAAGCTGCAGATAACTTTCTAACAAAGAAGGAAGAAACGTATGAACTGAGCGAGAAGGTGGGGCGTGTGTTGGCAATTAGAACTAGGCAGAAAACGGCTGCAGCTGCAATAAAGGAAATTAGGGATGTAGGCGGGAATATGGTTACGGATACTAATTTAATTAGGGAAGAATTCAGAAAGTTTTATACAGATTTGTATACCCCAGAGGAGTCAGCGTGTTTGGTGGAGGTCGGTAATTATTTGCGTAATATTCCCCCTCCGATAATGTCCGAAGAAGATAAAGAGGTATTAGATAGACCGTTACAGATGGAAGAACTCATTGAGGCCCTCGGTAACCTACCAGGAGGCAAAGCAGCAGGGCCAGATCAAATTCCGGTTGAATTTTATCAAATATTCAAAAATGTACTCCTGTCAGATATGCTCTTAATAATGCAACAAGCGCAGTTAGGGGTATCTAGCCCGGAATCATGGGGAGGGGCTCACATAATCGTAATTTTGAAAAAGGGCAAGCCGCCAGAAATGCCGGGGTCATATAGACCAATTACATTAATGAATTCTGATGTTAAAGTATACTCTAAAATTCTAGCAAAGAGGCTCGCGGGGATCATCGAGCAGTTGGTAACACCCATACAGCACGGGTTCATCCCTGGTAAGGGAACAACACAGCACGTTAGGACTGTTATTACTATGTTTGACGCTATAGGTGTCCTAGGGGGTCCTGTCGCAGCGCTTTTTTTAGACGCCGAGAAGGCTTTCGACAGGGTCTCCTGGGATTACCTTTGGCAGGTTCTGAGGTGGTGTGGGATGGGGGAGCCGTTTATCAAAGCTATGTGTGTACTCTATAACACCCCAACAGCAAGAATTAGAGTGAACGGTGGGTTGTCGGATATAGTTAAAATTGCTAGGGGGACTAGGCAGGGATGCCCCTCTTCCCCCCTCCTTTTTGCATTATATCTTGAACCGTTACTACGACGACTCGAAGCTAATCAAGAGATTCCACCAATGAGGGTGAACGGTTGCAGCATTAAGACCTTGGCTTACGCAGACGATATAGCTATTATGACCCCGAACCCCACCCAAGCTATAACGGAGGTTGAGAATGAGGCCCAGGCATTCGGCCAGATTTCGGGCTATAGTTTAAATAGATCAAAGACGCAGATTATTAAAAATAGCAATACAGTATGTAATGATGATAGGGTGGCTTCCTCAGCAGTATACCTAGGGGTGTTATTAACGACGGATCTAGATAAGATTGTAGAACTGAACCTGACCCCTCTGATTGATAAGGTAAAGAGGGAATTGGAGAGGATGAACAACCTACATCTCTCACTTATGAGGTGTACCAACTTGATTAAAATGCTGATCCTGGCCAAATTTTTATATTTTTTTCGGGCTATCCCTTTGGTCTTTGAAGGTAAATGGTTTAATCTGTTAGAGAGAGTTTTGAATAGGTTTATCTGGGCGCATGGGAAAACCAGGCGGGCTTACAGATATATGACCCTCCCAAGAGAAAGAGGGGGATGGGGGACCCCTGATTTTAGGTTATACCAAATCGCGGCAGCACTACAATACATGCAGGGTTTGATAGGTGGATGGGGACTCGATACAGGAAATATGACCCTCCCCATAGAGGTGTATTCTATAGTATTGGGGGCAGAGACGGAAAATAATTTTCTAAATAGAATTGTGTTTGGATATCATAAAAGGACTAGATTTAAGACCGTAGGGGCAGCAATCAGGATTTGGAATACTTTCCTTAAAAAAATGGGACTGGGAAGATATAATAGGTATGTCAGGCTTTATAAGAATAAGTCCTTCCCTCCAGAAGTTTTTGCTGATTCGACAATGGCGAGGTGGACTCAAAAAGGGATATTACAGATTGGGGATTTAATGGATAAGGAGGGATTAGTTCAGTTTGCAGACCTTACCCTTAAGTATGGTATTGAGAGTAAGGACTTTTTTAAATACCTACAGGTAAGGAGCTTTTTTTGTCGAAAGCAAGGTGGGAGTATGGGATTTAATACTAACGAAATATTGGAGAAAATAAAAATTGCGGAAGATTGCACAATTAGATCCTTCTACGCATGTCTTGTTAAAGGAAAGCTAGATGATATCGAAAAAGTTAGTAATAAGTGGGTGGGAAAATTGGGGGTGGAGTCCGGAAGTTTTCAAGAATCTTTGGACTTGGGTTGTAGTATTTTGTGTTCGGGCCCCCTGCAATCACAACACTATAAGACTTTGTTCTCACTCTATCACACTCCCGCGAGAATATTTAAATGGGGAGGCTCCACTGGCACTACTTGCCCTCGTTGCAATGCAGGTGACGCAGATTTAATCCATATGTTTGCTACTTGCCCTCAGTATACCTTGATTAAAAATGTTGAGGATTTTCTAGGTAATACATTGGGTATACGAAGAAAAGTGTCACCTATGATGATCTTGTTGGGGATAGACAATCAAGTTGGATCTGAATATAAGGAATTTGTGTTCGTGGCTGCTGCAGTTTTGAGGTTGTCAATAGCAAGAGCATGGTTAGACAAGGTACCCCCGGGAATGCAAGTATGGCTGGCAAATTTATTATTCTGTTATAACCTTGAGAAAACAATATATGCACGCAAGGGGAAAAGGGGAAGAAGGCTTGGTTTAAAAATTTGGGAACCAATAGCGAAGTGGAAAGCGAGTATGGTATTATAGGTTAATCCGACATAATTTGAAACATAGTTGTACCAAAGTAGGTACATGCTGTCTAAAATGTGTGTTTTGTTACTTTGTATTGTTTAAACTTCAAACCAGTTATGGTAGAGTATTCGAAGACTGAAATACTGATTGGAAAATGTACTAATGTCTAATGTATAACAATGTGTTTATTGTGAGGAAAAACGGGATAAAATTAATAAAAATATTAAAAAAAAAAAAAAAGCCCAAAGTGCAAAGAAAAAAATTCTATACTGATGGGCTACTCGTGCATTGACCTGGGAAACTTGAAAACTCTGAGTATGTGGGTGTCTTCTTTGGTGTGTCTCTATTAGAATATTTACTGTGTTAAGTTTTAAAAATGCATGCCGTATGTAGCTCAGTTTACCCAAGCCACCAACATATGGAGCATGACTAGGGTGACCACCTTAACACCCCCCAGCTGTGGGAGCACTCACGGGCCCTGCTGCCGTTCCTTCTTTCCCATCAATTATGTAAACCAAGACCTTTTGTGATGTTAGAACGGCCGCAGTTTATTTACAAAATAAGTTGGTACACACTTGCCATGATGGCATTGGTTATAAACATGCTAATTTCTGGCTTATCTTGGACTACAACATAAGGCATTTTCATAACAGGTTATACAGTGTACATCCTATACTTTATTGCATATTGATACCCATAACTTGCCTAATCCTCCTTCCAGTCATGATATCTTTTCAAAGTTGTCATAAATCACTTTCCAACTGCTGTGACAGCTCTACTTCTGCCACTTACTTGGTACAGCGGCTCTCAGCTTTGAGGCTACAACCAGCTACCGAATGTCTAGCGTTCGTAGCCCCATGGCCATGCCTGGGCTGCAAGTGCCGTGTCCGCCCGCTCTGACCATTTCTTACCCCTTTGTCTCCCCTCAAGTATCCCTGCCGTGAGGCATCCCAAGGACCTTGTCCGGGTACTTGCTTCAAGAGTCCCTGCCATAAAGCATCCCAAGGACCTTGTCCGGGCAATTGCCCTTTCATGTCCTTATGTGAAGATATTCCTCATCAAACCTTGTGACTCCCCGCCCCTTTGACACAATGCGGCTGCAACTCCTGCATTCTTTGGTGTGGGTGGATGGGGTCAATTTCGTCCAACAACAAAGCTGTGGACTGCTTGTCCCGGTTTCCTTTTTGCTGTGCTTGTGACCACGCCCTTCTTTCTGATTGGGTGCTTTGAACCCAAACTCTCTTGGTCACTCGCCGGCTTTTTACTTGGTGTGCTCTCGCACCCTGCTGCTATGTCCTTTGTCTGCTGCCCACGGAGGGGTTGGCCGGCCTCCCTCTAGGGTTGGCTGCACCTCCCGGTCGGCGGTACAATCCAAGAAATGGCAGACACAGTGCCCAGTCTTGAACTTTTCACAGACAAGTACTTTCCAGTGTTTAGTATATTTAGTTCAATAGAAGAAAAACAGGACTATGGCAAGAAGGACTGGAAGTGTCCGCAAGGGCCTGAAGGAGGTGGCCACCTTCAGCAGTATAGGCTTGTGCGTAACTGACTGGCCTTTCAGAGCTATGGTTCTATAGTGTATGATATGAAAAGGACTTACACAGTGGCGACTAGTGGTGAACTTTGAAAGTGGCAAGGAATAACTGCCTCCTTCAAACTGCCCACAGTGAAGTGATCAAATTGGACTCCATGCCGTGGAGATTAGAGGATTTTCACATAAATAGTTTTTTGAAAAACATGATGCCTTTTAACCTGTGGTCCTGTAGGGGAAATGTGGAGTCTTTGAATCTGTGTTTGCTATTCTAAATGGTGTCCGGACCTGAGAGCGTGCATGCATTTTCATCTTGCCCGAAGATACTTGCTCCTGTGTATGTGTGGAGACCATCCCTTTTGCTTTGGAAATAGCAGTTGTCTCTCTACTAGTGTTAAGAACCCCTCCAACCCTCAGCCTGTGTTCTGCACTGCTTGAACATTTGGCCTGCTGTCTGGCCCAATATCCATTCTTCTGGGACGATCCCAAACCAGCCCAGGAGAGAGGACAGAGTGCCATGTCCTCTGTATGAGCTAATCACTCAATACCCATACCCTTCCAGGATTCAGAGGAGACCCCACGCCCCTGACTCAAAAGGTGCAAATGATTTGATTAGTCAGGACTACCCAGACGTACCAGTTTTCTTGACCAGTTTTGGGACCACTATGTCCCATCACCTCAGGAATTATCTGAACACCACAGTAGCTGAGAAGGACTTCGAGGCATCAATACATTCTTGCTGGCTTATAATTGCTATCTTTCGTCCAGGCTAGGACTAAGTGCCTAATTATAAGTTTGGTGGTCCATTGGACCGCCAAACCCACAGTGGTATGACAGCTACCGCTGCTCCGGTTGTCTGACCGCCATATTACAACTTTGCAGACGGACCGCCATGGGTCCGCCGCAACCATCAGGAATCCACGATCCCTCAGCGGTGGCGCAGCGGTCTGGGGGCAGCAATATGCTGCATAGAAAACTTTCCTGAATTCCACACTATTCATGGCAGTGATCCCGCCATGTAAAGTGTGGTGGTCAGGAAAGTAAGTGGTCCCTACAGTGGCCCCTGGTGCCCCTGTGCATGAGGGTTCATGCAGGGGGGAGATGGTGTGTCTCCCTGTGTGCATGCACTGCAGTTCCTGCATGGCATGGACTGCACAGTCCATGCCATGCAGGAACTTGCTTTGGCACTCCTTCGGTGCTGCAGTTCAAAGGCTCACTTATGAATCTTAGAACTGCACTGCCGTGAGACCTTCAAAACACTGCCTGCCTGACCGTGAGGAAACTTAGAATCTGGCAGGCGGTGGTCGAGTTTGGCACTGTTGGAGCGGGAAGCTGGTGTGGCGGCCAGCTTGCACACCATCAAATTCGCAATCAGGCCTTAAGTCTGCTCCAATTATTTGAGAGAAGTTCTTTTGTGATCGACCTCTGAAGAAAAAAACTGCTTTCCTGTTTGAACAAGATTCTGGATTGCAATGTTTAGGAGGAAACTGCACCTGCTCTGGATTATGAATTTGCACACAACTGCTCTCGAGTAATTCATGATCCCCATCAGATATTGCATATCACCGTTGACATTGAGACCCAGTGAAGAGTCATCTGTTGCAGTAGTGAGGCTGAGCCCGCTTCATCCCCCCACCCGCCCCAAGCAGTGCAGCTCTGAGCTTGCATAAGCACTCTTTTAGCTACCAGATATCTTGAGGATCATTTTGCGGTAAATGTGAACAAGGTACAAACTACTGTATATAGTGTCTTGCACTGACAGTAAGATGGAGACAGTTGGATTTAGCAAGGTGGAAATGGCTGAAATGTGTCTAGGAACCGTGAGAAATTGTACTAACCCTTATGGTTTCAGACAGTCATCAGGTCTTGGGGCATGGCAGAAGATGGCCGCCTCTTTACCCAGCTCCCTTGTGTTTGAAGAGGATGGTGGCCTCAAAAGAAGTGCATTATTGCTGCTGCCTTTAAATGAACAATGAGAATATGTGCTCTGATGGGAGAAGTCACTCCCATCATTTTGATTCAGCTTTCTCTGATCAGAGCCCAATACATTTTACCGCACTTTACCTGAAGCGGGTTTTACTTGAATACCATACTATTCTGAGCAATTTCTGAGAAGGGAGTCACATTATCCATTACAACACTAATTTCAACATTGTTCTCTTGAATGGACACTCTCTTCCACTATCGGCCTTTAATTCAAACCTCTTTACAATGGTATTATTACTCTGGCATCTCTCCTCATATCTTTGCTTACATTCACTTTATAATACAGGTTTTCTCAATTTCATTTTTTGAGCATTACTATAATTATTAAAGCTATGCTCAACTGCTATTTTGTGAGTGAATCTTGTTCCTAAGAATATCACTACATCAAGTACCTCAACAAATGAAAGAGTAAAACAAGATCCTCCTTCACTTCAAATCTCCTCTCCCAATCTCAATGGAATTAATTCTGGAAGATGTTAGGGCTCTTCAACCCTATACGGAGGAAACAAAATAACCAACTCAAAAAACTTGTATGACAAATGGACTCTTCTGGGTAGTCATCTTACTAAAGTGTTATATTAATATTAATTTTCCTTTTGTCTTCCTTTATGTGCTACCCTCTAGTTTACTTATGTCTATCCATCCATGTCTGTATCTATAAAGACATCTTGCACTAAACTTTTAAAAACATGATGAACTCTGCAAAATTCAAAAAAGTGTATAAGATTTAAATTCATGAGAGTTTTGCCTTATTAGATCAGATTATATCACTGCATTGAGAGGCATTTATTAGCAGTTATAGTTTCAAACATTCATGCTGCCCCCATTCCGAAAACAATGCCATTAGTGAACCAAGAGGCAAGTAATTTGTCAGGTACACCTTGTATGTACTCAAAAACAACAAAGTCCGTGTAATTTAAACAGGGCCTCTTTGGATCAAAAGAGCATGGGTCTACAGACTCAAAACAATCATGTATGTTGTTGAGAGGGAGATGAACCTACAAAGATTGTATAGGTTTTGTGTAAAGCCCTCACTCGCCAACCTGGTTGGAGACATGCTTCATCATCGGGCTCCACTGGGTATGGCCGAATGCCATCCCAGTGTGCTACAACGCCAGGTTACTGCGGAGCGGGGTTCGTGTGAGGTGACAGTGAATTTAAAAACTTCCAATTGAGTCAAAAAGTAAATTTAATAGTATTGCTAATTGGAAATATTAAAAAAGAGAGAGTGAGGGTCAAAAAATAGAAGACCGGATTCACTCTGTGGCGGTCAACATATTTCTGCCTAATGTATATTTAACAGGCTTTCGTCAGGACCAGAGTGGGAGTGCAGAGTCCCGGCGGTATGAGCGCGCTAAGGTTCACCCTACCGTGGACTACTGTGTGAAAAATATATACAGTGAAAAAATCCGCCAGGAATTATAGTGGAGGAGAGGAACGAGTTTATTCTAGAGGTTAACAGACACACAAACAAAAAAACAAAACATGAAAGAATTGTAAATGTTGGTGGTCAACTCGTAATCAGATGCTGTAGATTCAGCCAAACGACAAGCTTGGTGCTCACCTTGTATGTAGCCTTGGCTGTTATATAATTAGAACAGCATTATAGTTTATTAAATAAAACACAAAGGTTTGTACAGCACACATCCTGAACTCATATACTTAAGGGGCTCTCATTTATGTTAATGAAGAAATAAAAGGCAAAGTGAAATTAAAAAATTGCCTAGGATCACATCACTTCGTCAAAGGGGGAAGCCAGGATTGACGCCAGGTTTTTTGGCTTCTCATTTTGCAATTCAGCCACCAGATCAGTATCTCTTTGTAAATGTAAATGTAAATTGATACTTATAAAGCGCACTACTCACCCGCAAGGGTCTCAAGGCGCTTGTACGAATACCGCTGTGGAACCCATCCTGGCTTTCCCTGTAAGGCGTCCACTCCTGGGCACCCCCAAGGTGGAGGCCAGGCATCCTTAGCGTTGTGGGGGCCATTGTGGAGATTAAGCAAGCTATTGCCCAGAGTTGCAGAGTGGGACTCAATGATTGGAATGGCACCAAGGCGAGAATTATCAGGTCCGTGGAATTTTTTGAGCCCAAGACCCGCGAGGCGGGGAATTGAACCCTGGTCCCGGGCTAGACCTCTGCATCAGGGTCTGCCGCTCTAATCATTGAGCCACACTTCTCCACTTTCCCTCTCACGTTTTACATTAGAAGTTAATGCTTTGAGTTTAATTCTTGGTGCATGAGAATAGACTGTTGGTGGCAGACAGAAGTCACGTGAAGGTTCGGTTTGTTGTCCACACCATGCATCTGCTTTGCGTCGCCCTATGCCCACCTTTCATCACCACGATCCTTGCATTGCTGACATCAGTGTGGCCTTCAGGCATGCCACACACACAGTTTTTTGCAGCCCTGGGGGAAATGTTCACGAGTACCCATGCTTTATGACTTGTTCTTGGGTCCAGACGTACCGTCTCCCTCATGTGGGCTCACCATTCTACATTATGTTTGTTCATTTATATAGTTCTCCCTTTCTCCTTTTTTAGAGGGCTGACTTACTCTAGATCTCATTCGTTCTCATTTAGCATTTAATCTCTATACACTTTATTCTTTTTTGTGTCTTGGTAATGTTTTTGAGGATTAAAAATATATGTCATCATGAAATATAATTTTTTTAGGGCTGAGCATAACTGGCGTAGTTAATCATAATTATCTGTAATTGTGTGAGAAGCATAATCCAGCATTTAACGCTATTTTTTTAATGCAAAATGCATTCTTTTGTCAAAATGAGCTAGATGATGCTTTTTGCAGTAAGAAAATAGCTCTAAATGCTACAGGACAAGAACAGCAGTAGGTGACAGCTGCTAGCTCTCTCTTTGTTCATTGTTCCTGTGCTCCTGCGGTAGACTTGTTGTCCCAAATTACTTTTAACTTCTCAAGCTGGGGTTTTCACATAATTTGGTAATTTATCATCATTTACTGAAATTACTCCTGCATATTTCAAATTTCGCCTGGGCCTAATGTTTCTATCTTATGTGTAGGTTACGCAAGTATAAATTGTAATTTTACATTAGGGTTCTTAAACCTTTATAGAGGAAGCAAACAACTCCAAAACTTGGATGACAAATGGACTGTTATGGATAATAGAGTACTGAGGTGGAACAACAGGTTGAAGATCAACAAGATGAAGTTCATGAACTTAAACAATTGCAATCTGAAGTTTAATTACTAAACAATTAAGTCAAATACCTCAAAAATGTAAATCATCCAAACCATCTTTGTATATATAGACTACCAGAAAGGCTGGAAGGTTCTGATCTGATTTCCTTTTCTCAGATCCTTATTCCCAAGGTTATAGAGATGCTGGAGTCTGCTTCCTTAAACATCATGTGAGCCCACAGACTTGGTCACAGTCCTTATCTTACTAATACATTACAAAAACCTAGAGGTGTCGTCATTCTGTTTCTGGAGTACACTGATTTTCGTAGGGTAATCAGAATAGCCAAGAGCTAATGTAGCATTTCCAGATCACATAAGCCTCAAGTATTTTTTTTCTAGGTATATTTTTGTGTTATTTTGTTCATTATGCTGTTTGCTCATCTATGTTCTTCTCTCTTCCTCTTTTTTAAGGTTTGACTTACGCTATATCTCATTCGTTCACATTTAGGGCCTCATGTAGGTAAATAAATTTTACCGGTTCGTAAATACCGAGCCGTACCGAATCGGTAAATTAGAATCGGTAAGTTATATGTAGGTAAAAATTCGGTAACAGTTACCGATTCGGTAACATTCGGTAAATACGAATCGGAATTCACCGAATCGGTAAATACCGAGGTGGTATTTACCGAATCGGTAAATACCGAGGTGGTATTTAGCGATTCGGAAAATACCGAGGATACTACCACCTTCCCTTAACTAAGTAGCCAATATCATAATCATGTTATTATAGAAGGCCTCTCAGGCTTGAATAGGGGACCCCATACCTCAAAAATCAGCTCAGTGAAATCACATCACAGGAGCATCAGGAGCCGTCTCGCAGGAAGGCTCGTCTTCGGTCGGAACAATAAACATGATGTCTGTGATATGAAAAGCACCAACTGTCAGGTATGTGCAGCTGCGCGTGTGCCATGGCTAAATCGTGGGTCGAACAACCTAGAGTGGAAAACATGCATTGTGTAAAATTCCAGACTGTGTGTCACAGCATGTACAGACCAAGGTCGCTGCGCAGAGCTTGGGATGGGAACAACAGAATGCACTCGTCTGAAGGAAGTCTCGAGACAGCAGTTTAATCAAGAAAGAACATGTACACGCAGTGTCGTGTGCAAAGACAAAAATATGGCTACATAACATTCAACGTGGTCATGCTAACTGAACAATGTATGTACGTATTCAGGGAGAACTCACTACACGCCCCCTTGAGCGAAGCAATATGTAATAGGCAAGAAAAGAGAGAACGCAGAGTTCAGTTTCGTCAGAGCAGAACAAGGCGTAACCAATGCAGCGCCAAAGTCCTAAAGTCCAATTAATTGCAGCATAAAATTCCAAAAAACACAATGCAAGTATAGTGAAAAACTCAAGCCGACCATCAGGAAGAGAAAAACGAGAAATAAAAGAAATAAATGTTGCGCCAGGGTGCTGTCCAGTAGCACAGGCGCAATGGACGACAATCCAGTTAATCCATGAATGTATAGGCAGCATATGTGGCCACGGCTTCCAACAAGAAATCATTGTCAGGGCCACTAAAAGTCTCAGCCATCCAATTGAGTAAAGAAAAGGAACATACGTGTTCTCCAACCAACGGAGCCTCTAGCACAATCAGAGGGCACCCGGAATGTTCCTCCAAATGGCTCATGGACAAGAAGTCGTAGGCTGCCGCTGAGATGTCCCAATTACCCAGGATACCATGCGCCGCACCACACGCCATGATCCGGACACCAGAACAGGCCAACTCGTGAGACACTAAGGGCCGCATCAGTCGATCGAAATCCGGCACCGGAGACACCATGTTGGTCAAGCACAAATCCAGAGGCCATTCAAAGGGACAATCCAGGCAGTGTAATACAGGTTGTACGCAGGTGAAGTAGGAATACCTGAAGGATAATCCATAAGCCAGGCTCAAAGTCGCCAATGGCAAAGTCCCATAGAAGTCAAGCATCCTATCACGAAGAAGATGCAGACGGGACAGGTGCTCGTGTGGCACAGAAGGAGCAGCCATTCCGGAGTATGAAAAGGAAAAGCAGCACACCTGCCACTAGCGCCAGAAGCAGCGGAACACCTCCAAAGATGCTCGAGAAAAGTGAATGAACAAATGCCGGAATTACACCACAAATAGTTTGGAAAGAGGTCACGAGACCCGAGCCCACATGTTTAAAAAATATTGAGCCAGGCCGGTCGTGGACGAGGCATTGATAATACTTTGGATCAAAGAGCCGAAATGCAGGGGGAGGTCAGTATTCAGAGGCGCCTGTACCTCAGTGCGCGTAGTAGCAACGTGAAGGACAAATATTTCACGAAAGGAAGTCAAAGGCACCTCTTTGTGGGACAATGGCGCTCTATTCTGCTCAACTTGTTGAACTCTGCTTTCAAGGTTGGAATCGAAGGCCAGATGGAAACATCCCGCCGCCCATGCGGGGGTGGGAAAAGAACAGTATTGCAGCAGACAACTTCATGCGAGACAGTTATGTACGGGATTCCCACTCACATCCCGCAGCAAGCTTCATTAATCATAATTAAATGAATACCGTTTGCAAGCAGAGTGAAAGAAGGTGTAATCACAGGCACTGGGATACCTCGTAGGACGCACGCCGAAATCGGGGCTTGTACATTGCATGCGCCGTGTACTTGCATGTGCCTATTGTCTCATGTATGAATCCTAGAAGTGAGAGTGCTAGAGCTATTATCTATAACGGCTAAGGCCTTCTCCATGTTTGCTTGGTCAATAGCTCTCAATCTGGAAGCCGCCTCACTGTGCGACAACTTGCAGACTTCGTTGTCAATAGCATACGCCCACCTTTTGGTTCAGCCACCCACAGGACCATTCCCAAAATCATTCAATTCGGTATGCACATTGATGGAGTGGGTGGACTTCCTGATCCTGTTGATGTGCTCTGTGTCAGCTGGTGGACAGATTGGGATGTGTGTACCATCAATGCAGCCAATGAAATGGGGGAACTGTGCCATGTGAGAAATGTCTGTTTTTGTTTCCTGCAGTGCAGCCTGTGTGTTGTGGAAGCTGATGTAGTGGTGCATTCTCTGCATCATGGCATCCAGGAAATTCCTGAAGGAACGGGACGGGCAACTCTGGGATACACCACCCACCGCAGCTGTCACCACCTGATAACTGCCGGATGCCAACAGAAGTGGGCTGCAGAGCACCTGCACATGTGGGGGTATGGCGTGCGCCCTTCTTATTGGCTGGTCCAGGAGTGGGTGCAGGTCCCTGATTTAGTCCATGATGGTTTCGGGGTGTAGCCTGTACCTGTCATGTATCTCTGCATCAGTCAGCTGGAATAGTGTGATGCGCTGTCTGTAGATGCGTTCCTCCCGTCGCCAAACCCTCAGTCCTGCTGCCTGTAGATGTAGGCGCCTTGCAATGACGTACATAGCGAGCATGTTGTCCACGCTGTTGCATTTTGGGATTGCTTATCTGCACTGTTGATGGTTACCACCTGCTTTCAATCCGTGTTAATTACCGACTCTAATTTACCGATTTTCTTGGATTTCTTAATTTCCGAGTGCTCCTACATGTCATTTTGATTTTTACCACTTCATATTTACCACTTCATATTTACCGATTCGTTAATTATGTATTCGGTAAATCTGAATCGGTATTTTGGAATTCGGTAAATATGAATCGGTATTTACCGCCTCATATTTACCGAAAAGTGGTTTTTGGACTCCTACATCTCACTTGTCTGAATACCGGTCGGTAACGGCATATTTACCGAAAATCGGCCGTTACCGACCGGTATTTGGCTACCTACATGAGGCCCTTAGTATTTAATCTCTATAAACTTTTTTCTGTTGTTTTATTCTTATTCTTAATTCATTTGAGAATTAAAAATGTATGTCATAGTTATGCATATTTATCTTTCTCATGTGTAGATGACGAGAGTACAAATTGCAATTTTAAATGAGTTTAAGTGTAATTTTGTGGAATGTAAAGTGGTTGGGTTCTCCTGTCAAAAGGCAACGAGTTTGGTCACATTCATCTAAATTAAAAGCCGTTATGGAGCTTTGCAAGAATTGCATGTAATTGATAAAGAAGTTATAAAACTTAAAAAGGGTTGGGTGGGAGATATTTCTCCTCACGAGGTTCAGGGAAAAATAATTGTGTAATAATTGTTTGTAATAAGTCTCTGGAAGTTAAAGTACTTTCTTTAGATTCTGACACAAATGGGAAATGGCTTGAAGTAAAGCTAACTATCTCAACAAAATACCATCATCTATTTTTAATGTTTATACTCCCACTGAACCTGACAAATCCTTCTGGAATATTATCACTCGTAAATTAACGCCTAATTCAGAAAACTATCTGATTTTTGGTGAAGACTGAAATCTTGTTATTGACCCCTTTTTAGATTGAATTTCTAAGATCACCTTTGTTACTTCTGTTATGCAAAAACAATTTACTACTAATATAAAGCAAAGACTGCATGTGGATGCACAGAGGGTCTGTAATCCTTCTCTGATAAAATATACCTTTAGAACCCCTGTACATTTTTCTCAATCTAGGATTGATCATTTATTTGTTTCTAAGGCTTTAACCCAATACATTTTTAATGCTGCTATTGGCACAGTACTAATATCTGACCACACGCTTGTTACCTTGTACTTTGAACCCTTACTAGTTACAAAAAGTAATAGGAAATGGCAATTCAAAAACTTTCTTCTTTGACACAGGCTTTTGAGTTGTTTATAAATGAATTTTTTCAACTAACTGATACTAAAGACAGATCACCTCAGACCATTTGGGACTCATTTAAGGCCACTGCCATAGATTCTATCATCAAGTATGTATCCAGATAAAAAGGCCAGTTATAGTAAAACGTACTTGAAGATATGAATAACGTAAAGAAATTAGAAAAGTTGTATTTCACTTCAAAATCCAAGCCTTCTCTAAATGACGTAATTGAAGCAAAGTGTCAATTTAATATACTACCGACAGGATCCTGTATTCCTCAGGAGAGGTACCCTCAAAATGCCCACCTTCTGGCAGCACAACTCTGCAGTTCAACTTCCAGAGTTTTGGAGTGGCTTAATGAGGGGGAGGGAATTCGGCAGGGTAGTACAAGAAGAGTGATAAAGAACGAGAGGCATCTAGATATCTGTATATCAGTACATAGTAATCAACAGTACTGTAGACAATTATTGTGATATGCTCATCGTTACCTGTGAAGAGAAAAATTAAGTTCCACATTCCTCTAAGCTTTAATAGTAGAAAATGTCTTAACCTTCAGAGTTTCAAATGACTAAGGAGGCATAAAATCCAAATAGTTCAATCAATTCCACCTTATTATGCAACTAAAGCTCCTTGTTCCTTTGCCACAAGGCTTTATTAAATCTTCAGATCTTGTAGAATATCAAGTCTCAATTAGCTTTCTCACCAGATCTCTTTAGCTGTGATTTTTCTCACCAAAATCTTAAACTTGTTCTTCTGACCAAGTTCCTAAAATTCTATTCCATATTTGTGCTTTGATTCCATGACTCATCATTTCACATCAACATTTTGGTTATATTCCTTACCGTGAGTCACGAGCTAACCAAAGGTAGTTCTTTCCACGGAAGTACAGGTCTTGAAATACCTTACTCACGCTGGAATTCTCTATGCCCCTTCAATCAGAGGAGCGTTTCTCCTTTTAGACTGTCTCCTGTCAAAAATTTTTCTTTAAGTAGCAAGGAAGCTTGATTGTGGCAGTTTGGTATAGTTTTCAGAAAAACAAGATGGCGGATAAGACTACCTCAATTCTCGAGAGATCTCAGCAGATCGTGGGTTCTCATGCAAGTACTTCAGTGCTTCAGTCTTCTGCTCAGGAAAAAAGAAACGCTTACCCAATACCTTTGTTCCAGAAAATAGTATGGATATATTTCTTGCTTTAAGGAGCCTTACTATTTATGGTAAGAGAACTACACAGAGTGAATTCACATCTACATAACCCTAAACATATTACGTTTTCAATAATACTTGTGCACAATCAACCCTTTGCTTTTTTGCGTAAGTGCACTTGTATCCAAAAAGTATCATACCTGCATTCACCATTGGTCTGGGAATACAGCATGGTGGTGTTCAAATATCAAACCAACATTATGAGTGGTAACATTGATTCCTGGCCTCTAGGAAGTGTGAATGACCACATATACTATATCTGGTCATGGTAGGCTGTTTATGCTGGACTTTAACACAATGCACAGGAGTCCTGACAACAAACAGAAGATGCTGCTACTTACCTACTTAAATCTAGTGCTAAATACTATGGGGGTCATAATCATAATAAAACACGGGTACTGTTGGTAAGCTATCTCAAGTTAACAAGCATTGTCAGAGCCAGTAGGTCTCGGTGATGCAAGAACTATTGGCTTAGTCGGTGTTAATATGTTTTATCCACAAGCACACAATTTAAGTGTGCAAGTAAGTTTTTGGTATGGTTCAGAAGTAACTTTCTTACATATAAAACCTGTCTGTACTGAACAGGGACGCCAGAGAGTGTAAAAGTATTTTATAGTTCATATAACTTCCAGGACATCAAGTGAAATGTTTAACTGACTCCAAAGGTAATTGCAAAAAAACTGAAAAATTAAAATGTTAACTACCAGAACATTGACATCGGATCAGAGCAGAAATAAATAAAGGTACAATTAAAAGTAGTGAAATTACGTCAGATCTCTGAATGGGGACGTGCAGGGAAACAGTGGTTAATCGTACCTTTGAAGTATTCAATGAGTGCAAGTTTTGTTTTGGAGAGTGTGACCAATAAAATCAATGGAGAGAAAAACAATTTTATGGAGTGATGACTGTTTTCAGGGCACCTCATGTGTCATGATGACCTTAGTCAACAACGGCGAAAAACGCATAGCCCTACATCTACGGGTCATGATGTGTAATTTTTAACCGTTTCAAAATTAAAAACATTGGAATTTAATCAGGAAACAATAAGGTAAATTCAAAAGGAGAAATGTTCATCTGTAAAGTTATCGCCACATGCAAACTGAGGCAGTAATCAGTGTTCCTCTCCAAGCCTTTACTATTGCAATATTTGAATTTGACCTTTAAATCGTGGAAATTAATTGGTGAACGTATGTTTACTAGTATAGTTTTCACAAGTAATAGGGTTTACTGAGCCACCGTTATTTTGACTTGCATGGTGTATATATAGGCTTTCCTGTTTTCAGTTTCTATTTTTGCAAATTCTGGTGGTGTTTTTTCAGTGTTTTTCCAGTGATTTCAATACCTCATTTCCGCGCCATAAAAAACAACTGAAACAGTGTTTTAGCGGTGTTTATGGAACGCTTTGCTTTTATTATTGCTTTTTCTATTGTTCTTCAGAAATTGTATACTGCTCTACATTTCAGACTGACGAGGCATCGAAGCGCTTTTTCGGCGAGTAGCACGCTACTCCGGAACCCATAAAGGATCAGTGTTGAATTAGTATAGTGAAATATGAAAGCAATTTGAGTGGTGGATAGGATAGTCGGTTATTTGGATTGAGAAGGATAGCGGAGGGATAGAAGAGGGAAAAAGGTTTGCATTTATATAGCGCTTTTTACCCCTGATGGGGTGTTGAAGCGCTTTTTTGGAGAGTAGCACGCTACTCCAGAACCCATTAAAGAATTAGTGTTGAATTAGTATAGTGAAATATGAAAGTAATTTGAGTGGTGGATATTCGTCAGTTATTTTGATCGAGAAAGATAGTGGAGGAATAGAAGAGGGATAAAGGTTTGCATTTATATAGTGCTTGTTACCCCTGATCGGGTGTTGAAGCGCTTTTTTGGCGAGTAGCACGCTACTCCAGAACCCATTAACCCCTTCCATGCGGGGCGGATTCCCCCGCGGTGCTGACTGCTGCTTGCGCGGGCGTGCTCATGACGGAACGGTTCCGTCATGAGCACAGCTCAACCGACGCTCATGACGGAACCGTTCCGTCATGAGCGTCGAAGGGGTTAAAGGATTAGTGTTGAATTAGTATAGTGAAATATGAAAGTAATTTGAGTGGTGGATATGTTAGTCAGTTATTATTATTATTATTAGTAGTAGAAGAAGAAGGAGAAGTCATCCTTATCTATTATAACTACCATTAGGTCGTTATTACTATCCCTAATATTATTGTTTAATTTATCATTACTTTTACTATGATTATTATACACATTACAAACCCTCTCTTAAGTGAGAAAGCTGGTTAACTCCCATACACTTCAGACAGATGGATTAACAAATGATAAGTTAGAGAGAGCTGACTGGATTGTCACAACTATTCATTAAAGCTGTGACAAAAAACCTTCATATCTTTCCAATGCATCTGTTGTAGCGCTTTCTCATTTAAAATCCATTTCCAGGCGTTAGAAACTGGGTTATACGGTTTTAAACCTGATTTATAGTTTGCAGAGTTATTTACACAACATTTGCTGTTAACTTAGCTAACTAATAAGTCACTATTTTTGGTCAAAACTAGGGAACTGGATAGCAGTTTGCCACAAACATGCTCTTCACTTGGGGCGCAATTTAGTCCCCTGGGATCTGGATCAAAACCATACCTAATTCAGTGAAAAGAAGAAAAAAATACAATCTCTGTTTGCCTACATCACCAGCATTAAATATTCTAGAGTGCTCCCTTCAGGAAATCTGATTGGGTTTTGAGATATACTGTGACAATGCAGGCCTTGCAAATAAGGTCACTGGATTCATGCAATTTTTACGGCTGTAGCGTTTTCTGCAAAATTGTGGATTTGTCCCATTTGCCACATAATCTATCATCTTCAGCTCAATCTGCAGATTTAGCAACAAAAAAACCTGTTTCTAGCTCTAACAGATAAAAAGTTGTAAAAACCCAGCGACACGTGATGCCGCGAGGTGGAAGGACATTTGTGTGAAGGTTTGCTGGCCCATTTTCTGTTGCTTATGGCTGTATTGGGGTGTTAAACTGGTACAAACGAGGTGAAACCTTTACCCAGACAGTATTAACGTGGGTCAAAATAACGAAAATAGTGAATCAATACATCACAAAATGTGGCACATTAAGCTGCATAAGTGGCATTTTTTTGCAGCTTAATGTAGTCAACAATGCCACATAATGTGACCCTCTATTGCCTCATAATACCAGTAGCCGTACTTTTCAACCACATACAGGCAGTCGTTGATGCGAAAATAGCACGTCGTCAAACCAACAGACGGGACGGCGTTAGTTTAAGGCCACACGAACAAAGTGAGGGTGGGGTGGACAAGCAAACAAAAAACACCACATGCATGAAAAACCTTTGGCATTCTCTGACAGGCAGAGCAAATACAGTAACACAAGTCAAGGACTCACTGCCACTCTCAGTCACTTCTATTTATACTAGGCAGCGCACATTCAACAACCAATCAACAGGCAGGCTAGTGCCCCGGCAGTCCTACAGTGAATTCTGACCTGTACCTGACATCCCGTGCAAGGGAAGAGGTGTGAAAAAAACCTGCCTCCCAGCAAGCACGTGGCGACAGGCCTGTTCCAACCGAGTTCTCTGTGTACATATTCTTAGCATGAATAAATGGTGACGTAAGCACAGTGATGGAAAGGTTGGGGAGGGGCAACATTTTTGTTTACGAACTTCAGGTCTTTTTTCAGCAAAAAAAACGTGCATATACACACGACGTCGACAATACTCCACGTGGGTTAGGCTTTGGCGTGAAAGTACGCGACTTTCGCCCTGCAAGTACCGCCACTGCCCGTGATTAATCGCAAGGTAGCACAATGAAATACAAAAACAAAAACAAAAAATGTACACACTTACCTTGCTGCCCGTCCCGCCAATGGTCTTTTTAAAGACCTGTGAAGTACTTGGGTGCGGCCGCAGTAATACAGACAGCAGACCACAACAGCTCCTCTCCCTCCACGTGAGCCAGGCAGTGGGTCTAGTGTTGATCTGGCCCTTGGGCCATTCACACCTCGGCTCCCCATGTGCCGCACCGACCTAGAAGCAGTGTTTTCTCCTGACATCTCCGCGCCAGGCCACCACAGGCAGGCCAATGGGGGTGTGGATACAAGGTATGCCGGGCCTTCATTCCATTCCACATTCCGAGCTGCTTCCTTCTCTGTAATGCTTTGGCTCCATCAAGTGGCTAAGTGGTGCAACAACTATGAAAATCAGTCACACTCGGTTTAAACCTGGTCAGCTGATTTTCATCCAGTAGGGTTCTGTCGGGCACAGTCGGTTTTAACCGTTTTCCGGACAGCCTGTGTATATATAAATACACAATCTAATATGAAGGCTGTTTGCAGAGAAGTATTAAGAGCAGACAACTTGAACATGTTTCAGTCAAAGAAAAACATGGGTAAAACTTTCTGACACTACCGTTGCAGAGGTTTGCTCACAACTTGTAAAAATACATGTTGATGTCCTGGCAGCCTCTCAAGGTTGATTACTTTATTTACATTGGGAAGCAGAATTTATTGAATTTTTTGAAATATCAGCAATTTGATTAAAAAAACAGAGGTACCCCTGCAGTAGCAACTCTGAGCATACCCCAAAACAAAGCTATAACCCATGGGTAACCCAGCTATAACAAAAGCTTGGTGTGAGTAACATGAACTGCAATCGTATTCCAAACCACATGGGCCTATGAAAGAACTACAAGGAGACAGCGGAATTAGTCCACAGCTTCTATGGGGCCTGTTGGTTGGGGTGTTGTACATCATGCACGGAAGAGAAAGTAATTGATCTGGAGGACTGTGGCGTGTTGTTCTAACACAAAAGTAGACGTTTATCCCTGGAGCAGCAGTGTTCAACATAACAGTTTAGAAGAAAGCAGCACCGGGACATTAATTTAAAAAAATCCTCTCATTTTGAAGTCAGAGAAAGAAAAGTGAAACAGGCACCCTCTGCAAACAACGTCTGACATTTGACCTAGGTTTTTGAATGCGCAGCAAATGTGATGAGATTAGAACAAGATTTACTGGCTTATCTACAGAAACGGAGCTCGGAATGAGTGAATGCACAATTGCTCCTGCGAAGTCCTCAAAGTCAAAAAAGTAGTTTCTAAAATAATTCATAAAATGGGAGCAGTAGATGGGTAGAAGTTATTGATGCATGCTCTCGGGGAAGGCTAAACACAGGAAGAAGCATAATGCATGCATGCCATGCATGGACAAATGTGGAGAAAGAATATGAGAGTGATGATGGAGCCAGCAAATTGGAAGCCTATGGGCAGACTGAAGCCCACATATTAAATACAACGTGCATCTTCGAGACCGCTGTCTAGCCAAGACCTAAAAAGGACCCTGTTAAAATAGAATCTATTCTACAGGATATTAGAATATTGGAATGTGGAGCACTCCATTGAAGACAATGGAGTGCTCCATGCTTCTACGGGCCGGTAAAGGCCCACAAAGCAACATTTCAATGTTGTTTCCACAAAGGCGTCTCGGAGCCCGAGGGGATTTAAACCCCCTCAAAATCCGAGAGGCCTTTGTTTTATTTGTTAGAACATTCTGCCCTCTAGTGGCAGAATTTTCTAATAGCCTTATAGCCCTTTGTAGCTGGGCTATACCGGCTATTAAAGTCCCGCTCCCTTGTCAAAATCCCTCGCCTTCGGCTCGGGCCTTTAACACTGGAGCGGACCTTTAATAGCCGGTATAGAGTGCTACTAAAGTTACAAAACACTCAAAAAAATATATATACACACCTAAAATAGTTCCCCATCTTGAAAACATAATGCAATATTTGTCATCCATTTAGAAAGAACATGGTTCACATATTGATTTATTTCTATTATTAAAGATATTCCTCCTCAAGGTATAACTACTGCACCCAACTAGATTAAAAAAACGGTAAGGTTCATGATCCAGGTGGTTTCCTATCGAATTTCATTTTCATTTTTTCAAATTCATTTTTTTTTAATTCTTTTTTATTGAATAAGAAGAACAAACATATGACAGCATATAATAAAGTGACAACTTGCAGTAGTACCTTAACCACCATCAATTTGTCAGTACATTCCAGCATTACCATTACATTACAGATCATCGATTTCACCTTGTGACGAGTAATTATGGAGTTATACATTCCTGTATAGAGGGATCAAGAAACGGTACACATAACATTCCCCTTGCTTTATTCCATACCCCCAGATCTTGGTCCATTTTCCGGGGCAACCCCTCCCTTCGTAGATCACCCTTTCGGTCTGCATACACGAGTCCATATCTGCTTCCCAGTCCCGCAGTTTGGGTGCCGTGTCTCCCTTCCATGCTCGAGCTATGTTACGTTTTGCAACTACATTTCCAAGGAAGACCCAGATCCTTTCTTTAGCCGTCAAGTCAGTTGCCTCCCATATGTTAAGAAGGCAGAGGCTTCCCGCAAACTTCTCACATTTTTTAGGTTATTTTCTTCCAATATAACTGTATAGGCGGGCAGTGCCACCACTGATGTAGATACGTGCCCACTTGACCACAACCCCTGGGACACTGTGGAGAGCTCAAAATGCCCATCTTGGCCAGCGTGACACCAGTATAATAAACCCTATAGAGGAGCTTAAGCTGTATTAATTTGAACCTAAATCGCATTGTAACCTCTCGAGGGGAGGCCAGCGCTTCCTGCCACTCCTCATCGTCTAGGTCTCCTACATCGTCCACCCACTTAGAACGGGTCTTCACCAAGGCATCTGTAGTATTATTTAAGATCTTTCTGTAGGTCAAGGAGTTTACTTTGTCATTCAGATAATCATCAAGGAGTCTGTTCTCTAACGGCGAGGCTGCTGGGAGATCCGTGTCCTTGGGCACAGCCTTATACAACACATTGCGAACCTGAACGTACCGAAAAGTTTCCCCTGGATTTAGATCATAGTCTCACTGAAGGTCACTAAAGGGGATCACTTTGCCTCTCGCCCATAAGTCACCTACCATTGAAAGGCCAGTGAGGTCCCAATTATGAAATCCCGGACTGTGTGCCAGGAGCCCCAATCGATCAGACTCGAAGAGGGGGTGGCTAGGGTAATCTTATTTTTCCAACCCAAGGCGGAGGTCGCCCCGTACCATAATGTAACCATGGTAGCAGTCGGAGTATATATCGGTGCATTTTTCCGCCCTCCATATAGTACCCATTGATAACTATCATATTATACCTGTCCATTCTATAAGCAGGTTCAGTTACTGGCCGCTAATTGGGA
This sequence comes from Triturus cristatus, assembly GCF_964204655.1. Classification (NCBI taxonomy): domain Eukaryota; kingdom Metazoa; phylum Chordata; class Amphibia; order Caudata; family Salamandridae; genus Triturus; species Triturus cristatus. Next base: position 905,426,978 of record NC_140580.1, read on the forward strand.
GGACCAGTAGTAACTCTTGAGTGCCAGAAGAGCAATCCCACCATCGTACCAATTCTTCGTGAGCTTATTCAAGGAGGTATGGGAGTTCCGTTGTTCCAAAGAAGGGTCCTGACCTCTGACTCTTCAGCCTGAAAATATTTGGGCGGGATGGGGAAGGGTGTATTTTGTAACGCGTAAATAAACAGAGGCAAAGCCATCATTTTTTATAAGGCTGCCCTGCCCAATAACGTGAGTGGAAGTGACTTCCAGTGTTGTACATTGGTTTGTAAGCAGCGCAGTGGCATAGCCAAATTATTATCATAAAAGGCCACCCGGTCCATCGTAACATAGATCCCCAAATAGCAAAATCCCTCTGTGACAATCCTAGCGCCGTGTGGGTAACCTAAGATCATCACCAGAAAGAATGTATATAAGGGACTTATCACAGTTTATTGTATAACTGGAATATTTCTGAAACAGGGTGAATATGTGGAGTTTTCTGTGGATGGAAAAATAGGGCCTGGCCAGATACAGTAAAATATCATCTGCGTAGAGGGAGATTCTGTCCTCCCAGTCCATTGTCCAATTTAAGCCTCTGATAAGGGGGTCCCCCCTGATCCAGATTGCCAACGGTTCGAGGACCAAAGCAAATATCAGCGGGGAGAGTGGACATCCCTGTTGTGTCCCTCTATTCAAGGTGAAGGTTGCTGATCGGCCCATTCACCGTCACTCTTGCCAGGTGCTCCGAGTACAGGAGCCGCACCCATGACAGAATCTTCGGGCCAAATCCGAACCTTTATAATGCCGCAAAGAGGTTGGGCCTTTCTATCAGATCGAACGGCATTTTTGCATCCAGGGACATAATTACTGCATCTTCTTGTATAGTCCTAGCCCTGCCAATGACCCCATGAAGCCTACGCAGATTGAGCGCCGTATTCCTGCCCGGCATGAAGCCAGACTGGTCGGGATGGATCAATTTAGGGAGCAAGGGCGACAATCGCGTGGCCACGATTTTTGCCAAGATTTTCACCTCTGGATTCAATAACGATATCGGCCGATATGAACCATAGTGTTCCGGAGGGTTGCCCTGTTTGTGTATCACTACCACATTTGCCATTCTTTGTGTTTCAGGGAGGATACCCTCAACCACACTTTCTTCATACACCATTGCCTTTCGCAAATACCAGGGATTAAGCGCCATCTCACGTCTATTGTATGAGGGATTATCTCCATATGTAACTACTACCGGAGAATGATCTGAGATGGCCCTAGGGAGGTGTACTACTTCCCTAAACAGGGAGAGCTGATCCCCTCTACAAAATACGTAATCTATACGAGACCAACTCCTGTGCACACAAGAATGAAAGGTGTATTGAAGGGAGGACAGATTACCTGCTCACCAAGTATCCAACAAACCCATTGCTGTTAAAAAATCTCCCAGTGCTCTCCCATTCGGCTCCTTTGGCTTCGATGGTTGTCTGTCAACGTCCCCATTCAATGCCGCATTACAGTCACCCCCAAGTAGCAACTCCCCTTCAGGAAAATTGAGCAGGCGTGTCTCCAAATCAGTCAGGGTAGGGAGGGGAAGTCGGGGTGGGATGTACAGTGAAGCAATGTTAAGTACTCTTCCCTCCCATGTGACAGTCAGCGTCACAAATCTGCCCAGCTGGTCACGTGTCACTGCCTCCCTGCATCGTGGACTCCAAACTGCCCACCCACCAACTGTGCAGAGTGCCTATGTGTCCAACCCCATCAAACCTTGCAGAGGGGAACATGGCCCCATCAACCCAAGCCCAAGATCTTATAATACCCCAGCTCAAGTCTGAAACCCCCACGTAGGGATGTTTATAACAACCCCGGCAGCAATCGACCCACTTCCTGTGGTGGACTAAAATAAACAATTGCACAATAACAATAAAGGTCCCACAAGTTCCGCAATCAATAGTATATCCCCCTCCCCCAGAACCAATTTACTTGGCAAAGAACAGCTTCTCTGCTGTGTCCCAGGTGGTCTATCACAGCATCCCGCAACAACTTCAGGAAGTAGCGGCCGTTTAAGAGGCCTCCACACAGTCAGGTGATTTAAGTCGGCACATGTCCTACCGAGGACCTTCTCTGAGTTTGAGGGCATCACGATGACCTTCCAGCCCCTGTGCTCGTTGCTGTGAGTCATTCTCTTTGGGACCCTGGGTTTGCCCCTTTTCAAACCAGTCCCACGTGTCCTCCGGAGACAAAAAGAACCAAACTTTTCCATCCGTCGTCACTCGCAGTTTTGCAGGAAAAATCATTTCATACTACAGAGTGCCCTTTTTACTTCCAAGAAGGATCTCCTCATTTTCTGGACCTTGATTGTAAAGTCCGGAATGAATGTGATTGTAAAGTTCTCAAATTTCGTGAGGGAGGAGGGTGCCGTTTGAAGAATTATGTCCCTGTTGCTGTAGTTAGATATTCTTTCTAGGATAGGATGCGGAGGTGCGCCAGGCTGTGGGGGACCCCCCAGCACCCTGTGAGCCTGCTCCACAGAGAAATATTGGGAGAGAGCACAGGGTTGCAGGTGATTTTGCATTAGGTCTTCCACAAATAGGTCCACCGCTGGACCTTCCGCCCGTTCCGGTACTCCCAAAATGAGGACATTGTTCCTACGCGCCCTTCCGTCATGGTCTTCAAGCCTGGCCTCCATATCCCTTGTACCAACTTGAAGTTTCTTCACCTCCTGCTCTAGTATTTTAGTGGAAGATTGAAGCTCTGAGACAGAGTTTTCAGCAGTTTTCATCCTCTTCCCCAACGTGCGTAAGTCTGCATGCATTAAAGTCACTTACGACGTGACTGAGTCTATTTTTTGTTCCTGTGCTGTACGGACCCCATGTATGGCTTCCGTAATATCTTGGAGGGTAGGGGCACCCTCATCCGTTTGTTTCTTCCCTCCCTGCGATTCATTTTTGTCCTCCATACTCTCCGCTTTAGAGAGTGCAAACTTGTTCAGCTTGGTCGGTTGTGTTTGCCTAGACCCCCTTCGCCGTCCCCATATCTCAGCCATTCTGACAGGCTCCCCCCCTCGCCAGACCGCCCCCCTGCGAGCTGCGGTGATTATGGCTGTTGCAGCTGTACCTTGCGTGTGTGGAGGACGACCACCCTGTTTAGAAACGTGGTGTGGCAAATGACCAATGGCACCGCATTGGTCTCCTAAAGATAGCACCACCAGAATGAGCACGCGCCTTAATTGAGCACTTACGCACGCCAAACCCCTCACCAGTCTCTCAGCAGGACCTCTACGGGTCTCAGGGAGCCAGTTTGGTGCACTTTGGCAAGCTCGGTCTAAGCTCTGACCCGGGTGGTTGGGATCAAAGGGGACCGTCAAGATGAGGGAAGGAGGGAAAATGTCACCAATTTCAGGAATGTCCACGTGGAGGCTGACTGTCGTCTGGATGCAAACTTCTCGTAGTAGCAGTGAGCCATGCGTTATACGTCAATACAGTTGTGGCACCTTGACAGAAGACAAACGTTATAGCACTCCCCGTGTCTCCAATTAAGCGATTTTACCTTCTGCCACCAGCCCAAAATGGCACCTGCTCACTACGCAGCTCAGATGCTGTACGATCAGAATGGAGTGGAGACTCCCACCAGCATTGGGGGGAATACTGTCCAATGCTCTCCAGCGGGCCCGAGGGACAGTCTAAGAGGGGGGGGCCAGGGAGGATGTAGTACCTCAGACCTGGCTGCTCTGGTCGTCGACCACACGGGGATGGCGCCCGAGGTCCAATTTCTCTACCCCCACGGCCGTCTCGTCCCCGATGCAACTCTCCTTCCGTTCCGCACCACAGTCGTTCTTTCTCCCGAAGCCTCCTGGGCCTTCAGCCGTGCGCTCGATCGATTTCGGGGGTGGCCGCACAGAGGACACCGCAGCCATCTCTCAACCACGCCAGTCCCAGCTCCACCTCGAGGGACCGACACAGTGTTGGACTACGTGAGTCCCCGGAGCGGCAGGCCTTCTCTCTCCGGTGCCACTCCCTCGCTATCTCGGCACTCCAGTGGATCACAGGCACACCGCCTCCTACCCGAGGCAGCCCGGAGTCCCAAAGAGCACGGGGACGCTGTCAATTGGGGCTTTGGACGGATATGTGTGTGGATAGTTAGGGGTTTTAGGCTGATGGGATGCGGCGCTCTACTCGAACGCGGCCATCTCGGTTGCCGGTCGGCCACGCCCCCATTTTTTCAAATTCTTAATCCCTAAACTACATGAAATATCTTGTTCTTCATAATAACTCAGTAGGAGGCACTTTTCAAGAGTAGGTAAAGATTCCACATTCTGTGAATATTACAGGCCAATTTCACTGGTTAACACTGAATGTTTGCAAAGATTATCACTCTTCATATTGATTCTCTAATCCCGCATTTGCTAGGAAAAGAAAAATCATGTTTTGTCGAAGATAGATACTAGACTTTTTTTCAATATATGAAGTTAGTCCACAACTTACAAACATTCATAAATGGCTATTTCTCTGGATGCTGAGAAAACTTTTGATAGCATGGACTGGAATGTTGTTTTTTATACTCTCACTTGCTTTGAGTTTGGTCCTAAATGTATTAATCTTGTTTCATCTTTATATTCATCTCCTAAATCATCTGGTTTTGTTATTAGCTTAATTTCCTCACCCATTCCACTACAAAAAGGAGTTATGAAGGGTTGCCCTCTTTCCTTTTTATTTAACCTTAGCCTTCCTTTCTAGAATAAGACAAAATAGCAATATACAACGCTTTTAGTATAGCGATAAGCAGATTGGGATCTCCGTCTACGCAGATGATATTATTTCTTTCATCTCTCATTCTCCTTTTCCTGCCTTTCTAGAGGAAGTCAATAATTCTGCAATGCTCTCTGGATGCAATGCTCTCTGGATATAAACTTAATTCCACTTAACAAATTATTTCCACTTAACAAATAACTTTTCAAGCATGGCCTTTAAACTCCAAATAGAATCCATTGTTTTTGTGTTGGGGGTGACTAGATTCCATCAAAATAAAGTTCATTTCCATTGTTCTTTATATTCTTTCTACAGTCCCCATAAATATTCCATCTCACTTTTTTTTTAAAGTGTGTTTTTATTTGCTCTTCATTCATATCGAATAAGAATAAACCTTGTATGTATCTTCTTAAACTAAAATGGATTAAGCAAAAGGGATGGCTAAACTTTCCTGATTCTCAATCCTATCAGTACGCATTCTTTTTAAAGCAGACCTCATAGTGATTGTTAAACATTGCCAAAGACCATGCTTCTCTTTGGGTTGGTACAGAAAAATATTTGATTTATCCTTTCTCCTTTAGAAACTTTTCATCTTTTACAAAAAAAACTCCTTCCATGTACCTTCATATACTTAAAAATGCCTGCAGATTATTAGGACCAATATTCATTTCACATCTTGAACATAAGGAACAATGTCTAAACTCACCATTATGACATAATATTCTTAATAATATATATATCAGAGCCATTTGGTGGAATTCACAGACAGAGAAGGGTTTAAAAAATGTAATTCTTTAATTCACATTATTTAAAAAACATATAAAACATTAAAATACAGTGGTTTAACTGTTTCATAAAACTGTCACTTTTCGAAATTACTTTTACCATCTCCTAGAGCATCTAACATTTACTGTGCCTTCAATGTATCCTCTAACAAGTTATTGTTGTTGTAGAAGCTTTATTTCGACAGCTCGTGTCATAAAAGCTATAAAGACACCATTTTGAATAAAAAGAGCTATAGAAATGAGCAATTCATACAGCAGCATATTGAAGATAAATATATACAAACAATGCATCCTAGTACCCAACTGCAACCAGAATACAGTGTGCTGTTCGACAGATCAGCGATAAAGCAATCAATACAACATAGTACAAAAAAACATACATTAAACACATTATAAAATAAGGAGGAAGATACATTAAGATGCTTCCAGTTTACAATACCCCCTCAGGGCAGCATTATGGAGAGACTAAAAGCAATAAAGTGCACGTGCATAGTATATAGATAAAACGTAAATTGCCAGCTTATGAGCCCTGCGGCATCTGCATGTAATCCTCATACTACTGAGCGCTGTAGCATTCCTGTCTGGATCTTCCTACTTATGAGCCATGCAGGGCTTAAGAACTTAGCCACGCTACAGGCAAAGTGTGGTCTAGGATCCGATCTGAGGATGCGCAGGGCAACCCGATGGTCCCATGTGCCCAGTTGCTGGCAGATCGGTTTTAGCCATTTCGTCCTCGGCATGGCGTATGCCTGGCAAACAAACATGACGTGGGCGTGTGCCAATTGGCTGTTGTCTCACAAACAGGGAGTGTGCCAAACCTAAAATAGATGTATAACATCCTGTCCCGAGTGGCCTGAATTATATCTAAAAAGGGATGTAAGTGTCTGGTCTGTTTATGAAGATATAATTCTGCAGTTAGTCTCCCCAAGTTTGGTTTTCTAGATTCTTGTTGGTTCACCCATTCCCAATAGAGACGTTTAAGCTCTTCTTTCCTCTGTGGGTCCTGCTTATCCCAATGTGCTTGAAACCCTAGTGCTGACATCATTTTCCTGACGTTGGAGATCCAGCCTATTTTGCTACTTGTGTCTATCTTGATAACCTCAGATAGGGCTTCCGCATAGGGTAGGAGCTCTGGGGTCCGCCTAATGCGAGCCCAAAAGAGCCTTGCTAAGTCACCAATGGATCGTCTACCCATGTCGAGCATAAAGGGGGTGAGGGGAATGTTTTGGGGCAGCATCACTATATCCCTTAGGAATTTATGCTCAATCTGCAGAGGTCATGGGCCTTATCAAATCCCCACAACACTGCTCCGTACAGTGCTGTGCTGACTGCTTTTGCATCGTAGACCTGGAGGGCTAGGGCTACCGGTCTACTATGTGAAGAGCGGTGTTCCTTCCCAAGTGATCCCTCTACCAGTGTGTGGGCCATCAGCATCTTTGTTAGGTGGCTCTAACAAGTAGACAGAAAACAGAAATTGAATTACAATAGGAACACAACTCGAGTGTTTCCTGCCCAATACATTTGTTGACCAAAATAGGGATCAAAATTTGAAATTCTCCATGACAGCAAACACCACTCAAACCTTAGTTTTTGGTTTTAATAGACTTGTGGTTACTCCAGTCACCCTAAATACAACGAATCCCAGTTGTCTACCTACTTCCTGGTGTTGCATTGTTTCTTTTTCTGATTTGAAAAATGTATTATTTATTTTTCGATGTACTTATGAATTTCACGTGAAAGTTTGGAGACAGATTAATTCTATTTTTAGTACTCGTGTTCTATTTAATTTTGCTAATTTAATTTTAGGGAGTCTTTCTGAGAAATGTTGCTCTTTAAATGTTAATATTATAGATTTAATGTTTGTTGTTGCAATCTTAAACCATCCAAGCGGGATGGTATGGTATATGCCATAATCATAGACTTGATAGAGCATATGTTAATCCTGTTTCACTTACCTTCAAAAGTGACAATTTTTGGTCACCAGTAACTGTTTTGTCTCACTCATCGTCCCAAGATTTTAATTCACAACATTCAACAATTGAGGAAGACCTCAAACCCCCATTAATTTATATTTGTAAATTTACCATGTTGCTTGTTTCCAATATTATTATTATAGCTGTATATATTCTACACTTTCTATGATAATAGCTTTAATGATGATCTTATCTTTATTTATTCATCCAATATCAAATTTTATTTGCCACTCATTATAACGTTACTTTTCTGTCTTATGCCTTATTTCTCTTCTTTCTTGTTATTTTCCCCTATTTTTTCTTTTTTCATCTCTTTTGGGTTACACTTATTATTTAGTTATCATTATATGCTAACTATATTTTGATGTTTGCATAATTGGTTGCATTGCTTATTCATTTTCTAAATGTTATGCTAATTTATGTATAAAGTGTTATCTTAAATAAACGCTATTTTCAAACTTTAAAAATGACAGATATTAGGTCTAAATGTTTTCACTCAAAGGAGTATGCCTAAAGAGCAGTAATGCCACTGGAAGAATTAAATGAAGAAATTAGTGTGTTCCAGTAATTTGGTACTATGGGACCTCCGGTAGCCGGCAAACACCACTGATGTTCCACTGAAACATGATGCAGCATAGGTATGAATAAAATAGCCATATGCCACTTTTGTAGCCACTGGGTTGTGGCCGACTTGTACTGTAGAGTTCTGAGGCTGCTGGCACAGACCAAGCTGAAAGAAGATGTAGGCAAGTAGCAGCATACATAAAGGTGACCCCAGAATGAAAAGAAACAACAGCAGTGTCTGATTTTGTCCTGATAGGATATGGAGGGTCACACCTTCTGCATTAAGCGCTTAGACGTCTCAGAGCATTAATGCGCTATATAAATAAAATTAACATAACATTAAGATAATTTAACATTGAGAACTTCTCCATAGCGGCTGTGGTGGAGTGTGAGAAACCTTAACTATTAATACAGCTGTTAGCAGGGCTGGCTCCCTAACCTGAAGCTCTACTCTGCATGCAACAGCGTGGCTGGTGCAACTTTGTTTGAAAGACTGAGGGAGAACTGTGATCCGCATTGACCTGAAAAATGATTGGGTGTAGCTTCCGTAAACTAGTTGGTGGACCTTATGACTAGTTTCGTGAAAGGAGGCAGAACCAATAGGCATACCCTCACTAAATCACATGTGATATATCACATGATAAATATAGTGCATCCACTAAGCTGACTGGACCGCTACAGTGTAAGTTAAATCTAGGTAAGTAGACGTGGAGTTAAGAATAGTAAATCTATACTTACCTTGATGGTGTAGCAGACGGGATTTCTTTGTAAAACTATATGACAAACCTCGATGTAGTGTCATACAATGGAGCAGTGAAATAAGAATTGTGTATATTAGGGAGCCCACGGTGCCTGCACCTGTCAGTTGGATTGTATGTGTATTTTGTGAAAAAACAGCCTGAAGACACTGGCACTGATGAATATTTTGTGACAAACCAGTCTTGACATATTCTTTCACTGGGCTGGTCACACCAACCTGGTTAACGTCCCTTCTTAGGTTAGCTTAGTTCTTCCTGGTTGATAGTTTCCTCCCAACTACATTTTCTTTTTAAAGGGAGACCCCCCCCTCCCCACACCATCCCTGCCCCACTGTAACCCTTCTCCCTCATTACTTTCGGAGCTCATCCTCTTTATTCTGTGTTAAGGGGTAATCTTCCCCTTAAAAACCCCTCTTCTTCCTCCACCTTTAAATTTTTGGTCTGATTTTCCTTCCCAGTAGAGTCCTTCTTCCTTTCTCCTCCTTGTTTTGCACCCAGATCCTGAGGGTGACAGGCCCTCACTCTTCCTTTAACAGTAATTTATTCTTCCTCATCTGGCACAGTCCACCCTACCCATTCCCCCTATTTCTACTTCCCTTCACTTCTCTTCTTTTGACTTGGTGTTTCGTGCTCTGGGACATGGTCAACATTGAAGAAAGAACACCATACCCTGTGTTCTTCCTCGTCCCCCCTTTTCTCGTTTTGTTAATTAATTTTCAATTGATTGTGTTCTATGAATTGGAAAAGATACATACACACACACTGACTGTAGGATTCCAACTTGTGTCCGGTATACTTTTTCACAAAAATCATTAAATATTTCTGCAAAAAGAAAATGCATTTTCAGCAGCATGGTTTCATCATGCTGGCTCCCTTAATTTTAGGAATTCATTACATTGAGATACATTCAACATCCATCAGCTGAACTGCAGGGGAGGGGGAGGAAGAGGGGGGGGGGGAGAGAGAGAGAGAGAGAGAGAGAGATTCTGTAGAAATAGAACATGGGACGCTTTGACATGATATGATCAAACTCCAGGTGTGCTTCAAAAAGGTACAAATGCATGATTAGATCTATTCACGGTACATAAACAACTAAGGTAGATATAACTACAGTTATCACTTTAAAATGTGCTTAGTGGGTGAGGGTGTATTTTTGGCAGGAAGTCTTTGCTGATTATGATTTTATACACAAAGTGGTAACGGACTAACTGGACAATCACTTATTAAGTGGTCAGCTCCTTGAGTAAGCATTGTATTACTGTGTCTTTTTCTTACCTTAAGACACTCAAGTGCTAAAGGCTAGTACTTGGCTTTTCAATTTGGGGTCCAACAGTACCGTAGGCCCAGGAACCTGGCCCGAAACAACCCAGATTGTTAAAGTTGGTGAGCAGCAACCTCTGACTGCCCTGGGACCCAAATAAAAGGGTTCTTACTACTCCTTAGGGGAACTCTCTAATGACCTAAACCTGCTGCTGTGCCTTTGGAAGGCACTGACCTACATAGCCTGTGTGATGAACCGCCTATCCCTCACTCATTTTTAGGGGCACAGCAAGCGAGCCCTAGATGGGTATTGGACTATGCTCTTGGCCTGCCAATCATTTGCCACCCAGACATGTACTGGCTTCCAGTCCGACTGGAGCACGGTAGAGAAGCATGTATGGCTCACCTGCTGGAGACTGCTTGCCTTTGTGAAGCCTGGCATCAGACGGGCCAGTGACCAAGATCTGTGCCTTTAAAGTGTTGCACATGTTATGAATGTGGATTCCTAAAGCAACTGCTATGCCACTTTTTGCTTAATATCTGCAGCATTCCATGTCCTTATGCCTAGATAAAGCTGCATAAAGAACACTAGTGAATAAAATAACGATTATATTCTTTCAGTATTGGGACAGCGACAGAGGCAGACAGGTTAAGATTGAAATGTAAAACACAGGGAGCTGCGGATTGGACTGCAATAGAGTAGATATCGTACTTACATGGGTAGTTTACTAGTATATTGAGACATTGACGGTTACAGCGACAGAATATTTTAGCCTTTAAGGGGCGATGAGAGAAGGAAAATTTGTTGGTTAGCAGCCGCGGTCCGTGCAAGTAACAGGGGTGGGGCGGTGAGGCCGGTGAGGCCGGGTAATTTTCCCTCAGCATCGTCCCTCGAAATACCCCCACCTGGCCCCACCGCTGTTACCTGCACGGACCGCAGCTGTTGGTTAGGAATGGTATTGTAGACGTGAGGTGGTGAGTTGGAGGATGTTTGAGGATGTAAAGAGCTTTGCTTGGTCTGTGAGTTTATGCTAGAGCTCTTATTAAAGCGGACTCTCACTAACATAACAGTCTGTTTTGTGCCGTCTCATCCAAAAGGGTGAAAGGTGTGTTGCTTCTTCTTCCTACACAGGTAAGTGCTCCAAAGATAACTCCACCTTTGCCTGAGCCATTCTCACAGAAAAAGAGAATAATGCCACGGGAGCCCAGGGGGATGTTGTGGCTGAAGGGTTAAAACCATGTAAGACCACCAAACATTCCTTGCATATACAAGCAGCCCTTGGGTGTTGAGGCGTGGGTGACTGCAGCAATACCACCCAGGCTTTGTAAGCCAAATAGCCTGGGGCGTAAAACAGGCACCCACATCCATCGCGGTGCGGGGGGGCCCAGCTGCAGGGAGCCCCCTCAGCACAGTACTCAGGTCTGGGCACACCGGATAAAATCCGGAGCGGGGGGCCCTCCATGTACATTGCAGGGAAATTTTCGGTATGCCACTGCAAATTGCGGGTTTACTGGTGTACCGCTTAAGTTCACTTAAGACGTATTTGCTATGTGGGTATCCCATCACCAGCACTGTAAAACCAGAAAAAATAATCATCAAATTGAATAACTGACAATGTCTGTCACACATTGCAGGCCAATTCGAAGGACTTCAATATAGTCCTCCACTGGAGGTCCCAAATATCTATTCAATCTGACCAGTTCTTTAAATCTCACAAATACACTGTAATATGGGGCGATATTAAAAATGCCAGTCCCAACAGATCTCTCCACTTCTCTCGCCCTCCAACCACACCAGCTCAGGGCCACAATTATACTCAAAGTCTCAAATTAGGCAACTCAGTGCAGTAACCAGCTAAACTGACCATATCATAAAAAGGGATCTACAGAGCGGTTAAAGCTACCACCATACTGAAAATCATGAAACTGCACGTCTGTCTCTCACACTTCCTCATCCACCACACTGCAACGCGCTGTGTCCCATAACACGATAATTGCACCTCAGTGGTCATCACACACGACATGGAAACACTTCCCACACAGGATCAAAACAAAGACGACATGCTGCCAACCACACACCCTACACAGTGGAGCATGCTACCCATGTAGGCAAGCGTTCCAGCAACCCACAACACAATTGTCCAACTCCTCCCAGACACCTGCCTTGACAACAACAGTGTAGCATCCACCCCTTTGGTACGCATGGTCACCAGTCACAGCACAGATGCCAAGCACTGAATGGCCCAGCAGTTTGGGTTTCTCATCTCCTGCTGCAGTCAGGGTTGAAGGCGACCAGAGTTTGGGTAATCTAGTACTGACTGGTACCTCTCTATTCTCGAATGCTGGCACTGGAGGTGGGCAGGCCAATAAATTTGCAGGGTGAGCCAAGCCAAAGCTGAGCCAAGGCCTGGCTTGGATCTTAGAGCCCGTGCACATGCCGAGTCCTGAAAATGTTTGCTATGTAAATCATACAACAAACACCATATAAATAATAAAAAAAAGAAAAAGTCGCTTTAAAATTAAAAGATTTACATTTCTATAACCTGTGAAGATTTGACATTAATACATCACGATAGAACTGCACTGAGATGTACTCACTAAAAGTAATATTTTGTAAAAAACAGTTAGTGCACTAAGAGGCAAGACAATTGCCATGTAAACCCTGTATATGGTTCAGATTATAAAAGAACAACATTATATTCTATTAAACAAAGCACAAAAGGTTTTTGCACAAGTGGTAGTCTAAACTCACATATTTTAAACTTCTTACATACACGATAAGGAAGAAAAAAGTTTGGGTGAAATAAAATATTTGCCAAAGACCACACAGTTTAAGCGGTGAAACTGCTTTTTTTTAACAGGTTTTCCAGTTTCACTTTACACAAATAAGCCTGGAAATTACTCTCTTTCCTTGTGTTAAGGATTTGTGCATTTTTTGCAGTTTTTATGTAGCGTGAAATCGACCCAAACGCCAAATTGGAGTGCCTTATATGACCACCAGTTACATTGCAAAAGGTCACAAACAATACTTGCAGGCACGGGAGATTACGCGATTTGCCCAGAATCACGGAATGTTGTGCCAACGCCGAGATTCGAATCTGGTTCCCCAGTTTTAAAGTCGGCAGCACCGGCCCCAACGCCACAGTCTGGGTAGAGGTAAGACGGAAGGGTAGCAGCCTGGGTAGAGGTAAGACGGGAGGGCCACAGCCTCGGTAGACTGAGAGTGAGGCCAAATGAAAGATCGGCTCGTTATGGGCTAGAGGTCCAAACAGGACCTCGATCCGAGCCAGGCTCGAGCTTTAGTGGCTCTCCGCCATCTATCGGACACTCGGGCAGATAATCACATTTTGTGAAAGTTTGAATTCGCGAGATTGTTTAAAGCGCTGTTCAGATCGCTTTACAGCTTTACAGCGTAGGATTTGGAGAAATACGATGAAATGACCTATTCGGTGAGGTTCCACGCTTGTGTCTCACGAATTAGAAGCGATGTAGCGCGTCACAAGCCCGAGTTTTTTTTTCCAACTGTAGAGAGGAAGCACGGAAGCACGTGACATGTGGGCGACGGCTCGCCTAAAATGCGCTTGTTTCGCTTCTGACACCAAAGCTCCTCGGAACAGTAGTGTTCAATCAGACCCTTCGGCGACAACGTAGTAGGAAATGGAGACACTGTTGTCGCTCCTGGGACTGGCGTGGATTCTGACGGCTTGGTGCTGGGGGGCACTGGGAGTTCAGTGCCCCGAAAATCAATACCCGGTGCCTTCGGTGCAACGCTGGAAATGTTGCAATCGGTGCGAAACAGGTGAGTTCACCTACAGTTGAGGACGTGTTGTATCCATTGTCTTTTATATATCAACTTTTTGTGTAGAGCTGCTCTGCCGTTTCTGAACTTCACCTGCACTTGTTAGTTCGCTAATTCGTGGTCCTAGATGTATTGACGTGAGAGTGATGGAATGCCGAACTGGAACTCGCCACGTCTGGATGACTACATTTTGTCAGCACTGAGCATTCAGCTCACATACGATAGCTTGTTTATGAATGCACCACTATTGGCAAATAGCGAAATTGAGACAATAGGAGAGATGAGCCACTTTGTCCAAGATCATAGCACCAGCAGGAAGCAACACTCCCCACCCCCACAATAGCATGCATGTTCTACGCATAAATAAAAGACACCACACACATTTTGTTTGGGTAAGAAACTGCTGCAGGTTTATTACATACACCGTTATGTAATATGGTGGGTTATCATACGGGCGATCCAAGGGCAGGCAACCAACTGGGCCGCCTGATGAGCCAAGCAGCACTGGGGCGAACCCCGTCTGTGCTGCCTCGGAGGGTGGGGGAGGCCTATATACCCCCCCTGTTCCTCACGCCCCGTAAATGACGCGCCCTGCGCTCCGCAGCCCCTGGCTGCCAGAGTAGGGGGGCTCCTCCCTGAGGGGTCCCCATACATGGAAGAAGAGGGGTAGGCTGGTGCCTTGCTTACACTAGAGGCCCGCCCTTCTAGGGCACCCTGCGGGTGCCAGGGCTGCCGCGGACAGTTGGTTTCCTCGGGTCCAATCTTCTTATTTCTGGCAGCTCACATTATGTTATAGCTTTCCTTCAGTGTGTTGTATGTACGCCGCCATTGCCTTCCAATGCGTATTAATGTTATGTGATAACTAAGTTTGGGACTAAGTTGGAAAGATCCTAAGTTTGGGACTAAGTTGGAATGATCCTAAGTTTGGGACTAAGTTGGAAATCTTCAATGTCTATGCACGAGGTTCACCGGGGGGCAAAAAGTCTCCAGTTGTAAAACTACTGGAAGAAGCAATAGACTCTTTGCCCACGAACACTCTACCCCTTGTAGCAGGTGATTTCAACACATCCTTCGAGCCCCTGGCCCATGAAACATCGCAGCTTACTGTAGAAGAAGATGTTAGCTGGGGAATCCCTCCTCTTGAGATCGCTCCTGTAAAAAGGTGGACTGAGGCGGCAATCCAGTTAAATGGATTGTGTTTAGGCAACCATATGAGAGCAGCCAACGACAGAAGTTTGTCAGATAAATTTGGGACGAACACCTTTGACAATAGCCGTAGGGCAAGTAGAATAGATTATCTGCTTATCCATGTTACACTTTGGCCCCATTTTAGAGACATGAAGGTTGTCAACCGTATTGAGAGTGATCACCACCCACTAGTTTCATTATTCAATTTGTCTTTGTTTGGTAATCCACCACCCCAGCAAGACATTCATGAATCTGAGCATTCATTGTCTAATAATATGCGTTACTTAAAATGGGACCGGATCGTAGAAGATCCAAAGACTCTGATTGCAATAAAAGAAGAAGTAACTGGTGCATTAGAAGCACCAGCTACAACAATTGAGGGCCAAAGCTCCTATCAGATAGTGGTGGATGTCCACAACAGGCTTTTTGAGGGCCTGAGAAAATATTTTGTCAAACCCATCTCTAAAAGAAATTTTAAATACCGTAATAAAGAGAGATGGTATAATTCTGAGTGTAGGGAAGCCCGGGCTGAACTCGGTAGCGTACTTAAGCAGAAAGACCCATTATTGGTAAGACTTGCTAGGTCACACTATGGGAAGATATTGAAGGAGGCAAAGGAATCATGGGATATTGAAACGTGGAAGGATCTTCTTGTCGCTTGCAGGAACAAGAATAGCAAGGAATTCTGGGATACTTACAAATGGGGCAGGGGTGGTATAGCAGAACGTCCACAGAACAACGTGGCGCAGAATGCATGGGTTGACTACTTAAACCCCAGTATGCTGCACCCTGTGAAGAAACCCCCAGTGAGAATTTCAGCCCTGTTCATTATGACAAGGCAATATTTTCACTAAAAGATGTAGATAGAGCCTTAGATAAAGTGGTCGGGGGAAAAGCTCCTGGCATGGATGGAATTCCCGCGGACGTGTTTATCAGTAGCAGAAGCCTTTGGTCTAGCTATATTATGCGACTTGCTAATGCAATTGCCCAGGGGGCTGATATCCCCTCCTCGTGGAAGGGTGCAGAAATTGTCCCAGTATTCAAAAAAGGGGACAAATCAATCGCGAGTAACTATAGGCCAATTAGCCTAATAGATTCAATACAGAAGATCATAGGCCGTATGTTCCTCCATGAAATTTAAATATGGATAGAAGACCGGGACATTTTAAGCCCAATGCAGGCAGGGTTTCGATCCCGGACAAGTACAATTGACCAAGTTTTTCGTTTTGTTAACCTATATTGGAAGACGGTGGTCTTGGGGAATGGTGCCCTATATGCGTTGTTTGTGGACCTAAAAGCAGCTTTCGATCTGGTTCCACGTAAAAAGCTGTGGCAGGTTCTGAGGGAAATGGGTATTGCACCTGAGCTTCTTACTGTGGTTATCCGCCTACATGAGGGAAATGTTGCCTGGGTGAGGTGGGGGGAAATGGGGGAGGTGACAGAGGACTTTCCGGTTGGCAGGGGCGTGCGACAGGGTTGCGTTTTGGCGCCGACCCTGTTCTCGCTCTTTGTCAACGGGGTGGTCGGTCACCTCTCACTGACCCCCACCGATGCGCCGGTCCTGGCAGGAGTACGCATTCCTATCCTCATGTTCGCGGATGACACATTGATTATCTCCAAGACCCCAAGTGGCCTACAAAAGGCTCTAGAGTGTTTTGAGGAATTTTGCACAATGAGGGGCTTGGAGGTGAATACTGGAAAAACGAAGTTCATGTCATTTAATGCCCACAAATCCTTTAAAGGAAAAATCTATTTGAACAAGCTACCCTTGGAGGAGGTTACCTCATTTACATACCTGGGCATAACACTACAGAAAGATATGCGTTGGGGTTGCCAACTAGATCGTGCCATGCTACAACACAAGCAAAAATCAGGCGTTCTCCTGTCTAGATTTAAAACTTCCTTCACAAAGCCAGTCTCTCCAGTATTAGAAATTTATGGGGCGATGGTCCTGAGCTCATGCCTCTATGGGGCTGAGCTTTGGGGCTTTGGTAACCTGAACAGCTTGAAGGTACTAGAAAATGCGTTTTTATGCAAGATCACAAATCTGCCTTCTAGCACGCCATTGCAACCTTTATTATTGGACCTTGGTAAAAAGCCACTTGAACATCTGGTGAAGCTTCGTCCAATCCTCTATTGGCGTCGGCTCTGGTGTACTGATGAACTCGCCCATTATAGGAGTGGCTTTGTGGATATAATAGAATCTGATAGGTTCCACAAAATAAAATGGCTGGGGATTAAATCTCTCTTGGGTAGCATAGGCTTGATTGAACTTTGGAAAGATCCTGCAAATGCTACCTTTCCATCCAAAGAAAAGTTGAAAACAATGTATTGGGAATGGGTTTATAAGTCGGAAATTTCCCAAAGTCTTTCCACCCATTTATCATGCCGTTTTTTAGATCTAAAAGCCTACCCTTCCCTAGAGAAGTACTGGGACATTATCGGGAAAACTCTAGATCGAAAACTTTATTTCCAGATACGGGTGGGTACCCTACCCGTTGCCGAATTTACCTCCAGGTGGGGGGGGCAAGGGAGTAAGAACGATAAATGTTACAAATGTGTAGAAGAATGTGAAACTGTAGGCCACGTATTATTCTTCTGTCCAATGTATGTAGCACCCCGGGAAACATGGATAAAACTAATTTGTAGACTTCTGGGTATCAGAAGATATGCTATAGCTCTTCGCATCTTGTGCACTGACTCAACACCCCTGATCTGTATAGCAGTGGCTAAATGTTTAGGGTGGGCCTGGGGCATATGGTCAAAAGCTCTGAGGTACGTTGTAACCTCCCCCCCCTAAAACTAAAATAAAAACTGTATTTAGTTGAATTTACCTGATATAGTCATTATATGAAGGTAATCATAGGAGGGTGACCACTAAGCTGTACCATGCTTATACCTGTGTAATATAAGTGTATTTGGGCTGGCACCATAAATTACGCTTTCTTTCTTCGTTTTAGATATAGCTTGTTTGACGGTTGTTTAAGATTTAATGCGATTTTACATTTTTTAGATAATTTATTTACTGTTTTATGAAATGTTTGTAAATGTGCTTTTATGACTTAACTGTCGAATAAAGCTTGATTGATGATTGTTATGTGATAACATCAGCACCTATTTATACAGGGCGCTAGGAAACGATTGAGTGCGTTTGGAAGAGCTATAGAATAAACTGGTGTTATTGTTATTATTTCCAATGCCTCTCGTCGCTATAGAGCGTCTCAGAGTGTGAAGTTATCCACTGGATGTGTTCCGCTATCGTCACTGCCCTCGGTGTCCGAGTGACCCCTGTCCCAGTGCATGGTCGCTGTCCCTGCACTGCAGTTTCCATTACCGAGTTATGGAGACCGTCTGTGGCCCCTGTACCCCTTGTGCTCTCTGTCACTGGGGCTGTTGTCTGCAGGGTTTGGGTGTTCTCATGAAGAGAACTACGTCCACCAATCTACAAGGGTAAGATCAGCGAGTTCTGTGGGTGCGGGCTGGGTTTTTTGTGTGACCTTCTTCAGTTTTTGTATTTCCAAATATATAATGAGCCGGGTATTGTGTTGGTTAATTACTTCTTCAGAAAGAATTAGAGGTGTTTGTGGGAGGTGTTACTGTTATTTGGGCTGGGGATTTTAATATCACGAAATGCCAATTGCAATAGATAAGGCATGTGGGTTATCAACCTTAACCCTGAGCACACACTTGCTGTCAAAAATACCATTCATTAGGCTATTTTAATACAAGTGCAATGAAAAAAATCAAAAAATCTTTATTTCGATTAATTTAGAACAATGAAAGATACATATAAAATCACTTTTCAATTATTCAAATACAGTTAAAGGTAATACAAATGCTATACATCACAATAAGAACTTTTAGAAATGAATGTGGGCGATGCAACCTACCCCCACTTTAGCTATTAAAACCATATACTATACAATAAATACATAAAATGTAGGCATCAATGATCATAAAATCATTTGTTTCTAATCCAATGGCCTTTTTCCATTATTTATGCTTCCTCATAGGATCCCTATATGACTTCATGGTGCTACAAATTTCATCAATACAGGTTTAAAATCACAGTTCCCAATGTTCCACAATTTGATCATGATGTGCTATATCAACTTCAAAATGCTATGTGCAAAATCATAAAGTGCTGTGTGCAAAGTCAATTCAAAATAACTTTTATTCGGTTGATATACATCAGCCATATAAGCATAGACGTAAACAGCAACATATAGAGACAGAGTTATCCTTGAGACAAGTACATGGGAGTTCATAAGCATATGATAAACCCAATATGTAAAGTGCAAATGCCTTGATACAATACAAATGGATATCCTTATTTACTAACGGATGAGAACAATAGGTACAAGTTACTTATTAAAAATAGATATTATGAATGATGTGACAAATTTATCCTTAATATAAGTACATACAAAATTTCATACGCATAGATTAATCTCAATACGTAAAGTGCAAATGCGTTAATACAGTACCAATAAATATCCTTATTTCATAGAGACAAGAACAGTAAGTGCAAATTAGCAAATTAGCTATTAAAAATAGATTTTATGGAAAAGGTATAACTAGGCAAGGACTATAGTGCAAAATACAGTAATACATAAATAAAAAATCCAAATAGACTAAATGTCAAGAAATAAATGGACATGAGTTTCCTAATACCTAGGCAGGGACTAAAGTGCAATATGCAATAATACAGTACCTGAGAGGTCCATATGGGCTCTACATCAAGGATAAAAATACATAGATTTCCTGATACTAATGGAGTTCAGAATAAAAGAGGCTAAATTGAAGCACAAGCCTGGGTTTTCTAATTTAAAAAGCAACTTCATAGCATCTTTAACCGACCTGATATTATAATATAAAAATAAAGGTTTCAAGTAAAACTTTCTAAAATTTGAATACAAATTACAAATTAATAGAAAATGGCAACAGCTTTGGTGAGATGTACCATCACATGGGCAACATTGGGCAGAACTCTGTTTCATGACTGGGAAAGTAACCAGATGATGTAATGTGCCCAGTCTGGGGCGTGTCAGCACATAACGATGTGATGCTCTAGTCACAAATGACAAATAGGGTTGAAAACCATCTTTAACTTCAAAATTTTGATAGAGCATAACAGTGGTTTGTTTGTTAAGTGTGTTAAAACGAGCCTTTGATTGCTATATACGAAAAGCTAATTTTATCTCGTTTTTAGAAACAGAGGCTACACACCCGGGGTCCGACCGTATATCATAATTAAAAAGAATTTTGTACCAGTGCGAGATATATTTAAGCCATGGAATTTTTAAATATTTTTCCATTTTAATACAGTCCCGTATAATAGATTGACTAAACTTGGTCTCTTCCTTTGACCAAATGGATTTCCATAGGAGCAGGGGTCGTAGTGAAGCAGTGTCCGATATGTAAGCAATGCCCACTTCGCGGTGGATAAGTTCCGTAGAGGCAGAAGAGGGGACACACAACAAGCGGTTTAAAAAGGCATTTTCAGCATGTAAAAGAGGAATCGCTTGGGTGTGTCCCCAAATGCCGGCACCGTAAAGGGCAGCAGAGGTACATCTAGCTTCATAAATTGTCATCATGTCTTTAATACGGCGGTTACCCAATTTGGTGGTAAATCTAAAGATGCCATTAATATTTCTCTCCATCTTGAGACGGGCGTTCTCCTGTTCCTGTGCCCATGACCCATTTCCGGCAAAAGTAATACACAAATAACAGAAAGATTTAACAGTTGATACTTTAGAATCCTCTATATAAAAAAGTCTAGCGGTTATTGGGTTTTTGCCGCAAACCATAACAAAAGTTTTTGATTTATTAATCAATTGCTTTCTTTTAGAAATAAATATAATAAAATTGTCAATAAGGCGCTGGAGCCCAATGGGGGTCCGAGATAATAAAACCGCATCATCCGCGTATAAAAGAATTGGGATGGGGTTTCCTTCGATCCTTGGTGCATCAGCTTCAAATTTTTTCAGGGCGGCATCAACATTATTAATAAATAAAGAAAACAATAATGGAGCCAGTACACACCCCTGGCGAATACCTCTCTTAACTTTAAAGGAGGGGGTATATTCACCTGAAGATCCATACCGCACCTTACTGGTTAAAACTTCATATAATCTTGCTAAAAAGTAAACTATATCTTTTGGAGCACCCATTTCTAGCAAGGCGGGCCATTAAATCAAATGATCAACTAAATCAAAGGCGCTACTCAGAACGGCGAAGCATAAATATAAGTTGCCCTCCTTTGCCCGTGTATACTTCCCAATCAAAAGATCCAGGTTTACACACTGCTCTAACGTTCCCATACCTTTCCTAAATCCGTATTGTCCTTGTGAGAGGATCATCTTTTCTGTAGCACAATCTTCT
The DNA here is from genome assembly GCF_964204655.1 of Triturus cristatus. Lineage (NCBI taxonomy): Eukaryota > Metazoa > Chordata > Amphibia > Caudata > Salamandridae > Triturus > Triturus cristatus. The sequence continues at coordinate 905,448,407 of NC_140580.1, forward strand.
AATCTTGAGAGCAAGACCCTACTCAGGATTTTTATAGAGGAGTCCAACAATGAAATCGGGCGATAGTTACGAGCATCGGTCTTTACTCCCTTCTTGTGTATTGGAATTATTATAGACTGTCCCCATGATATTGGAAAAACAGTTTCAGAGGCAACATTAAAAACTCTGGTTAAAAAAGGTTACCATAAATCCATATTATTCTTATAAAGGTCAATTGGGACTCCATCGGGGCCGGGCGCTTTGCCGCCCTTGCTACTAGATATGCCATCTAAAACCTCCCCATTGCTAATCATCAGAGGTATAATTGGCCATTGAACGGGCGCATCAGATAAAATGACAGACGGTGTATTACTATTAAAAATATTAGAAAAATGTTCCACCCGGGAATTGCTAGTAATGTGGGAATTAAGTTCTGGTACATGGTCATCTTTCAGAAAGGAGCCATTAACAGTGGCCCAAAATAGCTTACTATTTTTTGTATCGGCTGCATAACTTAATTCTTCCCATGCGTCCTCTCGGAGTTCAGTTTCTTATCTCTAAGGCAGAATTATACTGTATTCATAAATTCCTAATTTTTTCCCGATCTCGCGGATTGCACCCCAGAGCTTGTGCAAAGTCAAAAACTGTGTGTGCAAATTATGTTTGGATTATACCTTTGATTACCATAGTATCCACTATCCGAGCTTTAGCCCAGCTTTAGCTCTTATAATGCTTACAATAAATAAGTATCTGCTTACGCTAAAGACAATTGGTTGCGATGTATCAGTTTTCAAAATTCTTTCTGCCTCTTTGCAGAACCTGGTATTCATATTTTTACAAATGGGCTTAATCCATTTCTTCCTAGACTTATCGTACAATGGGCAGAAAAATAGTACATGCAAATCATTTTCTTTAGCTTCACTTTGACATAATACACACAATTCATTTTTTTCACTTCCATGATTACTATTCCATCTAGATTTATTAGCGTTTGTTTGTAGCACACCATATCTAAACTTTATATATAGAGATTTAGCTAATTGTGGCGCGCACCTCATCCATAAAGGGCTCAAAATTTGGTACATCTTTAAAAAGAAGGAATCTAGTTGTTAATGTCCCTTTAGTAGAGCTATGTAACACGCCATTTTGGGTATAAGCCCAAAAAGTTAATTTTAGCAGTTTCTTTGAGAGTGTTAACAGCTGGGTCGAATCTTCCCAAAAATGGGGTAGACCCAGCTTCGTAAACCAAGAAGAAACTTGCTTAAGCCATGGAATGTTCCTGCTCTGATCATGCTTTAAGATCTCCTCTAGGCCTTCCCTATAATGTTTCAATTCTGTAGTTGTCCAAAGTCTCACCCAGAATAAGAGCGGTCTTAGTAGGGCATAGTGATCGGTGCGTTTAACATTCTCTGATCATGCTTTAAGATCTCCTCTAGGCCTTCCCTATAATGTTTCAATTCTGTAGTTGTCCAAAGTCTCACCCAGAATAAGAGCGGTCTTAGTAGGGCATAGTGATCGGTGCGTTTAACATTCAGATTCATAATAATTGGAATTAGGGGTGTTCGCATTGGGAGGCTTAATATTTTCCTGAAAAAGTTATTTTCTCCCAATTAAAAATTCTTTTTGCAATAGGGCCCCCAAATTTCGGCCTCATAAAGAGAGGCTGATTGTGCTTTATGTTTGAATACCTCCAAGGTGGGAGTCACCGCTTTCGTGATACTACTTCCATGTTTTTTAGTTATCGTTACTGTGTTTTGAAGCAGAATTATCTTATTTTTTTCCAGCTGTGGCTTCCAACACAATTTTGTGTCTAGGGTTATGCCCAGATAGTTAAAACTCTGCACATACTCTAATTTTTAATTGTTTAGTACTAAATTCTTTTTAAACAATCTATGCGGGTTTATCACCATGTACTTAGTTTTGCTGGAATTTATTTCAAGGCCTTTCATAGTACAATATGTATCAAAACGGTCCATTAAGCATTGTAGTCCTTTGGGGGTCTGTGATATTAGTATTGTCTCATCAGCGAATAGTAATGCTGGCACCAAATCTCCCCCCAACTTAGGAGCATCATTCGCGCATCCATACAAAAACTCTGGGATATCGTTTACATATAGAGAAAATAAGGTGGGTGCCAGTACACACCCCTGGCGCACACCTCTTGTTACAGGGATTTGCTTGGTGAGTTCACCCCGTGGGCCCCATCTCACTCTTGTGAAATTATCCTCGTGCAGATTCATTATTTGCACGCGCAATTCGCTGGGCACCCCTTGATATTTTAACGAATCCCAGAGTAAGTTCCAAGGTATCGAGTCGAATGCTGCTTTCAGGTCTACAAAAGCAATGTACAGATGGCTCTTTCTTAAATTTATGTATTTCCAGCATAGGCATATAAATCTGAAGACCTGATCGATTGTGCTGGTTTTAATTCTAAATCCTGCCTGGAATTTTGAAAGCACAGTTTTTCCTTCTATCCAGTCATTTAATCTGTTTAAAATATGCCTAGCATAAATCTTTTCTAAAATATCTATTAAACTAATTGGGCGATACTTTACGAGTTCATAGCGGTTGCCCTTTTTAAAAATCGTTACGATTTCTGCCCCTTTCCATGACTCGGGTATTGGCGTTCCCGAGGCTATTGCATTGCATAGACAATGTATATATGGTCCCCAGACGCCAATATCGTGTTTCAACATGTCTCCTGGTATTTTATCAGGACCAGGAGCCTTCCCTGGTTTTACTGCATCAATTGCCATAGTTGTTTCCTTCAAACTAAAGTGTAGGTTAGTAGTCTTTAGGTTAAAAGCTAGATCATCAATAGTATAAGACTGGTTTATTTCAGCCGCTGCATAAAGACGAGTGAAATGGTCAACCCAGGTATTAGCGTTGAGGAAAAGATCCTTAGTATCCCTACCTGACCTGTTCCCTTTTGCTATTAGTCTCCAAAAGCCTAGCTGATCCTTAGGTTTCGCAGCACTTATTAAATCTGACCAGATTTCGTCATCTCAAATTTTTTTTGTGTTAGTTAGGATTCTTTTATACCTAATCCTATTCTCCCTTATGGAAGTTACATTGTTGTTTTTTATTGCCACTATTAGTTCAGCCTTTGCTTCACGGCACTCCTTGTTGTACCTTGGATTAATTCCTTTATTCGCATCTTTCTTTCCTCCGTTGCCTTCCCTTGGTATATTACTCACAAACGGAGTTAATGCATCTACAAGGGCATTATGTAACTCTAACATTGGAATTGAGTCTGGTAGTTTATCAATATAGGGTGCGATGGTCTCCGCAAAGGTCTTATAAATATGTTCCAAAGAGTGGCTATTTCCTAGGATATGGGGCCATTGAAGGGCTTGACGATTATTACTTACTAGAGTATCATCCACGAGGGTATTATTTTCCTCTCTACACAAAGTAGTAGGGAGAAATAGCTGCGCTGATAGTGTCAGTTGTAAGGGTCTACGGTCGCTCTCAGTTCTAGGCTCTATTTTTAGGTCAAGAACGATTTGGCCAAAACTCCATCGATACCATTATGTAGTCTATGTTACTCCTAGAGTTACCTCTACAAAATGTGTATGCACTTGGTCTATCTGAGGGTAAACGGCCATTACAAGCTCTTAGTCCATGTCCTGTGGTTAATTTCAAAATTTGTGCAACTACCACAGTGCACGGCACTATCTTATCACTTTCTATATTAGGGATATTGTTTGCTACATCTTCATCCTCAAAGGTTATCAAAACCCACCACTGGTTCAAAGCTGCAATTCAGGTCCCCCCCAACAATTACCCGTGTCTTCGGCTCTAATGTATTTAGGAAAAAATCAAGTTGTTCTATCACTAATGATTCCTTTGTTGCTGGTCATGGTCTATTATAGATGTTAATTAAATATATTTCTTTTCCATCCCTAGCAGTTATTTGAATCCCAATCATATCCTCTGATGGTATGTTTATTTGGGTTAAAGCAACTTCAAGGCTGATTCTTACCCATATAACTAGGCCACCAGATAGCCTAACTCTAGCCGACGGGATGGCGTCCACATTGAATGTCTTATATCCTATTCTATTTGGAGTTTCTAGTGCCCAGGTCTCTTGGAAGAGACAAATATCGCTCTGCTGTATATACTCATGCCATTCCATATCTCTAAGATTCCTATTGAGCCAAGCTATGTTCCATCAAATAAGTCGTACTTCCAAACGTTTACCTGGTCCAACATCTAGGTGTAAGCTATTTCTCATGTTATGATTAGGTTTGTTAACTGTTACACTATTAGTCATAGGATCATGGAAGGGCTCTAGAAAAATACCTTGAGTGATATTTGTATCCTCCTCCCCTTGGTATTTTTTTTGTTCCTGCGTCCTAGTATAATCTAGGACATACTGCGACACTTCTAGACTCTGGACATTTATTAGACAAGTTTGGGCCATATTGCAATTTGACTGGGTAATCACAGGTATAATATTTCCCTGATATAGTGTCTTTTGTTGTCAATCTAATGCGTCTAGGCCTGATAATTCCCGGAACCTGTTTGAGAGTGCTACTTGGGTGCCATCATTATTAATAGAACTCTCAATTGGGGGTCTATAGAAATATCCTAGAGGAAGGGCAGTAATACAGCTACTTTGGGGGGAAATCTCCTCATGCATATTTAGTATCTTTCGAACCAACTGTGGTCACTGGAAGTTTACTACTACACAATCACCTAGGATATTCTTTGGGGTTTCCCCAACCCACCCTACCCTACGAACCATGAGAATGTCTTTCATATTTGAAGGGTGAAACTTTTTGTGTTTAGTTAACCAGTCAACCGTCTTATTTCGCAAGTTATGCCATGATTCTTTTTGCTCTCTTTTAAGAGATGGGACCCCAGCTAGAATTAACGCATAAGGGCACGAGGCAGGTGGCAGACTTAGAACATCATTATTGGGTATAAGGTCAGTACTTTTAGGACTATATATTTGACCTGGGCCGGTGTGGATTTCTGATGCATTGGAGGTTACATGTGAAGTGTAGCTATTTTGTAACCCTCCTGGGTTGTCGTGTGTGTTCCGCATTCTACCCTGTGTGTCTCTGTCCTTATTGGTCAACATTGGCTTATGGTTTACTGTTAATGTCTCTTTGCCCACGTTACTCATTTTGGCTTTGTGTATTGGAAAACCCTCTACTTGTGATAATGGGCATGTCCCTGTAGTTTTTTCAGCATATGTGATATTGCTACTACTTTTCAGTTGTTCTATTACAGTATTCAGCTGCTCTATCTTTGTTTCCATTGAACTAAATTTCTTGTCCATAAGGTCGTTGATCTGCGTTAACATTGACCCAAATGCAGGTTCTAGTGTTAGTGCTATAGAGTGCTCTAAATTCCTTTACTCTCTTCTAATAAAAATGGGTGCATACCAAAATCTGCTTCCGTCTGCGTGCTGTTTTTTTCTGGGTTTCAACTTGTTCGTCAGTATGGTGATTTAGATTTACCATGGGCCCAGACACTCCTATTGTCTTTGTTTTTGTTTTCCTGGGACCATTTATTTGTCTCTGCTTTGCCAGTAGCCCCTTCTCCTTTGGCTCCTCAATTGTCCTAGGAGCGCGCAACCTAATTGCCATGCCCGTTTTGTTTGAGCCATCTGCCACATCACCCAAATGACCAGAGGATGACATTGGAGGGATAAGAGATCTTTGCTCATTGTGGACAATTACTGTTGGGCTTAACCTGAGTGGCTGTGGTACGACATTAATAGTAGGCGAGCATGTTTGTTTATATGTGGCTAGTTTAGCGGGGTCGAGCGACAAGCGCGTCTCTGCTAACTGTATTTCGTGAGTTAAAAGAGACTCGGCTCTAATGATAAAATCGTCCAGGGTGCCAGCAGCACCTTTACGTCCATTTGTGCTCATGCTTTTGTGGTTTTGGGATTATATAAGCTCACAGAGCAGGGATTAACACTTAGTAGTTCTCGAGTCCCAGCCTACAAATGCGTAGTCCCGTATTACTTGCAAGATGCTTACCACACAGTCTAATGTTGCTGTAGGTTTCAGAGGGGTGGCCCAGCCCAGTCTCCTCCAGTCGCTGGCGGGCGCAGACGGTGTGCACCTGCGCGCGTCCCGCGAAGCGGGTGCCACCAGTCGTTGTATACGCCCCCCTGGGTGCACAGCAGTGGTGTCTAAGCCTCCAGGCGTGTGCAGCAAGGCTTTCTGGGGCTTAGAGTCCCCGCGGTTTGTTGTCTTGTCGGCGAAGCGGGTGCTGCGAGTCGTTATATACGCCCACCTGGGCGTACAGCAGTGGTGTCGGCACCTCCAGGCGCGTGCAGCAAGGCTTTCTGGGGCTTAGAGTCCCCGCGGTTTGTTGTCTTGGCGTGCAATCAATATTTGTTGTTTTTCTTTTTTTAAGCCTTTAGCCAACACGTGTTTCTTCGTGTCAGGATTAACCTACGACTTCTTCAGGGCTTAGTTTGTTTGGCTGTCAGGGATTACAGGACGGCGGCCGGAACGCGGAGAACTTTGATCGTGCAAGCGTACGCGCCTGCAGACATCACCTTACGGAACCTTGGAGATTACAAAGATATATAAATAGGAGACTCAACTTGATATTGACAGCCAAACAAACAAACTACACGGCGGAAACGGGTACATTTGAATATACAAGGAACAGGAAATTTCACTGTCTAGGAATATACAGACACGATATACAGTGGGCGCCTAATTAGTCACTCGTCTCAAATTCACCCCCTCAGACTCTTAAGGCATGTGGGTAGTTGGATGACCTCGGAAATAGCCAGTCCCACTCTATGCATGATGTGTACTGCGAATCATTGAACAGATGAATGTATAAGTATGACCTAGAATTGATGGTGCAGAAAATAGAACCAGGAAAAGTTGTGTTACCGACTTATAGTAGGGAGGGAGGCACACCTCGATTATCCACCACATTCTGATTTCTAAGCATAGTCTTACAATACTGGATTCATTTAGGATAGTGCCTACCCCTTTTAGTGACCACCAGCAACTTTCCCTAGCCATAATATCAAGCCTGATCATATGAAAGGGGATCAGATAGTCACCCATCTTGAAACACAAGATAAAAACGGGATTAGTCTAAAATGGGCAGGCATAAATTAATTTAATTTGTTGGAAAAGATAACCAAAGAAAGGGATTAATTCATTGAATGCACGGAATGAAATCATTGCCCACACGAAATACTTATAGCCTTCTATAAGCTGACTTTGGCTATTGCAGATAGCCTAAAAGTTAGGGCTAAAGCCAATAAAGCTCACAAACCCGGATGGTTTGGCCATCATTGCACACAGGTGAATGAAAAACTTAAACCAGCTTTACAAGCACGACCTAGGAATAGGGAAGTGGTGAAAGATCTGCGGCTATCTTAGAAACATGTTTTAGAGAAGAGAAAAACGTATTTACGTGAGAAGGCAGGGGAATATCTGGAGCAGGCAGCCACATTGAGGGATGGTTCAATGTTTTGGAAAACAATTAATCAACCATTCCTCAGGGACACCTCTGCCCCTGTAATAATTGCCCATGTGCTTTCAGCAGATTGGCTAGCCCATTATAGCAAGATTTTCAACCCCAAAAATATAATAGTGGGACCCATTAGTGACAAGATTTTTTTGCTCGATCCTGACTTCTTAATTTCGTTCTCAGCAGACGAAGTCAGCCTGCCCTTATGGAAATGTGCAAATAAGAAGGCCCGGAACCTGACAGGGTTCCCGTGGACACTTATAAGTCATACATCACACTTACGGAACCCATATTAACCCAAGTATACATAACCGCAACAAAGGGTTACATACCAGCTATGTGGGCTTATAGTGTAATTGTTCTTATGTTTAAAAAAGGGGGACGTGAAATGCTATAGATTGATCTCCTTCCTTGACTCCTCCATTAAGCTGTAGGGTAGGATACTGCTAGAGAGACTTGAGACGTGAGGTTGGTACGTTAGAACAATGTATTAACCTACATTTATTGTGAATAAATATACAATAGCAAACAAGGGTAGCCTATACCTATGTTTTGCCGATCTAAGCAGTGCTTTCGATCTTGTTGCCCATTATAAGTTGTGGAAGATAATGGCGGATTTGGGTGCCTCACCAGCTATAAAATCCTTCCTTTCACAGCTATATAGCTATCTGACTGCCTGTTTAGACTATGGTGGTAATGGAGACTGTGCCCCTGGTTTTAAGATCATGAGAAGCATTCGACAAGGGTGCGTTCTCGCTCCACTACTCTTTTCTTTATATATCAATGGGGTGGGTGTATTTTTACAACAAATAGCTTCTGACCCCCCCAAAATAGGAAAATGTTTAGTCCCAACCCTATTGTACGCCGATTACGCGGTTCTGCTATCGCGGACCGCCAACAGCCTGCAATCTTTGATCGAAGGTTTCAACACATTTATGGAGGAAAGGGATATGGAACTAATCCTAACAAAAACCTTATTGATGGTTTGTGGTACAGGTACTATAAAGAAAATAATCCACTGATTAAAAGTGCAGAAAATAGCAGAAGTTCATATCAGGGGCTTCATTTTTCAAATAGGAATGTATGGAACTCTCCTGTAACAATGGGGCTTCCTTGTGGGGGTTGTCAACAACAAAAGCACTTCAAATATTGGGGAATAACTTTCTTTGTAGGCTCCTTGCAGTACCCCGCTCTACTTCAGTATATATCGTCCATCAGCAATCCTCCATATAGAAGACACTGTTTATATTAGTTCACTTTTGACCTGGCACAGAATCTGGTGCAAGACTGGAACAAAGTTTACCAAAGAAATCATTAGGGATTGCCTGGGCATTGGATGGGAGAGATAAAATTCCCTTATTTGCCCATGTGAAAAACCTCTTAAAAATTGTAGATATTAATTTTACATTGGATGATCCATGTAGTATTTTATATTACAGTAAAAAAAGAATTAAAGATGATTCTCATGGGCCAAAGAGAGGCTATGAGGGAAACCTGCCAGAGTATTACACCATCTGTTAAGCGTTCTCTCCTTTGCAATGTGCCCAGTGGTATTCAGAGATATTAATCAGTTGTAACCAGTATACAGGATAGGTTTTACCTCACTAGGCTTCGGTTGTGCACTTTACATTTTATGGTTGCATTTCCATAGATGGGATTATGGACAAATAACCTCCCAAACTGCCCATATAATGGCAAGTCGGCCCAGTCTACTCAACATTTTATTCTTTTTTGTAACTTTTATTAGGATATTAGAAAAATATTTTTACAACCATTATTTATTGCTAACATATAGATTTGTTTTAAGGATGTAACTTTTAATGTAATTTAAATACTATAGAAGTGTGCTTCGCACTTTCTAGTTATATATCACATGTAATAAAATGAAGGAAAACATATACTTATCTAGAAAATCTTCAGTATGCGAGTGATTAACTGCATTGATTTAACCAGTAAGCTGTGATTACAAAGTATTTATGACAAGTCGTATGGCTGTTGTTAAAGAACTTTCTATAGGCACACTCTTGCCAGTGATTTGCAATGTATTTTCCCCTTGATTTTATTTATATGATGCTATTTGTACTTTTATGGATTTATATATCCAAATAAAAATTCTTAGGCACACTCTTGCCAGTGATTTGCAATGTATTTGCCCCTTGATTTTATTTATATGATGCTATTTGTACTTTTATGGATTTATATATCGTAATAAAAATTAATTGAATTGGATTGTGTGTGTCTGTGTCTTCTTCCAAGGATGGAAAAAGTGTGAATATCAGTGACTCCACACTTGAGTCCTTTCCTCTGTGTCCTGGGCAACAAGTCATTGCTAGCCAATAAGCATGATGGGTCCTTCCCAGATTACCTGCCAGTACTTACAGTCACAATCCAGCACAGGCACTCCACTGCCACTTGTTTTCTTTCTCCCTCTCTATAAAAAGCCCTCCTAACCAACCAGCATTTTGTGGCAAGCTATGAATGTTTGTAAAAATTATCACTTTTAATACATGTCTGTCCATGCTGTGATATAATCCAATATACTAAGGAGAAACAAATCCACATGTTAAAGAGATACACATTTTGGAAGTTTGAAGTGATCATATCTATTTTTACATTACATTTGCTGCACGATTTAGGAGGAGTTGGGGGGTAACAAAAAAACCTTCTGTGGGAGAGGTGTGGTGCAGTGGCCAGAGCAGCTGACTCCAGAGCGCTGGGCTCACAGTTTGATCCTTGGTGCTGGCGGCAGCTCAGCATCATGTGACTCTGGGCAATAGCTCGCTTTATCTCCCCGATGGCCCCCCAGTGCCTGTATACCCTTAGGAGTGATAAGTTTGCGCTTTACAAATGTGGAATTATTATTATTATGCATCTACCATATGCTGATTCAGCAACAGTAATTAGCTGATTCTATCTGAATAGAATACCACACCTAGACTAGTGCCGCCTTTGTCTTGACATACTCCAGGAGCCATGGAATAGTGAAAATGGTGGAACAGCATAAAGACGGTACATTGGACAGCTGCATATGAGGGTATCAGTTTTACCCATACACCCTCCATTGAAAACCATGAATTACAGCTTTGAAGTAACAAGTCCTCATGGAAATTAAAAATATCCTGTCTAGGAATCCTGAACATACTTGTCTGCTCCGAGAATGCCCCTGAAGATGACAGTAAACTGAAAGGAGGGGACAATTTTCCTCACCCAGTCTACCACCTTATTTTGCAATCTCCCCGTGTGGATTGCTGATAGAGAAATTAGATGACTCTTTATTTGGAGTTTCATTTTAAATACTGTTTTTGGCTGAGCCTCAAATATTGTCCATATGGACAGTTTAGGTACATCTTTGCTGTTATACTGTTTGTTTGTACAACCACTGCATCACCCTTGAACCTTCTCCTGATAGATAATGAGAGGAGACAGAATTGTCATAACAACTGAACTTGTCATTGAGTTCATTCAAGGAAAGGAACTTCTTGCTCTCTGACTATTCTTGAGCCCAAAGACCCTCACAGCTGACACCTCACTGTAGCCAGGTGCATATGTTGTTATAATTCCCAGGTCAGGAGGCAGCAATAACTTTTCCTGATTTATGTGTACTTGCACCTGCCCCCTAACACAGTGGAAATCGCTGCTGCTTGCAAAGGAAAAACTGAGACCAAGAGATGAACAGCCTCCCAAATCCTGAGAAAAAGATCCTTAACATTGGATAAGTACTATCAGAAATTCACTTCCCCTAGACTACCACATCCATCGGCACCTTTAGCTGGAGGCCGTGCTCCACACCCGCAACCCTGATAGACATAGATGCAAGTTGTCCACCTATATAATTGGTAAGAATAGAAACTCCAAGTGAACTTGGAGAGAGTCATGATTTGAAGTAGATGTTGAGCCCTTAATAGAGTGGGAACTGGTACACCTTCTGGATAACTATCCTGGAGTTATCATGTACCTACCAATGACAAAGACGGAGGTGGATTGCAATGTCTAGATCATGAAGACCACCCATCACATAGGCAGGTACCTTGGTAACACCTTTAGGTAGGTTTTAACCCAAAAGGAAGAACCTCCAAGTGGGAGTGTAGACTTTGAATCAAAGGAATCTCTGGTGGCAGTGCATATCCTTGAGATCTAGAGCTACTAAGAACTCCCTGCAAAGAACCACCGGAGTGATTTTATGTTAGGTATCTGTGAGAAAATGCCCCGAACAACTATCCTAGACAATCTGACCAAGCTACCTTTGCGGGAGGATATTTCATGTTGGTCCCACTTAGAGCTATTTGTCACTCAAAATACCTGTTCAAGGGTCCTTCGCTGCAAGCCCATCTGACTTCAGAGTGACCTCCCCTGATTCACTGAAACAAGTCTGCAGTCTTGTCCTCCTTGAAGTGTCTGAGCTCCTAAAAAGAGCCTAGGGATCTGATTTAGACTAGAGTTTGGCATTCAGGCTACTCTGTCTCAAACTTGAAGGATATCTCATCTGCTTTATTACAAGTACCATTGGATATAACGCACTTGTAATATGCCGGATGGTGTATCACATTTATGATAGAGTAACCCATTGGCCAAAACTCTAAATCAGGGTCTAAGTCCAAACAAAGAAATTGTGACCTGGCAAGATCACAAAAGTATCCGTCTAACGAGAGGACTTCTCTGGTTGTGAAATTTGAACTTTTCCTGCTCCGAGCATTTCCTACCAAAACCAATGGGGACCTCGTCCAAAGGGTTTTGAGAGGACTCCCTTGGACACAATCTGCAACTTAGCCCAGGAGGATTTCGACTTGGGCCTGATTCAGAGTTTGGTGGATGGATTACTCTGTAACAAATACTGTTCGTTGTATTACAAGTCTATTATATCCTTTAGCACTTGTAAAACGGTGGACGGAATATTTGTCATATTTGTGACAGAGTAACCCATCTGCCAAACTCTAGATCAGGCCCTAAGTCAAAAGGTATAATCTTAGACCTGGACAAACCTGCTTGGAGTACCCCATCCATGCTACATCGCAGTCGGCCTGAAATTGCACCTATGTCCCAGTCACATGTTAACAGTACTTTTTATTGGTGCTATACTTTTGCTGCTTTTTCTCTTAAATCTTTTAAAATAAATATAACCGGTTTCCCTTATTAGGTTTGTGTTATTTAGTTGTCATTATGTTTATGAACTTTTCTCTATTTTTTTTAATTATAGTGGAAATTGTATTGTGATTTTTTTGACTCTTTAACTGTTTTGGTACTTCTTATTGCTTTACACATTTTTTTGAAGTCACGTTTAAATTTTCCGGGACCCAACATGTTTGTGATTTTGGGGCTGATTATGATGGTGGGTAATGCACCCTATCAGAAAACGGGATCGCCTGACAGGCTGTTTGGGGTCCTGACAGGCATTACAATGTGACCGCGACCACAGGGGTCACAAGGCCTATCCTTTACATTGCAGCAGGTGCTGCTGGCTGCAGCACATGCCGCAATGCAAAAAGGGGAAACCTGACAAATCCCTGCACTACGTGCCATAGGTGGCCCCCCTAAACCCCAAAACCACAGCTTAGGGCCAGGGTGGAAAGGGGGGCCTGCTACGGGCCCCCAAAGTCCCTTTCCGACTGCCTTTTCATGGTGGGTTACCAGCCATGAAAAGGCAGGCGGAAAGGGATATCATAATCCATATGGCGGCGCCTACCAGGCACCGCCACTGTTGTAGGGATATGATTCCTCTCCGACGCACCGGCAGGCTCAAGGAGCCCGTCTCATGCGTGGAGGTCAGTCTTTCCGACCGCCAACTATTCGCCTGCCGTGGCAATATGGCGGGTGGATAACATGGTCCTGATGACAGTTGGACCGCCACTGACGGGCTGTCAGTACTTGTCCCTCCATCATCCTAATCACCCCCTATATTAATCGTGGTGGAGTACCATCCACCCTCCGAAATAATTCACTTTTTTACAGTGTCCTTTTGAAAAGAGTCACTTGAATGAAGCGATTCATACCAAAATGCAGCCTGTTTTCCTTAAAGGAAAACGGGATGCATTTAAAAAAAAAAAAAGAAAAAAGAAAAGGAAACTTTTTGGTTTCATTTTTGAAGGGCAGCTAGTGGTCTCTGGGACCACTGCCTGCCCTTAAAAAATTAAAAAATATTTTTACATACAGTCACAAAGTGGAAGGGGTCACAAGACATTCATACATTGCTTTACAGACGCTATTAGGAAGGGAACGTCCCTTCCTAAGAGCGAGTCGTAATTACTAAATTTAGGAATTGTACATGGCCCTGGGCCATTTTGCATGCGCAAACGGGTCACAAACCCGTTTGCGCATGCAATTTAGGGTCGTACATCTGGCCCTGAGCCCCTTGTGTCTGCACCTTTGAAGAATGGCTGTAATAGCTTTCATAGGACTCCTGAATGCAGTAGCAAAGGACTTGCCACCTTGCTTCAATCACAGGTTATAGGTTCACTCGGATGACTGCATCGGGATGTATAAAGAAAACGTATGTCATAGCCCCTGTTCACAATGTACTGCTTCCAATATTCTTAATCTGTCTCTGCCAGTTGCCTATTTGAGCTGAAGTCTGCCACTGTCCTGCAGCCTAGCCAGTGCTTATTGGAGCCTGTGTTTTCTGGTGCTCGACACAGCACGTAATTGCCGAAACCTGCACTTATGAAAGTTGCAACACAGGGGAGCTGTTTGTGTAGTTTAAAGATGAGCAGAAAAACTGTTGTTTGTTAATTCAATATAGATTAAAAACAACTAATACCTGCCACCCAAGCCATTATTAAAGCTTTAGCGGTCTCAAACAGTCTGAATTATCACACTTGTAGCAGTGTAATGGTTAGTAGTTGTGTAAGTACAGTGGCAATGTGTGATGCAAACTGCGGTGGCATCTTGAGGAGGGACCTGGCACTTATTTTATTTTTTTTACAAACTAAGCACTGAGCCTACCAGGATCATGTACTGCATTAACATGAAAGAGGAGGACTAGAAACTCACGTGGGATTTTGTGCTATGTTTGCACTATAGAAATATAATATACATATCCATCACAACCGCCGCAGCGATGCTCCAATTTAGAAAAGAGACGAAGACTTACCATTTTAAAGAACACTACATCACAATGTATGAACCATCCTCAACACAGCCCCATCTCGTCCTATAGAGTTTATGCTAGTCTTTGCCCATGTACAGTGCTCCGCTGCCTTTTGGCTAGGTTCAAGCTATTCAAATAATATATACATACATACATATACATACGTTTATTTCCAGAGCATTTACAGTAGAACATGGACACCCTTGCTTTGTCCTGAGATGATCCCTGATGATGAGATACACTTAAGGGCATATGTATCAAAAAAGAGTTTAGCGATTCTCAAATTGCGATTTTTAGCGATTCGCAATTTGAGAATCGCAAAATGCTATGTATGTAGGATTTGCAAAAAAATTGTGAATCCTACATATTCCTTGATTGCAATTCGCAAATTGCGAATCGCAATTAAGGAATACTTTCCTATTCATTCCTATGGGCCTAGAGGCCCATAGAAATGAATGGGAAGACATTCGCAATTTGCGATTACCAAATAGGTAATCGCAATTTGCAAATGCAATTTTAAGGGTGCAAGGGTGCCAAAAGGACACCCTGCTGCATCCCTGAAATATGCATGTTTTCACATGTTGCGCACATACATGCCCTAAGGGCATGTATGTGCGCCATATGGCACTTTGAGAAAAGCAAAAAAGTGCTTTTTTCTAGAAAATCGCAAATTACCACCAACTTGTAGTTGGTGGCAATTTGCAATTCCTGAAGGCCATATAGCAAATTTCTGGTACTTCCAGAATTGCATTTAAGGAATCGCAATTTGCAATTCCTTAATTGCAGTCGCAAAATAGAGAATCGCAAATTTTGCGATATTCCGTCTTTTGCGATGGCCTTTTGGGATGAGTCATCCCAAAAGGCTTTTTCCCATTCACAAACGGGAAAAACGGCTTGATACATATGGCCCTTAGTCTCCTAGTTACTTACTTGTAGAAACCTTGTCAAGTGTCTGCAAAGAAGCAGCAAGAGCTGTTTCTGGTCACCTGCAGGAAGTTACTGGATGCCTACTTGCTCACCTTCAGATGCAAAGTAGTTCTGCATTATATTACTTGACCTCCTGGCCCGCTGCGCACACATGAGTCCACAGTAGTGCAGGTTCTACACTGGGTTAACCCGCAGCAGATCTGTTGCGAACCACATGAGTGCGCGGCGCGATTTGTGCATGCCTTATTGCCCCCGTTTAAAAGTAGAAAGGTCCAAGAATTGCTGCAGTGCACCTATTACAAAGCCCTGATTTGCCCTTTGATCTTGCTGCCATCGTCTTTGTTACCCCTGAACTCAGGACCATTAAAGGCAGAGGCAGGAACAGGAATTAGCAGGGCACTACAAGGGCAGTTTCCTTGGTATAGCTTCCACTCTTTGCCTTACATTAGCCCATCAGCAGCAAACAGACGGCAGTTCGGGGGCTAAGGGTGGGCTAAAGAGTCAATGCTCTTATGTTTTTGTGGGTCAACGGGCATATGATGTCACTTCCGCTATTTTGGTGAACTAACCTTCATGTATATCTCCTGTGTTCTCCAGCTCAGCGTAAAGGTTTCTCCCGCCCCAGCATGTGATTTTTTTTTTCCTCCACAGTGGTGAACGTCCCCCTGACTCAGAGTTGGAGTCATTTCTGTTCCTGTATAGGCCCCCCCTTACCTAGTTTTTCTTTGACCAGTACAAGTCTATACACCAATGACGTGGTAGTGTAATTTATGTTCAACAAGTAAGCCTTTCCCTGCCTCCATGTCTTCCACAGTTCCCTTGATGTGCCTTTAGTGCCCCAGTGTGTGTATCCCACCTGCTCCGTACCATGTATGCCTCCGTGTCCCACCATATGTCTCAGCATCCCCCTGTATGTCTGCCTCTGCGTCCCACTGTCTGCCTCTGCGTCCCACTGTCTGCCTCTGCGTCCCACTGTCTGCCTCTGTGTCCCACTGTCTGCCTCTGTGTCCCACTGTCTGCCTCTGTGTCCCACTGTCTGCCACTGTGTCCCACTGTCTGCCTCCGTGTCCCACTGTCTGCCTCCGTGTCCCACTGTATGTCTTTGCGTGCCACTGTAAATTTCTGCTTCCCATTGTATGCCCCTGCTTCCCTCTGCATGCCTCTGCGTCCCACTGTATATCTCCGCGTCCCACTGTATGTCTCTACGTCCCACTGCATGTCTCCGCGTCCCACTGTATGTCTCCGCGTCCCACTGTATGTCTCCGCGTCCCACTGTATGTCTCCACATCCCACTGTATGTCTCCGCATCCCACTGCATGTCTCCGCGTCCCACTGCATGTCTCCGCGTCCCACTGTATGCCTGGTGTCCCACTATATGTCTCTGCGTCCCACTATATGTCTCCCCATCCAAATGTATGCCTCCACATCCCACTTTGTGTCTCTGCGTCCCACTGTGTGTCTCCATCTCCTAGTGTGTGTAGTAGTAGTTTGAGTCTACAGAGGATGAGCAGAATGAAGTGAAGCTCCATTTGAATACACGAGCCCATTGCAGCTGACTCAAGGTGAAAGTGCTTTTGAGGCTGAGATGCTGTCAAAGGCTGCAGGTGTACTGAGCAGAGCCACAGGGAGACTCCATTAAATTAAAGTCTATGGAGCCATTTCCGTTCAGTCAGCAGTGAGAACAATTGCAATCTAAAGGTCCACACGACTGCCTACCACGGTCTGAGACTAGTCTGAGAGTCAATTGTTTAATATGGACCAGCATCTCAGTCCCTCTGTGCACGCGCCGGGACACTCCTTGGAGTAGCTGCACTTGTTAGAAAATAAAATAAAATAACATAACACCCAATGACTGAGACTTGATGTATCTGGAAAAGTACTAAATTACTCTTGGACATGTTTGGACTCTTCGTGTTCTGGTCCCTTTATGGACTACCTGCTTTTGTTTCAGTGGTTAATTTTCCTTGTGCACTGCAGAAGTGGGAGGTGATGCATTCGTAAAGACTAAACTCTGGCTGGAAGAGCTCTAACGGAAGTGGTGGATGAGTTGAGGGGGTGGCATCCTGCCTTACATTAGCGGTCTTTGTAGCCACCCATCCTCTCTAAACTGTTCCCACACCGGTCCTTCTGGAGGGCTTGGCTTGGCCGAGGACGCGCCAAACTACAAGACTATTTACACACATGTTCGCCTCCATGGTGCGGCCTGTACCGGTCCGGGCGTGTTTTATCCTGTGCCTTCCAGCAGATTCTGCAGATCGCGTCCCTTTTTAAGCGGTCACAGGCAGTCTAAGCCTTCTCTGTGGTCCGATGACAGCGCTGTGGCTGCTGGCCCTGTATCTCCAAGGTACTGAGTGCTTTTTTCTGCTATACATTTCTCTCAATTGTAGTGCCGCATGCGCTGCTGCCACTGTGGCTGGATGGTTATGGTCTGTGCTGCTGGCATTTAGCTTCATGGTGGTGGTTTCACCACTGTGGCTCGGATATAGTGCTGTGAGCTGCTGACACAGTGACTTGATGGTAGTGTTGAGCATGTATGCATGCACGTATGTATGTATTGGTATTTATGTAAAGCCAGGAGTCGCTGAGTGCAAGCCCATACATTGAAATTGAGACGGTAAAGAGTTCATGATGGTATAGTGTGTGAGGGTTTCAATAGTGCTGTATGCTTCTAAACGTGTAACTTGATGGCAGTGCTGTGTATGTATGCATGCATGCATGTATGTATTTATTGGTATTTGTGTAAAGCCAGGTGTCACTGAGCGCAAGCCCATACATTGAAGTTGAGAAGGTGAAGTGTTCAAGATAGTATAGTGGTGTGAGTCTCAATAGTGCTGTATGCTTCTGACCTTGTAATTTGATGGTAGTGTTGTGGATGTATGGATAAATGTACGTATTTGTATTCATGTAACACAAACATAGCTCGCTAGTTGCTAAGTGCCCAAGCATGGAAGTTAGGTAGGTGAAGAATTTGAAATAGTATAGTGGTGTGAGGGTACAACAGTGCTGTTGCCTTCTGAGCCTGTGGCTTGATGGAAGTGCTGCATATGTATATTTGCATTTATGTACTGGTATTTATGTCACACTAATGTAGGTCTGGAGTCTCTGAACGTCTGTATGTTTAATTTCGAAATGAGAAAAATTCAAGAATTTATAGTGGTGTGAGTGTACCAGTTGACACAATAGTGCTATGATCTTATCCTATGACAGGTATTCAGACAATACCAAAATATCATGTCCAAAATATTTTGATATGGAAATATTGTCAGCAAGAATATTGTTGTCAAGAATATCGATTTTTAAGGTAAATAATATCGATTTTTAAAATATCGATGCTATTAATAACGTTTGCAAAAATACAGCTTTTTAAAATATCGTTTTTTAATTGAGGTAATGTATTTTAGTATGTATTTTAAATGTTTATGATGGTTTTTTTTGTACAATTATTGTTTCTGTTTTTTAATGTTTGTATTTTTAGTAGTTATGAAATTTAATTTAATAAATGTTTGTGATTTTTAGGGTTGTAGCGGGTTGTGGGTTTATAGGGGTATAGGGTGGGAAGTAATTTAATTAGAATACATTAATGATTATTTTTTATTTAATATTTATTTAATTGATATTTCATTTTGTTAATTGTGCTGTTTTTGGCATGTACATTTTCTGTGCAGGTTGTTGGGTTTATAATGGCAAAGGATGGGAATAATTAACTTGCAATTAATCATTGTTAATTAATATTAATAAACTGATAATTATGTTATTTGTGTAATTCTTTTTAAGGTGCGGGTTGTGGGGCTTATGGGGGTAAAGGGTGGAAAGTAATTATTTGTAATTAATAATTACTTGTTAATTATTATTAATTGATTAATTAATTTATAAATAATTATGTTGTGTAAATGTTTTAGGAGCGGGTTGTGGGGTCTATAGGGGTAAAGGGTAGTAGGAATAGTAAATTTGACCCCTCCGCAATCCAACACTTTCCCTACTGTTGTACTGACTGGAGTGGGACTAGTACATTTCACCCCTCTGCAATCCAACACTTTCCCTACTGTTGTACTGACTGCAGTGGGAATAGTAAACGTTACCACTTCGCTATCCAACACTTTCCCTACTGTTGCACTAACAGGAGTGGGAATAGTAAATTTTAGCTATCCATAATCCAACACTTTCCCTACTGTTGCATTTACTGGAGAGCGATTTGTAAATTTTACCCAGTTTTATTATTTTTGCTTTGCGTCAACTGGGAGTAGTACATATTTTATATATTTAACAGAATAGATTGTGTAGTTTTGTATAAACTGTAGTGGGAATAGTATATGTATTACATTTTATATGTTATATTTTATTTTGTATTGTTATAATTATAATATTATGTTTTTGTTTATTTACAATTATAAGTATTAATGTTTTTTTTTTTTGAGTTTAGAAAGCTTTATTAAATATCATAAGCAAAGTAAAACATCATTACAGAGGAAAGCAAAGGCAATGTAATAGAACAATAGAATACATGTGAAATCATACAATATTAACAAATGCCGATAGAGAAATAGGGAATATACTTAGGGGAAAAGCATTTTTAAAGATTTTGATTGGTGGGGAGGGAGGGTAGAGGAGAAAGGAGAAGAGAAAGAAGGGAAAAGAAAGGGGAAAGGCAAGCATTGTACAGGGTAAACATCATGTAACTATCGTAAGCTAAAAAAAATGCATATATAAAATAGATGAAGCTGTATGTTGAACATGAACAAAAAGAGAAATAAAAACAAGCTATTCAATGGACAATCTGAGAGAGAAAGTTAGTTAATGGCAACCATAACAAATCTTTTTTGATCAAAAGAGGTACAGTGGTGGCAAAAGCACGATCCAGCCGATGGTGGTGGCATAATAGGTTCCACCAAGCATTGTACGAAATCTTTGAAGTATCTTTCCAATTGGTCGTAATTATCTGTAGAGAAATGGCTATATACAAATCTATAAATTTACGTACATTACTAGAAACATTCCATATAGGAGCCAAACCACCCAGGAAGATATGAACAGTCTCAAAAGTGTGGTCAGTAGCTAATATTTCGTTTAATTTAGACCAAATACGGGACCAAAAGGATTTAACCAACGGGCAATGAAAAAACATGGGAAAAAAGTCACTATTGGCCGAAGGGCAAGACCAACATTCTTTAGAGTCAATTAATTTGAAACGATATAAATCCGAAGGGGTAAAAAAGAGTTTATTATAAAAAAAGTACAAAGTCTGTGTGGTGCTGGCAGAACGTGAAGCAGTGTGCAACTTTGACCACAAGGAATTCCAAACCTGAAGGGGAAATTCATGAGCTAGATCCGTTTCCCAGGAAAGTTCAAGTTTAGACTTGGTTCTTTCAACAAGAGAACATGAAAGTAGTTTGTAGATAGCAGCAGCTTTAAGAGGAATAGAGAAGTCTGGCAAAGGGAAAGTGGTTGAATCAATAGTAGAGAGGGAAGCACTATGAGAGATAAAGAGATCTAAAGAAGTTTTAAGCAAGGGGTACTGAGAGGAATGTGCATTGGAAAGATGAAAGAAGGCACAAATGTCAGAGAAATCGCGCAGAGTATTATTGCTAAGTAAGGGACCGTAAGTAATAATGCCTTTATCAATCCACTCTTTCCAAAAAAGTGCTCTGCGGTTGATCTTTACGGATATGTTATACCAAATTGGGATTGAGGAATGAAACTCCAACTGCGAGAGGGAAGAACGAAAAACAGAAAGAGCAAGTGCTTTAGAGTGCCTGAAAATAGGAGTGAGAAAACGTTGCGGAGGAAGAGTTAATCGGGTAGCCGTAACAAACGAAAAGGGCGAAAGCTGCGCAAGTTCTAGAGCGCTCCAGGCTGTTAGAGGAGGGTCAGACAAATCAGATAGGAAAGGCCAGATTTGTTTCAAAGTAAAGGCCGAGTGAAATCGAATAAGGTTGGGGAAGTTAACTCCACCTAAATCCTTGGGCTGCTGAAGACGGGAGAGAGAAATCCTCGCCTTACGTTTATTCCATAAAAATGTTGTAAAAATACGGTTGATTGTTTTAAAAAAATAAAGTGGAAGGGAGATTGGAAGCATTGAAAGGTAGAAATTGACAATAGGAAGAAGCATCATTTTAATAGTGGCTAGCCTCCCCCACCAGGATAAAAAAAGGGGGGACCAACTATCTATTAGGGAGGAGAGCTTTTTAATTATATCCTTCTAATTAAGTTTAACAGTTTCTCTAATGGTGTTAGCGTAAAGAATTCCTAAACATTTAATATTACCAGAGTTCCATTCAAAGCCTGAACCCTGGAACATATAAGGAAGGCAAAATTTGTTAAGTGGTAAAATCTCAGATTTATCTATGTTGAGTTTATAACCAGAAACCGAAGAATATTCCTGTAACAAGGAAAAGAGTGAAGGTAAAGAAGTGGACGGATTAAAAATGTAAAGCAAAATATCATCAGCATAGGCCGTAAACTTAATATCAATGTTCTCAAATATGAAACCAGTATACGATGAAGAGCGTCGAATTTTTTCCAAGAAGGGTTCTAACGCAAGAATAAAAAGAAGAGGAGAAAGAGGACAACCTTGTCTGGTACCTCTATGCAAAGAAAAGTAAGGGGATTGAGACCCATTAACCCAAATAGAAGTAGAGGGAGCAGAATATAACAATTTAACATAATGAATAATAGGAGGGCTAAAGCCATGCCACCTCAACGCACCAAACATAAAATCCCAGCAGACTCTATCGAACGCTTTCTCAGCATCCAGTGTAATGGCTGCCATTGGGGAATCCATCTTTGAGGCCAAGTGAATAATGTTGAGGAAAGTTCTCGAATTGTCAGTAATGGATCTACCTTTAACAAACCCGGATTGATAAATATTGGTGAGGTCAGGAATAACTTTATTAATGCGAGAGGCCAAAACTTTAGCATAAATTTTACAGTCAGTATTAATTAAAGAAATAGGTCGATAATTTTTGCAAAGGGAAGGATCTTTATCTTTTTTAGGGATTAAGCATAACATAGCCTGTGTGAAAGAACCTTGGGACTCTCCCTGAGCAACAAAAGAGTTAATCAAAGAAAATAAATGTGGCAACAGGATATCCTTAAAATGGAGATAAAAACGAACCGTAAAACCATCTGGACCCGGAGTTTTATCTTTGGGAAGAAGAGTAATAGCATTAAGTAATTCTTTCTCCGAGAGAGGAACGTCCAGGGAAGAGAGATCCAAAGAACTATCCAAGGACCTAGGGAGAGACTGAAAAAAGGAGTCAATTTGAATGGGCGAGGGAACGGATTCAGGCGTATAAAGTGAGGAGTAATATTGAACAAAACAATCGAGAATTTTATCGTCAGTATACTGAGGGTTCCCATGTGAGTCAGTAATAGTTATTATTTTAGACTTTTGTTTTTTAATTTTAAGGTAAGTAGCGAGAGACTTGCCAGCCTTATTGCGTCCCCCATACATTTTGGAATGAAAATTGAGAAGGTTATTACACGCAGAGTCCCAAGAATGTTTGTTGTATTGCATTTTTGCCTTGATGAGGGAAGAGAGTGATTCTGAGGAATTAT
The DNA here is from genome assembly GCF_964204655.1 of Triturus cristatus. Classification (NCBI taxonomy): domain Eukaryota; kingdom Metazoa; phylum Chordata; class Amphibia; order Caudata; family Salamandridae; genus Triturus; species Triturus cristatus. Next base: position 905,471,415 of record NC_140580.1, read on the forward strand.
TGGTAAAGTAGAGATGCTCTAGGTCTTTGATTTGCTTAAGAATTTGAGTCGACTTTGATGAAGCTGTTTTCCTTTTCCGCGAAACAAAAGCAATAATAAAACCTCTAGCAGCAGCCTTGAAGGAATCCCAAATAGAGTGAAAATGAGAAGTAGAATGGAGATTATTTACAAAAAAATCCTTAGCAAAGAGTGTAAATTGCTCAACAAACTGTGAATCTAGGAGGAGCGAATTATTGAAGCTCCAACGCCTGGAGATGGGAGTAGATGAGGGAAAGTCCAAATCAGTAATAACCGGAGCGTGGTCAGATATAAGAATTGAGCCTATTTCTGAGTTGGTCATAAATTGGAGTAAATGCTGCGTGAGAAAAATATAATCTATACGGGAATGTGAAGAATGCACTGGAGAAAAAAAGGAATATTCTAAAGTGTCGGGATGGGAAAGTCTCCATGAGTCTATAAGACCTCTAGAGGAGATAGCATTAAAAAAGGACTTTTGCATCTTATTGGGGACATATCTGGTGTGAGATTTACGATCCAAAAAGGGGTCCATGAGTTGGTTACAGTCTCCACCCACCATCAAATTATCACTTGCATGAGAGGAAAGAAGCTTAGAAAAATCCCTCCAAAAGGATACATCTACACCGTTAGGACCATAAACATTGCAGAAAGAAAATTGTGTATTATTAACAGTAACATCTAAAAAAAGCCACCTACCACAAGCGTCATGAAGTTCATTGTGCAACTGAACAGTTAATGACTTATGAAACAAAATAAGAACACCATTTTTACCATTTACTGCTGGAGAACAGAACGCCTCCCCAACCCATTGTCTACGTAGTGAAGACAAATCTTGAGAGTTAAGGTGGGTTTCTTGTAACAGCGCAATATGACATTTCAGCCTTGCTAAGTGAGATAAGACACGTTGTTTTTTGACAGGGTTACGAACACCTTTAACATTCCAGGTAATAACACGAAGACCGTTCATCTCTGGAAATAAAGTAAAAATAAGCAGAAAGGAGTATGGAATTTAAGACAGAGTAGAGAGTGAAAAGCAAGCTGAAAAGAGAAGTTGAGAGAATGTGACACTGAATAGAAAGCAGGAAACAAAGAAATTAAAGCAGGTGACCACCACATAAAAAGTGATAAGGATATAGAGGAAGATAAAAACAAAGAAGTACCAGGTTCGGAAATAGAAGAAAAATAAAATGTGGAGTGAATCAGATAGTGAAGATGTTGCCAAAAAAATAGAGATGATAAGGGTAACAAGAAGTGAGGAAAGGGAGGACAGGCAACAAAAAGGGGGGAGAAGCGAAGAGGAAAAAGGGAAAAATAGAGAAAAGAGAATAAGATAGAACAAATACTGTACATGTTGCCAAAAAGGTAGAAAAAAAAGGAGCAAAAAGAGAAGGGAAAAAGGATGAAGGATAAGAAAGAGGAAAGGAAAGGGAAAGGAAAAGGGAAAAACAAAAGTAGAAAGGAGAATAAGAGGGAACCAGGTCCCCCAAAAAGTACCAGAAAAAAGATGGCAAAAAGCCAAGAGTCTTTAACCATATTACACATCCAAACGAAAAACATTAATGTGTGAGAGGGGCAACGCAGAGCAAGACAGCCGAACTCGGAGGATTCAACAAGAAAGAGCAAGCCATCATGAACAAAATAAAAGAAAAAGGACAAACCATGGAATGAAGTATTTAACAAAGGCAACAAAATAGGACCAGTAAAGGGACTTACCAACCAGTTAGGGAGAGAAAAACAGCAGCAGGGTAAGACACACATTATATACCACAGAGCAACACGAATGGTAACCTTGACAACGACACCAAAAGGGGAAGATCTGCAAGGAGAAGAAAAAAAAAGGAATGAACACAAGACATGTAAGAACTAACCTATACAGTTTAAAGTCGGGTAAACAAGATACAGAATGTTAAACAATAGCAAGAAAAAAAACAATTAGGGTTTGCTCAGTTCCATGAGTTCTCCTTTGTGAGTATGAATAAACTTCTTTAAGTCTGCAGGGTCTTCAAAACTGTAAGATCTATCTTTATAAGTCACCTTGAAAAAACAGGGGTGGATCAAACCATAACGTGCATTCATGGCTCTCAACGCAGGACGGAGGTCCAAAAATTCCTTTCGACGAGAAGCAGTGGGCTTGGAAACATCCTGAGTGAAGAAAACTTTGTGGCCAGACCAGATCATTTGCTTATGTTGCTTGGCTGTTTGAAGAATCGACATAAGGTCTGAGTAAAGAAGAAAATAGGCGATGATTCCCCGAGGTTTAGATGTAGTAGAGGTGTTCCGTGGCCCCAGACGATACGCGCGTTGTATGTTAAAGTCTGAAGATTTCGGGAGGCCAACAATGGGAAGAACTTGAGTTTTCAGAAAGTGGATCATATCCGCCCCTTCAGAACCCTCCGGAACACCATAAATGCGGAGATTGTTGCGCCTATTGTGATTTTCTAAATCTTCTGTGACTCTTTTGAGCTGGCTGATCTCCTTAGTGAGTGTGTCAACTCTTGCGACTACATCCTGCGCATCACTGATCTTCTGCTCAACATCAGAAAGTCTTGTGTCTAGACTGGACCATTTATCATCTAGCCTCTGAAGAGTAGTAACAGTGTCTGTCATGAAAGGACGGATAAGGCGTAATTCCTCCATGATGTCTTCAAGAGTAAGAGGCAATGGAGACTTACTAGGGGAAGGTGGGCCTTTCTTGGACCGCTTGACAGACGAAGAATTAGAGTCTTTACGACCCCCTGAGGAACCTGCCTGAGGTTTACCTGAGTGCGCAGTCTCCATATTGAAGAAGGTGCAGCAGAAGACAACAGAGGAAGGCAGACCACCACAGCAGCCAACACAGCATAAATGGCGAAGCCACAGTAATAAGTGTAAGTATGGCGCAGAAATTTGAAGGTTTCAGCGTAACACAACAGTGCACGTCGTGGAAATTTAAGGCGCTTAGATACCACAGGGAAGCAGTGAATTGTTGAAAAAAGTGGACGTCAGCACCAGCAGCACCAGAATAGAGAAGACCATCCGTCCCGAAGATTCTGCACCACACGAACAGAGCACCTCACAAAACAGACAGCACGACTCGCCGCGCAAATTTCAAATAAAGGGTATTTGACAATGTTCAATGAGAGTGCTCAAAGTCGTTAAATTAACATGTTTGAAAAAAAAAAAGAAAAAAAAATGCCAAAACACTGCATCATCCACTGTCAGACAAAGAGGTCGAAGGAAAAGAGAAAAAAAAAGCAGCCTGCAGTAAAAATCTCCTCAGAAAGAACTGCACTAGGCATATTTAGACAGGCTTCAGGAATCCCACTGCTCGAGCAAAACCCGATATACAGATACATCAAAACTGGAGGAAGTACCTGTTGGGCTTGAGGCACCATGCCAAGAAGAGAAATGTCCAAGAAGCAGTTGGGCAAGGAGTGCAGCTCAATGCGCCCGTATTCCTCGCGCTGCCGCCATCTTAGGTGACACGTCTGAGGAGACACGAGCGTAACGATAAAAGGAGATGAAAACGCACTCCACTGGCGCCACGAAACATCCTTCGTGATCCTACTGCATTCCGTCACCGATAGCCGCCGAAAGAACCGGCTGACACAAGCTCCGAACGTCAGGGCACAAACATTGTATCGGAGACGCTCCGGAGCTTCAAAAGAATGCGGCCATCTTGATTGCGTGCAAGCCACGCCCCCCAGTATTAATGTTTTTAATGTGCAAAATATTTGTTAGTACATTTTAAGTTGTTTACTTTTAGAATGATTTGTTTTTTGAAGATGATATGTTCTTGGTATATATATATATATATATGTGTATATATATATATATATTATACACACACACATATATTTGCTGTACTTTATATTAGTGAAAAAAATTGAAAATATAATATCAATTAAAATTATTAGTTTAATAATCGTTTTTAAGTAGATATATGTAATTATACACATTAATTATGATATGAGTGTTTAACTTTTTTTATTGAGTTTATTTGTTATATTTGTTAAAATATATATAAAATCTATTTTATCTTTTTAAATAATGTTACTATGTATTATATTTAAAATGTATTAATTTGTTACAATTTTATATTTTTTCTCAAAATGTTTGTACTTACCATTATACGTATAGTATGAGGATATTTTTTACATCAATATTTGGGTGAGGAAATATTTTGGGGTTCGATATTGTGTTCGTGAACCCCCTGTGACTTGATGGTAGAGCTTCGTATTTATGCATGCAAGTATGTATTGGTTTTCATGTAACACAAACATAACTTGCGAGGTGCTGAGGGCCTATGGATTAAAGTTGGAAATATGAAGAATTTAAGATTGTACAGTTATGGTGTAACGTTGTGTGAAAGAATACTGCCTGCATGCAGTCAATCATCTTTTGAGTCAGGTATTGCATTCTGGACTGTGAGGAGTACAGAGGAGTGAGGTGGAAAGAAAGAGCAGCAATCTGTCTGTTAGGGATAATAAATTAAAGGTAAACCAGAAGCTGCGGTCACTCAATTTTTGACATTGAAATCTTTGACATTGACGACGAGTGGCGAATTGACAGGTGTGAGACTAACGGGTGACACAATAGTGCTGGGAACATCTGACCCTGTGGCTTGATGGTATAGTTTTTTATGTTTGTGTGCATGCATTTATGTATTGGTGGTTATGTGATACACATGTAGCGCTGGAGACACTGAGCACCCATTTGTTGAAATTGGGATGGTGAAGAATTCAAGAGTGTATAGTGGCGTGAGGGTGCCAGGGTGGTGTGTCTTTTTCTCTAGCCCGGGGGCTACTTCATGAAGTGGAGGGTTTTCAGCACCATTCTGAACCGAGTTATTGGGCACCGGAAAGCTGTTGTTCTAAAAGTTGGGGGATGGAAGAAGGTGGACTCCCATCTTTCTGTTATTTTGTGCTCCTTGAGTTTGAGGCTGGAGATGGCTTGATTCCTTGTGTTACTCACTGTCATTGCTGTGTTGCTCTTATGTGCGATAACTTCGACACCCATTGTTATGATTCACAAAAAACAGGGATACTAAAAATTATATTGAAGCCTTCATGTCCAATACATAGCAACACGTTGTTCTTTACAATATCCTGATGAAGAGGAGGTATTAAGGTATCAGCAAAAAGCAGATAAGTGCCAACACTCATGGAAACAGTTGCTCTGTCACATCACTAATTCAAGTGATTGGACAATGAACCACCTGTGAGTGAGATTGTGTGTGGGACCCACCAGGTCCAGAGGAAAGCACCACAAGTACAGGAAATGGTGCTGAAACATGTTAATTGATGATTTGCTAGTGTGTGCAGCAGTATGCTTTCAGTTTGTGGAATCCCTGCTTCCTTCACATTTTTGAATGGGGCCGTTCTTACAAAGAGCCTCTACTGTATATACAGACAAACAGTACCTTAACCATACTGAAGAAACACAAGGAGTTCCGTGTAATGCATCACCATCAGCACTTTACACCTGAGGGACATTGCAGGATATCACCTGGGGGGAGATGGCTAATGCTGCAAGTCAGTGGTCTTTTGTTTTAGCTCGTCAGCTGCCATTATTATTGCGTTCTTCATGTTTGAGGATGTAATTCTCTTTGTTCGACCATCAGATTTACACATAGATTAGATTTTTATCTTTGAGCTGCTTGACTGGGAGCATGATGTACAACAGACCAGCAGTTGGTTAAGTTAGAACTGGTCAGAACATGTGGTTTCCCCGGTTACACTTACAAAATGTCTAGTTTGTGTACTGCTCACAGGAGTAAGGTTTTTGTGATGCATGGGTAGGGCCACTCGAATTTGGTGGTGCTGTGGTATTTTTTACATAATGATGGATTTCCCTAATTTGCAGCATAATGCATCATCTGTTGCATAATGAATATAAAAAATGTGGGGGCAGATTTACTTAGACTTTGTGTTGCCCTTGCATCACACAAGGCGTCACAAGGCAACACAAATGCTTATTTGGGATTTACAAAGCTAGGCATACCTTGATTTGTGTGGCCTTGCTTAGCATTGTAGATTAATGTAAGTTGTAACACACAACATACATTTAAAATAATATTTTACTTACCTCGTCTACCAGGGACAGTCATATTCCAGCTAGTTGTACTCCCATGTTATATTACACTAATTGTGAATAGTATAGTGTTATTCACCATTAGTGTAATGATAAAAATTGACAGAAATCAATAAAAATATCCAATCATCGGCCATAAGGTCCAGCTGCCCTGGTGTTTCTGGTACTCATTTTGGTACCTCTGGGAGAAAGGGCATTGGCAATGGTCGCAAGGGGCAAGCCAGGGTCGCAGCTGCATCCCCTGGTGGCCCCTAAATGAGTTCCATGGGCCCAACCATTTGCGCACTCTGGAACATGCGTGGACAGATTAAAACAGTCATGCTTGTTCCAGGGTGTGTAGAGCTCAATTTTGCCTAGTTTACTCACAAGGTTTTCACCAGGTTTTCGCTGCTGGAAACCTGTAGGCCAATAGGGATAGAAAGGCGAACTGCATTTGGGCTGAGCAGTGAGAGCAGCACAGCTGCAGAGCCCAGCTTGTGGGCCTGAGTAGTCAAGAAGCTAACATTCAGGATCCAGGTGAGCCAAGTTGGGTACAGGAGCCTTAAGGGGTTCTCTCTGACGTGATGAATTATGAGAAAAGCATTCACCATTGCTGGGCATCTTCTTGGCACAGTCATAACGGCAGACTCACCTGCTTCCACTGTGTGTCACATGATATTAGCTCCCATCACACAGTCACCTGGAGAGGAGCCGATATCACACGGTGCACACACACTCAGCTGTAAAGCCTTGCAGAGTGCAGGTTTCCAGCCATTTGTTTGGAGGTTATGCGCAGCTGATGTCCATTACAGGGAGTGAAATCTCAGAAGCTTTGTTTTCTGGTGTTTTATGGCAGGAGGTAGTGTATCTAAAGTGCCTCAGGCTGTGCTCGGCAATAAGTCTACTTCATAGCCCCGCCCCATCCTCACACAGTTAAAATGTTTCATATGTTAGGAGGTTTGTAATGAATCATTCTCACTATTTATTACAATCTCTAGAGGAGGTAAAATGCCCAAAGGAGCACTATGCTATATTATATTTACATGTCTCTGAGCACGCCATCAACTTTCTCTTCCTAAAGCGCTAGTGGAATACATTTTGCACCACTATTATCAGCACCTGAGATGCATCTGTCATTAGTGGTCTGCTCTACATCGAACTCTTTGGGTGAACTGGGGCTTTACAGGTCATCACAAGGAATCGGAAGGACCTGTGACGTGGTTTATATTATCCACTGTGTTACAGGAGGCACCGACCATTCAATTCCCACTTCCCCCACCCTCTCAACCAAAGACTATTGGATCACTCCAAAGTAGCCTCAGTGAATGTTCAGACTCACCTTTCTAGTCAACAGAAAGTAAATGGCCATTTTGAAGCCAGATGTTGCTCAGTTGTGTGTAGTTCTGTCCAAGGATGGGCCGGTACCAATGCTCATATCCCACAAGGGTAAAAGCAGTGTCTGGGGCCATCCTGACACATGGTGGTAATTCCTAACATACTGTGGGCATCATTTGATAGGATAGTGACAATTTTCAGCATTGTTGGGGCATCCACAGCATAATGGTGTCCACCATTGGAAAAATGACATTCCTGGAATAATGGATGTAAAACTTTGCATATGATGGATATCCAAGGCTTAATGGTCGCCACACCTGGTATAATGTCAACCTCTGCACAATCATGGTTATTCTTGACAATGTGTGGGCTTTCATTTCATGATGGTTCCCATCCATGGCATACTAGTGATACAAAAACATGTCATGTGATAGGCTTGCTTGATATGTGATGATAAGACATAGATATGTCTGTACGTGTAATTATAGGACAATAAGGAAGGTGATTACTTGATGAAAGCAACATCCTCATCGTTTGGGGTCCATAAGTTTTTTTATTAAAATAAGAAGCTACTACATTTCTGCACAGCAATACTTTTAGCATGAAAACATGCTTTTGCTGTAGGGAAATGTAAGGTTATTTTTTTATCCAAAATGAAAAAAACCTTGTGTTTGATAGTAAACTGTTTGTATTTCCAGGAGATTACACACAGATGTTTTTGAAGACAAACATATTGCATTGCCAAAGCATTTTCATGAATGTGTAGACTTATGGAGCACAGACCTAGCTACAGAGGTGCCGATTCCGATCCGTTAAAAATATTCCCCGTACGAATCGTATCCGGATTTTTTTATGTACGAATCGTACAAGTCCCGTACAAACTGGCAAGTACGATTCGTATGTTAAAAAATCCATACGAATCGCATTGGGAAAATTCCCCGACACGTCCTCGGGTCGGAAAAAGTGTCCGACACGTCCTCGGACATTTTTACGTACAAATCAGGAAAATGAAGTCCGAGCGCGCAAGTATGATCCGTCCCGTCCGTCCGAATGCACAACCGTATGGAAAAAACACCGTACGGAGCGAACTCCCATAGCAACCATAGAGACGTCCAAACATGTGCCCGCATACGCGCCGAACACCCACCCAGCCCACCCCCCCAAGCACGCGCCGTACCCCCAGCCCCCCCATGTACGCGCCGTACCCCCACCCCACCCCCGTAGGCACGGAAGTAGCCCCACCCCCCATAAGTACGGAGCGTACCCCCACCCCGTGTAGGTACGGAGCGTACCACCACCCCCGTATGTACGGTGCGTACCCGCACCCCGTGTAGGTACGGAGCGCACCCCCATCCCCCCGTATGTACGGTGCGTACCCTCCCCCGTGTAGGTACGGAGCGTACCCCCACCCCACCCCGTAGGTACGGAGCGTAACCCCACCCCGTGTAGGTACGGAGCGTACCCCCACCCCCTGTGTGTACGGTGCGTACCCCCACCCCGTGTAGGTACGGAGCGTACCACCACCCCCCGTATGTACGGTGCGTACCCGCACCCCGTGTAGGTACAGAGCGTACCCCCACCCCGTGTAGGTACGGAGCGTACCCCCACCCCACCCCGTAGGTACGGAGCATACCCCCACCCCGTGTAGGTACGGAGCGCACCCCCATCCCCCCGTATGTACGGTGCGTACCCCCACCCCGTGTAGGTACGGAGCGTACCCCCACCCCACCCCGTAGGTACGGAGCGTAACCCCACCCCGTGTACCCCCAGCTATGCGCTGGGGGTACACACCGTACATACGGAGGTTGGGGGTACACTCCGTACCTACACGGGGTGGGGGTACGCACCGTACATACGGGGGTGGGGGTACGCACCGTACCTACACGGGGTGGGGGTACGCTCTGTACCTACACGGGGTGGGGGTACGCTCTGTACCTACACGGGGTGGCGGTACGCTCTGTACCTACACGGGGTGGGGGTACGCTCTGTACCTACACGGGGTGGGGGTACGCTCCGTACCTACACGGGGTGGGGGTACGCTCCGTACCTACGGGGTGGGGGTACGCTCTGTACCTACACGGGGTGGGGGTACGCACCGTACATACGGGGGGTGGGGGTACGCACCGTACATACGGGGGGTGGGGGTATGCTCCGTACCTACACGGGGTGGGGGTATGCACCGTACATACGGGGGGTGGGGGTACGCTCTGTACCTACACCGGGTGGGGGTACGCTCCGTACCTACGGGGTGGGGGTATGGCGCGGACATGGGGGGGGGTGCTGGGGTATGGCGCGGACATGGGGGGGGGGCTGGGGGTACGGTGCCGACGTGTAGGGATGGGGGTACGGTGCGTACCGGGCCGCCTTTTCGCCGTGCATCGTGGCGTACTTAGCTTTTCCGGCACTTTTTGGGTCCCGTAAAAATATTGTCGTGCGAAGTGCTGTGGGTACGAATCGTACTTGCTGGTCCGTAAAACGCTGCCTGACTCCGTGCGAATGTCGCGTACGCGGTGTCCCGGATCAGAATTGCGGGTATATTTTAGCCGGTCGGTGTTTTTTATGATTCGTACGGAAATGGTGTTTATGTACGAATCGTACTTGCATGTTTGTAAGGTATTTTTCCCGGGTACAAGTCGGACGGAGAAAACGCTCCGTCCGACGATTCGTACCCGGTTTTTCCAGGATCGGAATCGGCCCCCAAGTAGAGCAACGCCAAGCAAGGATGACAATAAAGAAGAGTGTAAGCACAAGATGAAGTCAAGAGGCTATCATTCCACTTGATATGGGAGTGGAAAAGGTGAGAGGGGAAAGGTTGTGTTTGGCGCATAATAAAAAATCTCCTCACCACATTGTCTATTTGGCATGGCCATCTCACCCTCTTGGGTGACTTCAGTCTCTCAGCCAATGCACGCTCAAAAAAGACAAGAAACACCCTCTTCAACCTCATCAATAAACTCAACGTGGTACAGTATGTCACACAATAAATATACTCAAAAATCCACATCCTCAATCTTGCCTTCTCTACATTACCAAAGTTCCAGTTCAGACCATTCATACACATACCCTTGGGCTGGACTGACAACTCCCTTATCCCTGGCTTCCAGCTCAGCCTACTACTAACAAGCCAAGTTGAACATGAAAGAGAAGACCAAACCTTCACATCCTTTAAAAACTTCTCCATTGACAACCGAATGCATGAACTCAGCTCTCACCCCATCAACTTCATGTCAGATGCCAACACATTTCTAAACTACTTCAACAATTTTTTTAAAGCTATGTGAACATCCCCTCCCCAATTACAACAGTGCACCATGCTTGTGCAAGCCCACATATTCAGCAACCTGGCATTCTAAAGACCTTGCTGACAATAAACAATCCATTCGCAGACAGGATAGAAAATGAAAGAAAAATGTAACTCCCAAGGACCTCTTGATTCTGAAAGCCCTCCACATGACATGAAGACAGCTCATCACATCAGTGAAACCAAAGTAATATACCATCACCATCAATGACGCCACAAACAGAAGTAGGACACTCTTCTAGACAGTCGAAAACTGCATCAGTCCCCTGCCAGAACCTCCTATTCCTCAATCCACAGAAAAGTGCAATGACATTAACCTCTTCAGTGAAAAAATACAGACGATACATCAGCCCATTGATGATATGAAGCCTGCTTCATCTCGGACACTCGCCACTTTGAGTAGAATGCTGCAGTAGTCAACCTTCAAAGCCCTGTCTCTCACAAATCTAGCTCACATACTTCTTCAAAGCCACTTCATATGAAGATGATGTCTAATGATCGTCCTTCATCAATGCTCTCTCTGGGGATGCTCTCTTACACCTACTTACTATTGTCAATGCCGCCCTCACTCGAGGCATAGTCTCAGACGCTCTCAAGACTGACCAGATCCTTCCACTTCTAAAGAAACCTACACAAGACCTTGATGACCTTGCAAACTATCGGCCCATCACTCACCTACCATTGCCATCCCAGCAGGGACGCTAAACATCCTGTGATTCTGGGCAAACCACTTAATCTCCCCGTGCCTGACAAAATGAATGTGTCTGTCTGTAATGCAACTGGTGCTCCTGTAAAGCGCTCTGATACCTTCAGATCGAGTTTGCGCTATATAAAACTCTTTTAAAAAATAAAAAACTTTCGAGGGCAGGATCATTGAAAAATCAGTTGATTTTGACACAGTCGAGTTGTGAATATGATTCACTGGCAACGCCCTTCGCTGGTTCCTATCCTTCTTTTCCAACTAACACCAGTTTGTTTACATGTGTGCCTCCAGGCCACCAAATATCCCTATCTCATGTGGAGTCCCCCCGGGGTTCCATACGGTCTCCTGTCATCTCCAACCTTTACAAGGATCTGCTTGCTGCTCTACTCACAGATAACAGCATCAAGATTCACCAATATGCCAATGATACACAACTCTACCTTAAAGTCCACTGTGCTTCAGATATCCAATGCCTCAAACAATGCAAGCACATTATACAAACCTGAATGTCCAGCGCCTACCTGAAGCTCAACCCAACCAAGACAACATTCCTAATATTTGCCAAGGACAACAAACAAGATACAGTACAAACCTGGCTTTGAATCCTAGCTCTCACTAAATGCCAGATCACTTGGATTCACCCTGGACACCAGCCTCTCCCTCAAGAAACACATTGCCAAATAACACAAAGACAGCTTGGTACCAGCTCTCCCTTCTAAAGAAAGACAAACCGTTTCTTTTAGAAAGTGACTTTGGAACTGTTCAAGCCCTTGCACTCTTGTGTCTGGATAGTGGTAATGCCCTACTCTATGTCCTCCCAGACTCCACACTGGCACCCCTTAGGGTCATTCTACGTGCTACAGCACGTCTAACCCCAGGACAGAAGAAATATACTCTCTTAAACCCTACCTTGATAGAGCTAAACTGGCTCCCCTTATCAGCCAACACCATCTTCAAAACCAGCTGCCTCATTTACAAAGCCATCACAACCAGCACCCCAGCTTATCTTGCAGACAAGCTCACCATCTCTGGTGGTTCTCAGCACCCCCACAGTGAGGACACCATCAGACTGCAGACTAAGAAGTGTAAAAAACAAGAAAACAGATCTTTTCCATCTATACGCCCATGGTCTAGAACAACATCCCCCTATCAATCAAGACCGCCCCAGCGCTGCGCCGACTTGGGAAACAGTTGAAGACTCACCTCTATAAAGAGCACTACATCACAACGCATTAACCATCTAAAACTCCCCTTCCTCTCCTATTACTTACTAACTTTAATCTTGCCTCTGACCATGCACCTCGCTCAGCTGTCTTTTGCCATGGTTTACGCTATAAGAAATACTATATACACACATACAGGCAGACTAAAGTCTTTTAATAAAGATGATGATGTGAGCTGGAGAGGAGAATTGCAATGGATCGATGGACGGATGCGACGCTTGACTGCTGGGTGTGCAGGGGAAAGATTGGAGGAAGAAAGGCCTACATGCAAGATAAGAGGTTGAACGGAATGAGTGGAGTAGGAGTGGGGCAAAAGGAGGGCTTATTTCGAGAGGGGCTGGTAGCCAGGTTGGTTGCATGCTGAAGGCCTGTAGTTGAGGAGCAGGATCTTCTAAGGGCATTTGTGCCCAAATGGAGATGTGATGGTCTCTTCAGTGGGGGCCAGTCACTAAGAGTGACATTGTGCATAGAAGACGCTTCATTGAAGTATAGGACGGGTATTTAAAGCAGTCACTTGAGTGATAATTCGCACTGATTTAGGAAAGTCAGTGCTGATGTCTCTATAGTGTAAAAGACCACTTTCTGCTATGACTGTTGTTTCATGACTTATGGGGTCGCGTTTCGTTGTCTACCTGTGTGAGGGCTGTGCCTGTAAAGTTGGGGTAGCTTCTCTCCTATCAGAATCTGGAGTGCTACCTCTGCAGCACCAGCCTGGCCAATCTGTCGGCCGCCTGGGAGAGTGACCTCTGTGCGCATCCACATTGTCATACCTTCTACTACCAAGGAGTCCTAAAATACAGCACATTACCTACTTGGAAGGGTCTGGAAAAAACATAAAATTGGTGCCGTGGGGGAAGTGGGGAAAGATGCTATAAAAGTTTCAGAAAGTGATGGTCTTTATAAATACTGGATCTGCCCCTGTCTTTTTAGACTTTTATTAGGAAAACATGCAACATTTTGTAAAATGGCGGAGGCAGCATACTGCCCGTCATACCACCACACTATTCTCCCAGATGTTTTGTGCAAATACAGTGCCTGATCACACTCACTTTAGTTGAAAGTCTGTAGTATTCACCAGTGTTGGTACCTTCGTTTCCCACCATTTCTGAAGTTTTTTGAGGCACGTTCAGCCCCAGCATCTCTGGGCAGGGTAGGACATGCTTGGCACAACGTAAAAGTGTTGAAATAGTTCACAGAGGACTCCTCAAAATCTAGGATCTGTGAATCACTTTAGCTTAAAGTATGCTATTCAATGCACAATTTAGCCCTACTTCTACAAAACATTCCACGGGGAGTTGGCAGGGGGGAAACGAGGTGAATCGTCTTCTTCTGCCACTGTTCACAGGAACGCTCTAGTCCCCGTCATATTGAAAGTGAAAGTTCAAGCGGCGAACCCGCCTTAATCTCTGGCGTTGACAAAAACCTGCTTCCATTGCTGCAAACCGCGCATGTGAGATGTATTTCAAGAAATTTAGAAGGTCGACTTGGAGATGGTTCCGGGAAGATGAGACAGTACCAAGAAGGAAGAGAGAGGGGGTGTGATTGTTGCACTAGTTTCTGTGTGTATATTAGTAATATCACTCGCCTGTTGTCCTGCTTGATTTCCCTGGTATTTGTTTTGGTACCAGAGCTTTGACAATGACACTCCCAGCCTCTGTGCAAGCACCAAAAGGTATATTTACCCAGGGAAACAAACACAGGGAACCTGTGTGCGGGTTTAGCAAGTAGTTTCGATATCAAGTTCTGTGGTCTAATAATTTCCAGCTGCACAAGAAAAACAAGCCACTTTCTTTTAATATTAACCGACTTCTGAGCACTATGCATACAAACAACTACACAGAGCACAAAAAACAGTACAACAGTTTCATTTTCCCAACCACTAATAGGAGCATCACATGCCAGCTGCTTTCTGGCTTCAAATCCTTTTTGTCTTTATCCAGGAGCGGCTCGTATTGTGGAAAAGAGGCAGGGGCGGGAAGGGCGACAGAACGGAGATTAAAACTTTTCTTACAGAAGAGGCCGCTGCAGGCAGGCACAGGCTCCCAGCCTACCCTGCGGCCAATCTTGAAGCTGCTCTTACATGAGAGCAGCTCCAGGATTGGCCTGCGCACCGATGATCAGCGCTCCATGACAAACTGGGAGTCTGTGCCTGCTCTCTTCAGCCCCAGCAATGCAGCTGGGGTTAGAGAGGGTCACTGCGCATGTGGTTTTCGGCTGGCCTAAGACCTCCGCCAAAAAACCACATGCACAGTATAGGTAGAGCCCGCCACTCCCCCTCCTGCCTATTTTAACCGTGGCCCAGACCCAAGCATACTAAAATGGGGTTTGAACCCGTTTTGCTACTGTTTTATTTTTACATTTTCTTAACGTGCTGGCATGGGGGCGACGCTTCTCCGCCCTAGCGGAGGAGCTGCTGCTGGTTTTATCGGCTGGCGCCTGCTTTGGAAGCAGTTGAATACATTGTAATTGCATTTATATAGCGCTTAATACCCCTGATGAAGCATTGAGATGCTGTTTGGTAAGTAGCATGCTACTCCAAAAGTCAAAAAGGATTAGTGGTGGATTAGTATAGGGAAATATGAGTTAATTTGAGCGGTGGACATGCAAGTCCGTTAGTTGGCTTGAATTGGATAATGGAGGGATAGAAAAGGGAAGAGTCTAGAAAGTGTTATTTGGGAGATCGTAGTGGTAAAGTGGGTTGGGGTGAGTAAAAGGAGAGATGGAATAGGGAAATGTCTCTAGCAAGGGATTAGGGAGATCATAGTAGCAAGATGAGATTTGGGATGAATCAAAGGAGGGATACATGAGGGATACATTTAGAAAGGGTTGTTGGGGAGATCATAGCAGAAAAATTAGGTTTGGGGTGAGCCAAGGTGGAATAGAAGAGGGTATAATCTAGAAAGAGTTATTTTGGAGATCATAGTAGTAGAATGAGGTTTAGGATGAGTCAAAGAGTAGAGGTAGAGGATGTATTGAGAGGGGTATAGGATGACAGAGTAGTGCATTGCAGAACCTAGAGGTCCTAATGATCCCATTTCTGAGAGTCCCCTCCATCAGGTGTGTTAGTGATTGGCAATAGCCCTGTGACAAACATCTGGTTCTTGCAATCTGTTTAATTCAATCAGAATTCAGGTTTGTTTTTTTCACTCACAGGTGAAGTACTGTTTACGGCTCCCCAGATTGAGATGAGCATTGCAATGATATTGCTATTGCCAGTGAATATTGCTACATTCTTTTCTGGTGGAAAACCAGATGAAATTCATATTGTTGTGTATTCTACATCAGGCTTTGTATCAAAGGCACTCAGGGTCTCCGAAGGACACATGCGGACATTGTGTCTCCCCGCATGCCATCTTCACTCTTTAAATGCCTTATAGTCAAATATAAATGGGTTGAAGCTCTTCCATGGTGCTGCCCTGGCCTGTGAATGTTCTCAAGTCCTCTGAGGCCCAGCTATCAATAACAAAGCCTTTAACTCCTGGTAGTTCATGCTGTAGAGTCATTACTTTGATTACGTTTTCCTCTTAGTTGTGTTTTTGCATTTTGCAAATCAGTTTCCTGAAAGTCATGGTTCAAGCAGATTAGTTTACCTAGATCCAACATCCCAGAATGTATCACAGTAGGGTAGGTGTTAAACCCACAAGGAGAATATGCTCTCGACTTTCTTCTTCTCAGTATTCAATCTCTTTGCTAGCAAATGTGCCCTGTGCCTTCGTGGTCTCCTTGAGCATCACTCTCTTAACCAATCAAGGTGAATAATCTTTATAGAGAAATAATATAGTATTTGGGGTCGCCAACAGTGTTTGAAACTTCAAACATTTAAAAAAAATTTTTTTTATAGTATACAACAAAATGTGTAGCAGCAGATACTCCAGAGCAGCCATACACACCAAAATGTCGATAACAAAACATTATACTTTTCCCATTGTCTACCCGGGCGCCCACCTTAGGTCCCATTGTTATGGCCATCAAAAGCAATTGGTCCTGGGGTGACACCCTCCAGTAGAGTAGATGGGGCGATGTACAGATGTCCACTGTAAGTGTTCCATTTGCCCCAGATCTACTTCCATTTCTTAGGGCATCCCCTGCCTTCATAGATAACTTTCTCGGCCACCGTACACCATCCCATGTCTCTCTTCTTCTCCCCTATGGTTGGTGCCATCGATGCTCCGCACTGTCTGGCAATATTACGTTTAGCAGTCATCATCCCCATAGTAGTCCAGATTTGCTCCTTGTGGCCAAAATCCGTAGCATCCCATACGTTTAGAAGACACCACTTAGGTGAGCGCTGTAGGTCCCTCCCTCACACCTCCCAGTAAGTTTTAATAGCCAGACACACCCATAATATATGGTAAAAAGATCCCTCTTGCCTGCACAACCTGCGAACCCTGGAGTCTAATCCCCTGCCCATCTTAACTAAGGCACTGCAGGACAGGTAGGACCTATGTAGTATTCTTAGTTGTATCAATATGAGTTTAGATGATATCGCAGCTTCTTTGGGGGAAGCCAGGGCCTCTTGCCAGTCCTCATCCTCCAGTTCCCCTAGATCGGTTTACCAGAGTCATTGGAAAGAGTCAGGGGAATTATTGATCAGTTCCTGGTAGGTCAGGAAGACAGCGATACGTCCCATATGTTCAGTTAATAGCCTATCTTCCAGTGGGGACGCCTCCGAGAGGTCACTTCCCAGTGGAATAGAAGTCATTAGTGTGTCTAATTTGCAGGTATCTAATTGTTTCCTTGGTTGCCAGGTCGTATTCCCGTTGTAGATCCACGAATGGGATGACCTCCCCTTTAGACCATAGGTCCCCCCACTCTAGATATACCTATGAAGTCCCATTTATTGAAGCCTGGGCTGGTGCTTAGCACACCAAGCTTTTCTGTGTCCCACAGTGGCATAGCTTGGGTTACTTTATTGTGCCACCCCAACTTTTTATGAATATGATGCCAAAGTATGATTGTGTGTTTTGTTGGTCCTGTAAAACGGTGATACTTGGGATTGGTGTACAGTGCCACGTGTATCCCCTGGAATCAAAGCCCATCTGTCCATTCAGTATGCAGGCTCATCTTGTGGTCAGTGTACCCACTGGTTTATGACCGCTAGTTTCGCTGCCCAATAATATGTCTGGATGTTGGGCAGAGCGATCCTGCCTGTACCACAGCCAGTGTGGGGAACATGCACTGACTCATAGTCCCCATCTGAGTGCCGAACCACGGCGCTCAGATTAATCATGACGCTGCTACAAGCAGTGTAGTGATTGGCTAGAGGAAGCCTGTGTGCTTCCTAGTTCAGTTCCAGGCTCGTCGGAAGGGAAGCGGAGGAGAGAAGGAATGTTGGCCGAACTGGTAAGTGCTTTTTTTGGTTTTCTACACCCCCTCTCCTGACCCATCAATACCCCCACACCCCTGCCCCGCCCGCTACCCCAATCCATGCCAGCCGCAACTGTCAGCCAGCAGGGCACTTGAGTCGTCTGTTGTGGTCGTGGGGTAGTATGGGTGTTGGTAATAGGCAGAGAAGGCCTCAGCTATATCTTGTGGGTCTCTCAATCTCTCTCCTGCCTCTGTGTGAATCATGCCCACCCATCATCTCCCTGCTCACGCCTATCAAGCCAAGCCAACAATATTCCTGCTTTGTCTCCTAATTCATATATTTTGTGTTGCGTCATGGAATGACTGTCTTTTGCTGCATTTGTTGCTAGGTCCCTGTATTCCTGCCTCTTAAGGTCTAGGGTGTGTTTGGTGGTCTGGAAGTCATCTCTTACTAGTTTAGTCTCCAGATCTAATAGTTTGTTTTACAGTGCCTCTATCACCGCCTGTTTGTCACTTTTGTGTCCGACTGTGAGAGAGAGTGCCTGCCCCTTTTAATAACTGTCTTGAAAGCTTCTCAGAGAGTCTGTGGGGATTCAACTGGCGATTAGCTTTCTTTAAAGTAGCATTCCTTGGCCTGTATCAGCCCTGCTCTTATATGTGGGATTTTTAGATATCAAGAGTTCAGTAATATGGTCTTTCAGGGGTGCGGAGCACCCATGATATAGCTGGCCCATATTGGAGAATGATCTGAGATTCCCCGTGCAAGGTGCCGTACCTCTCTAAAATTGGACATGCATCCAGCCAATGTGAAGACAAAGTCTATTCGAGAATGACTTTTATGTGCTCCTGAGTATAATGTATATTGTCGTGTCAGTGGGTTGTGAGCCCGCCAAACATCGACGACCCCCATGGCTGTCAGAAAATTCAGCAAGTAAGAGTGACTTCGGGGGGTGGGTTGGGGACACCTAGGTGGGCTGGGATCAGTCATATCACATAACGTCATATTGAAATCTTCTCCTATTAGGAGCTCTCTGTCTGGCAAGATTAGTTTGCTCAGGTCTGGTAATGCTACATTATGCAAAGCTGGCGGTATGTAAACTGGTAATATATTCACGTCTTTCCCTCCCATGGGCTGTTACTGCAGAGTATCTACCCTGTGCATCAACCCAGGTCTGTTCCACTATAAAGGGGAAAGTTTTCCTCAGAAGTATTCCCACACCCCTTGCTCCCGAGGTGAACCCCACGTGTGCTGCCAGCTTATATCCCCACCTGTCTATGGCTTTGCAGGAGTTGCCTACTAGGTGTGTTTCCTGTAGTAGGACTACGTATGGCGCATGGTGTTTAATCTTTTGAACTACTATCCCTCGCTTTCTTTTGCTCCCCAGGCTGTTAACGTTCCAAGAGAGCAGTTTCAGTGAGGGGATGGTCATGGTGTCAGTCGTGTTTCAGTGGTGGGGTGTAGCTTTCTCTCACTCCCCCCATGGTAGTCGGTGCATCAACATTGGGAAACTGGTCAGGATGTAGCGCTTTCCCCCCTTGCCACTGTGTTCTGTATGGTGCATTGATCTAACTGCTGTGATATCCAGTGAGTGAGTCGGAGACTGAGAACGGATCTTATTTCTTCCCATCCCTCACACTCCACTATGAAATAACTAAAGAACTCTACTTCTAAAGTAAGCTTTTTTGTCTGCCTTCGAACGTAAATTCTGGTACGAAAGCGAAGGTACTGTTCTCATATGCCACTGGTGGAGCACTACGGGCTGTCTGAAGTATGATGTCTTGGTCGTGAAATATGTGGGCCAGAATTGGTCTTGGGGTGCTGCCGGCTTCGATCTACCCGCCTGTACTCGATGCACTCTTTCCACAGAGAAGTATCGGGAGAGAAATTGAGGCTGTAGATGTTTTAGGATCAGGTCCTCCACAAAAAGATCTACTGCCGGTCTCTTTGCATGATCAGCGATGCCAATAATTCAGACATTATTGCATCTAGACCTGCCCTCGTAGTCGTCAAGTTGGGCTTCTGGGTTTATTCATGCTGTTTGGAGTTTGCTGACTTGTTTTTTAAGAACTTTTGTGTCGGTCTGCAGATTTGCCATTGTCTCCTCCACCCCTTTCACTCCTGTGTCCATATTCCGAAGGTCAGCCCTGATGAGAGAGACCTCTGTTGAGACAGAGTCAATTTGCACTTCCAGGGATGTGCGCACTCCATTAATTGCTGCCATAATATCATGAAGCTTGAGGTCTTCCTTCTTGGATACCGGCCGGGTGAGAGATTGCAGCTGGTCTTGAGAGCTCTCCGCTGCCTCTTGATTCTTTTGACACGAAAATATGTCCAGTTTAGTTTGGTTTGAGCTGCGCATACCCTTTCCTCCAGTCATCTTTGACTGATTGCAGAGGGGTTTGCCCAGGTAGACCGATCAGGGTAAATAGCACACTAGGGTATTCCTGGCCACTTTCCTGTGGGCTCTCCATTGCCCCACACACCCTGTCGACTTTCTCCAAGTGACCTCTGGATTCTGCTCATCTCCTGCACATTTACTGGGCCCTGCTAGGGTTGTTGTAGCACATGCTATCAGTTCTGCTAAGCTCCGGACACTAGTGCTTTGAATACTCTGGCCTGTTACTGTGTCTATACTGCTGATGGCTGCCCGTGTAGGGGATCAGGTCACTAGTCGGCGTGGATACCCTGGATTGGGCACAAAATCCGTCTCCACCGCCATCGAGCTCGGCTCATATCCCCATGTTGCCTGGGTTTGCCTTCACTATCGGCCGGGTTCATTGCCTGGCTCCCATCTTACCTCACCAGAGTTAGCGCTGTTGTGGGCTTCACTTCCTTCCCAGTGCATGGTGTGGGCCTTCTGCATGCTCGGTCCAACTCCAAGGCCGCTAGGCCTGGATAGCTGATGGATGGCAGAGGGGGGGTAGGAATATTTGTTCGCCAGGGCCCGCTGGAGCTTTGCTGCCCTATACGCGGGGCCTGCACACTCCTGCCAGGTACCTCTTCAGCAGTGCTCCTTCTATGTCGACGGGCCCGTCTGGAGCATGATGCGGATTGCTGTGTCCACAGTCGGGCATAGAGGCAGTTGGACGGAGAGGTCTGGCGGACGGTCCGAGAGGGGAGAGATGCCCTGCCCCCGGTAACTGTCAGAGTTTTGCTTCGGTAGACACGAGGCCTGTGCGCTCTCACCAGTTATGACGTCCCAGGCCTCCAGTACCTCTAGGCTGTTTCTTTTCTATGACCCCGGTCGTGCCTCTCTTGGATCACTCGGTCTCTTCTTCCTGCCTCTGCCAATCTCCTTCTCTGCGGATCACTCCTCAATCACCTGGTACACAGTCGTGGGTCTCGATGTGGAGATTCTGTTACTCAGGCGAAGGCTTCTCTGCCACTTCTCCCCTTGGGTATCCGCCGCCTCACTGAGTCATTTCTCCTGATTTCCCTGGCTCGACTGTCTCCTCGTCCGGCGGAGATTTGGGTTCCCGCTGACTTACTGTCACGAGGCCCAAGCCTGGTTGCCTCGGTGCAGGGCCTCGGCAACATGATCCACGGCGAGCAGCTCAATCCAGTCTCTGGCAGCACCAAGCAAGAAGACCCAACATCACCTCTTGCTTAATCGGTCCGGAGCTCCCCCCAGACAGCATTAGGCGGTACAGGGTGGTTTCCAGCACCGCACCTCTCATCTGTAGCACCTAATACTTGGATGTTGTAGCAGATGTCATGGGATTTTGGCAGGTGGCTGCAGGATCCTATCTAGGTAGTGGCCGTCTTCCTCGGTAGCTGTCCACACCACCCTTGAGACTTCAAACTTGATCTTTTCCAAAACGGTGTATTGCTTCTTTTCTTATACAACACATTATTACACGTTTCATTGTTTTTTGCTC
Organism: Triturus cristatus; assembly: GCF_964204655.1. Taxonomy (NCBI): domain Eukaryota; kingdom Metazoa; phylum Chordata; class Amphibia; order Caudata; family Salamandridae; genus Triturus; species Triturus cristatus. The sequence continues at coordinate 905,493,232 of NC_140580.1, forward strand.
TTTCAAGGCTAACATATTTAGCGTTCTAACCAGTTATTTCGAAATAGACCACCTGCTTCTATTAATAAAACAAAATTAAGTACATTCTATGTGGTATTTATTAACTTTTTAGGTGGTAAGTTTTTAAGAATGTAGACTGATTACTACTCAATTGCAAGCCACCCTCATCCTCCAAAGTTACTTGCAGCCCTTCATTTGGTATTAACGTGTTTGTCTTGTATGGCTATTTTGTTTTCCATGTAGAAGTCTCAGGCCTGTGTCTGGGTCTGTGTGACTCAATTATGGGAACTTCCTTTATTTCAGAGAGACTGGGTATGTTGGTTTCTCTTCCACCCTCATTCTGCATCCTAATACATCTTCTCGCCAGCTTGCCTCCAGTGCTTGTCCTTTAAGCAGCTGCTTTCCTATACTCCTCTTTTTCTGCTTTTCCTTCATGCCTTCCAAATACTTCAAGGAGCATTTAAACAGTCACTATTGACACCATAGTACGCATGCAAGAATTACTACACCAGATGCCATCTGCAATGGAGCACCAGCAATCCCAGCTATGTTTCAGCACTAGTGGGTCTAGTGACAATGAGAGCCTTGTATTAACTGGCCCAAGGAAGACTCCACAGCATAACATCTATTTTGGCTAAATACGCAATGGAGAAGTCAAAATGTCTAGGTTGCCATACAGTCTTTGCTTCAAATAGAAATAAACACAGGACTATAATGCAGGTGTCCTTATTCAGTACAGTCACAATCTGAGAATGAGAGCTATTAACGTGGTCCTTTCTTTTCTATATACAGTAATGATTTCATATTTCATTGCACCACCACTACGGACAACCCCTCCCCGACAATGGAACACCTCAACTTCACACCTCAAACTGACGGCAAGTCAACCCTCAGAACAACCCTCGATTACCAGCCCCCAGGACCACGCCTCAGCTTCTGCAGCTCCATCACCGACTTCATCACACCCCTTGCCATTGACCCCAATGACTTCATTTTCCTTCTGCAACTTCAATTTCCATGTCGACAACCACAGCAACAGCAACACGACGATCCTCCTTGAATGAATGAACAACATAGGACTCACTCAACCCTTCCACAACCCCACACACACGACAGGACACACACTGGACCCCATATCCAACTCCAGCAACCGAGTCACTTACAGCCACCTCACTAGCCTCCCCTTGACCTGACCACTTTATCATCCACTTCTACATCACCAACACACACACCACTGCCCATGCTCAACAGAGAGCCCCCCACCGCACCTGGAACAAAATAACTGAAACTCAATGGACCTACACCCTCAATGGCTCCAACCCTGACCCCGCCACATCCCTCGACAAGGAGGTCAGGAACTTCAATGCATGGAGCACGAATCACATCAACAATGTCACCCCCATCAAAGGCAGCAACCACAAAAGGTCTACAAAACAGGTTAGCTGGTACACCGAAGAACATAGAACGGCTAAACGCATTTGCAAACAGCAGTAAAGAAAATGGTGCACTACCAAGGACACCACCGACAGAACCTCCTTCAAAACCTCCCTAAACCACTAACATCAGCTTCTAAGGGAGAAGAAGAGAGAGGCCATAGATGCTTGCATTGATTCCAGCTCCAACCACAGCAAGGAGCTCTTCAACATCATCATGGAATTCTCCAACCCTGCAGACACTGGGAACAGCATAACCCCTTCACAGGAGCTCTGCGACAGTCTCACCAATTACTTCATTGACAAGCTCTCCATCATCTACAAAAAATGTCGACCCCCAACCCGAGCCTACTGACTTCCTCAACCGACACCCCCCCCCCACCACTGCAACCAGCACAGATATCAAACTGTTTACTAGGAATCTGCTCACGATCCAGGAAACCACTGCCTTAATGAACTCCATCCACTCGGGAACACTGAATGACCAATGCCCACCCTACATCTTCAACCTTAGAAGAGACAACATCAGCCCCAAACTCACCTCCCTGCTCAACACCTCAATAACCATGGCCATGTTCCCAAAAGACAGGAACCATGCCCAGATCCAATCCCTACTCAAGAAACCATCAGCTGACCCCAGTGAACTCAAGACCTATCTCCCTGCTCCCTTTCCCAGCCAATGTACTTGAGAAAGCCATCAACAGACAACTCACCACACATTGCCAGCAAAACCACCATATCGACTCCTCCTAATCTGGATTCCACAGCAACCCCAGCATGGAGGCTGCCCTGATCACAGCCACAAATGAAATCCAAGCCCTTATTGACCAAGTAGAGAGGGCGGTCTTGATCCTTTTCCACCTCTCAGCAGCGTTCAACACAGTATCCCACCACACTCTGATCACCAGACTACATAATATCGGTATCCAAGAGAACGCCTTCAGATGGATCGGCTCCTTCCACATTTGAAGAACCCAGAAAGTACGTCTACCTCCGTTCACCTCTGAACCCAAGAAAATCATCTGCAGTGTCTCCCAGGGCTCATCACTCAGCCCCACGCTCTTCAACACCACATGACCTTCTTGGCCAACATCGTCAGATCCCACAGGCTCAACATTATTTCATACGCAGACAACACTCAACTCATCCTCTCCCTCTCTAAGGACCCCACCACCACCATCGTAGCTAAATTCCACAGGTGTATGAGGAGCGTTGCCAACTAGATGAGAGACAACTGATTGAAACTTAACACCGACAAAATGGAAGTACTGATCTTCGACAAAAACTCCACCCAATGGAACGACTCCTGGTGGCCTGTGGAACTAGGACCAGCACCCTCCCCGTCTGACCAAGCCAGAAACCATGGCATCATCCTTGACAGTAAGCTGACATTGAAGTCCCAGGTCAACGCAGCCTACTCAGCCAGCTTCTTTATGCTATGAAAGATCTTCAAGTGACTCCTCACAAACACTAGACGCACCTTCACACAAGCCCTCATCACAAGCAGACTGGACTACTGCAACGTCCCCTACTGTAGGATCACTACACACCTCCTTCAGAGACGGAAGGCCATCCAGAATGCTGCAGCCAGACTCATCCTTGACCTCCACTGACAGATCCACATCTCCCTATCACCTCGGGGAACTCCACAGGCTCCCAGTAAAGAAGAGATGTCAATTCAAGCACTGACTCATGCATGCAAGGCCCTTCACAGCATAGGATTTGCCTACATCAACCACCGCCTGAACTTCCATCAGCTTCCATCAGCCAGCCAGACAACTACGCTCCCCCTCCCTATCGTTCGTCCACACTCCCCGCATCAACAGAGGCTCGAGAGGAGGATTCTCCTTCTACTACCTCGCAGTTAAAGCTTGGAACAACCTCTCCCTTCTATACAGGAATTACAAAGAACAATCAAGACCTGGCTATTCAATTGGGCTATCCCACCCTGCAAGCACCTGGATACCCTCTCAGGTGATTAGTCGCGCTATACAAATCGACTGACTGGTTGATTAATTGATTGAGTTCATACGATCTTTGCCTTCTGTGTTTGTTTCTATAAAATGGAAAGAAACACAGGACTCCTTTGTTCCATATCTGGAAAAAACAAATATGCTGTCATAAGATCCTGCCAAAAGCTTAAGATAAGAAGAATATGCACTTGCCTCAGCAGCAGTAAGATGAAGCCGCTAGGAACATTACAATCAAAAAATAATCTTACTTAGCTCTGGGACAGTGGAAAGCCAAAAGGGGCTGAAAGAAGTTACCTATTATCGTCTTAGGTTTTTGTGCTGCCATCTTCGGGCCTAGCAACACCAAGCTACAGGCATCCATTTTAGAGTCAGGCTTGCGTCTGAGACCTGACTTTGAGATATAAATAAAAAAGGTAACTTGATGCGGTCTTATTGTTGACAATGCATGTATAAGATAATGAATTCAATGTGCAGAAAGTGTGATGGTTTAATTTTTTAGTTTTTCAGACAATAAAAGAGTCCCTCTTCCAGTGAAAGCACCTCCCTCTTGCATCCAGTAGAATCTGAAGGATACACCCATACTCCAATAGGAAGACTGTGAGACCAAAATAGTTCTGATGGCTGGTTCAAAATGTGTTTTACAACTTCTCAAACCAGTGAATGAATGGTCCCTAGCCAATGAAGTAGTTGGCTTAAGAAGGCTGACCCAAAGCCAAATATATATGTGGATTATTTATACATTTTAGAAAACTAGGTTTTGACTTGATACCACCACACCTCCCAATGGAGAGTAAGGGAGGGACAGGAGTGTGGGCAGTCTTACTAAACATAATCGACCACTAACGTAAGGTCAGTGGCACGAGAAGCAGGATTCCGCTTACAGGATAAATACTATTTTTCTTTTCATCAAATGCTTGTTAAAAAGAAAGTGTGGGTTACAATTGAAATATCTAAGGTTTTTAAATTTCATTTTTACTCACTAAAAACAGATTTTAAATTCACAACTTTTAACGGTTGGTAGAAAAAAACAGAATCTTCAAAATAGTTTCTTCTGCGTCCAGGTAGCTATAGAGCTGCACATCGCTGTTACCCACGGTTACCTGTATAGCCAGAACTCGGGCGGGTTGGTTCCACTCAGTGATCTATAAATCCATTCTAGGCACCACAAAGCAGATAGTTGAATTGCCTATAATTTTACCAGATGACACCAATGCCATTTTATTCTAGGCCTGGGTGTTTTCACAATATTCTAATGCATTCTGGGAGTTGTAATATTGGTTCATTCCAATCCAAGCAATTAATCTACAGTGTCATGTTACAATTGAAAAGGAAAGGATGGGTCCATCTTTGTCACCCGGGGCTCGCCTAGGGTCAAGTAAGCCAACCTCTTAAAAATAGAACATATGATTGGCTTCCAAGTCGTTATCAAACCTCACGAAACCTGATTACCCATCGAATGATGGGATCAGTAGACCATGTTTACACTGGTTGCACTGCAGCACTAGGCCCTGTAATAGCACCAACTTTTTTTCAGAATGGAGGAAGGAAGCGAGGGCATGGTGTGGCTTGTTAGTTCTATGCTTAGATCCAACTGTTCTGCAACATCAATGCAGTGTTTTGTTGCCTGTGGGGCTAACCAGCCACTAGGACAACATCTAAAAGTGTTGATGAACTATTGACTCCTGACAAGGCCCAACTTGAGAAGACTGCAGGGAGCTACACGTGTGTGCCTGTTTGCCTTGTGTTACTCTAGGCTCTAGATTCAGTGTCACCCCTGTGCCCTTTGTTACTCTTTGCTGCAGAGGGCTCTGCATATCTCACGGGCGTGTATAATGATAACTCCTCCTCACCACCTTTACCTCTTTGACATGTTACTGTCTGCTATATAGTGATAGCTCGCTTTCACCACATTTAACCGAGTGATGTATTACTGTTTGCTCTATAGTGATAGTGTACTCTCTCTGCCATTAACCGGGTGACATGTTACTGTTTGCCCTATAGTGATAGCTCCCCATCACCACCTTTAACCATGTGATGTGTTACTGTTTGCCCTATAGTGACAGCTCTTTCTCACCACCTTTAACTGTGACGTGTTATTATTTTCTCTAGAAGTATAGTTCCTAACAATGAGACTTGGTATTGTTTGCTCTACAGTGGTAGCTCCCCATCATCACTTTTAACCGCGTGACAGGTTACTGTTTACTCTATATTGATAGCTTCTTCTCACCCCTTTTAACTGTGTGCCATGTTACTGTTTACTCTATAGTGATAGCTTCTTCTCACCCCTTTTAACCGTGTGACATGTTAAAGTTTGAGCTATAGTCATAGCTCTTTCTCACCACCTTTGACTGTGATTTGTCACTGTTTTCTCTATAAGGATAGCTCCTAACTATGTGACTTGTTACTGTTTGCTGTATAGTGATTGCTCTTTCTCAGTCCCTGTATGATGTGTTACTGTTTAAGCTATAGTGACAGCTCTTTCTCATCCCTTTTAACCATGTGACGTGTTACTGTTTGCTCTATAGTGATGGCTCTCTCTCAGTCCCGATGCCTGTATGATGTGTTACTGTTTGCTCTATAGTGAAAGCTCCTTCTCACCCCTTTTAACCGTGTGATGGGTTACTGTTTAATCTACAGTGATAGCTCTTCCTCATCCCTTTTAACCATGTGACGTGTTACTGTTTGCTCTATAGTGATAGCTCCCTGTCACCACCTTTAACCGCGTGACGTGTTACTGAATGCTCAATAGTGATAGCTTCTTCTCGTCCCTTTTAATCATGTCACATGTTACTGTTTGCTCTATAGTGATAGCTCTCTCTCAGTCCCTGTGGCTGTATGATGTGTTACTGGTTGCTCTATAGTGAATACTCTCTCTCAGTCCCTGTGTTAAGTGTATATATTTGCTCCATACATACAGCTCCTTCTCACTTCCTTTTACCATGTGACATGTTACTGTTTTCTCTTTAAGAATAGCTCCTAACTATGTGACTTGTTATTGTTTGCTCTATAGTGCTAGCTTCCTGTCACCACCTTTAACCATGTGACGGATTACAGTTTTATCTATAGTGACAGCTCTTTCTCACCCCCTTTTAACTGTGTGATGCGTTACTGTTTGCTCTATAGTAACGTCTCTCTCTCAGTCCCTGTGTGATGCGTTCCTGTTTGCTCTATAGTGACGGCTCTCTATCAGTCCCTGTATGATTGTTACTGATTGCTCTATAGTGACGGCTCTCTCTAAGTCCCTGTACGAATGTTACTGTTTGCACTATAGCGACGGCTCTCTCTCAGTCCCTGTGTGATACGTTACTGTTTGCTCTATAGTGACGGCTCTCTCTTAGTCCCTGTGTGATACACTACTGTTTGCTCTATAGCGACGGCTCTCTCTCAGTCCCTGTGTGATGCAATACTGTTTGCTCCATAGTGACCGCTCCCTCTAAGTTCCTGTACGATTGTTACTGTTTGCTCTATAGTGACGGCTCTCTCTCAGTCCCTGTATGATTGTTACTGGACGTTCTATAGTGACGGCTCTCTCTTAGTCCCTGTGTGATACGCTACTGATTGCTCTATAGTGACGGCTCTCTGTAAGCCCCTGTACGAATGTTACGGTTTGCACTATAGCGACGGCTCTCTTTCAGTCCCTGTGTGATACGTTACTGTTTGCTCTATAGTGACGGCTCTCTCTCAGTCCCTGTGTGATGCGTTACTGTTTGCTCTATAGTGACGGCTCTCTCTTAGTCCCTGTGTGATACGCAACTGTTTGCTTTATAGCGACGGCTCTCTCTCAGTCCCTGTGTGATGCGTTACTGTTTGCTCTATAGTGACCGCTCCCTCTAAGTTCCTGTACGATTGTTACTGTTTGCTCTATAGTGACGGCTCTCTCTCAGTCCCTGTATGATTGTTACTGGACGTTCTATAGTGACGGCTCTCTCTCAGTCCCTGTGTGATGCGTTACTCTTTGCTCTATGGTGACGGCTCTCTCTCAGTCCGTGTGTGATGCATTACTGTTTGCTCTAGAGTGACGGCTCTCTCTTAGTCCCTGTACGATTGTTACTGTTTGCTCTATAGTGATGGATCTCTCTCAGTCCCTGTGTGATGCGTTACTGTTTGCTCTGTAGTGACGGCTCTCTCTCAGTCCCTGTGTGATGCGTTACTCTTTTCTCTATAGTGACGGCTCTCTCTCAGTCCCTGGTGATGTGTTACTGTTTGCTCTATAGCGACGGCTCTCTCTCAGTCCCTGTGTGATGCGTTACTGTTTGCTCTATAGTGACGGCTCTCTCTCAGTCCCTATGTGATGCGTTACTGTTTGCTCTATAGTAACAGCTCTCTCTCAGTCCCTGTGTGATGAGTTACTGTTTGCTCTATAGTGACGGCTCTCCCTGTCCCTGTATGATACGTTACTGTTTGCTCTATAGTGACGGATCTCTCTCAGTCCCTGTGTGATACCTTACTGTTTGCTCTCTAGCGACGGCTCTCTCTTAGTCCCTGTGTGATACGTTACTGTTTGCTCTGCAGTGACGGCTTTCTCTCAGTCCCTGTGTGATGCGTTACTGTTTGCTCTATAGTGATGGCTCTCTCTCAGTCTCTGTGTGATGCATTAGTGTTTGCTCTATAGTGACGGCTCTCTTTAAGCCCTGTGCCTGTATGATGTGTTACTGTGTGCTCTATATTGACGGCTCTTTCTCAGTCCCTGTGTGATGCGTTACTGTTTGCTCTATAGTGATGGCTCTCTCTCAGTTCCTGTGTGATGCATTACTGTTTGCTCTATAGTGACTGCTCTCTTTTAGTCCCTGTGCCTGTATGATGTGTTACTGTGTGCTCTATAGTGACGGCTCTTTCTCAGTCCCTGTGTGATGCGTTACTGTTTGCTCTATAGTGATGGCTCTCTCTTAGTCCCTGTAGGATTGTTACTGTTTGCTCTATAGTGATGGCTCCCTATCAGTCCCTGTATGATTGTTACTGTTTGCTCTATAGTGACGGCTCTCTCAGTCCCTGTGTGATTGTTACTGATTGCTCTATAGTGATGTCTCTCTCTTAGTCCCTGTGTGATGTTTTACTGTTTGTTCTGTAGTGACGGCTCTCTCTCAGTCCCTGTACGATTGTTACTGTTTGCTCTATAGTGACGGCACTCTCTCAGTCCCTGTGTGATGTTTTACTGTTTGCTCTATAGTGACGGTTCTCTCTCAGTCCCTGTATGATTGTTACTGTTTGCTCTATAGTGACGGCTCTCTCTCAGTCCCTGTATGATTGTTACTGTTTGCTCTATAGTGATGGCTCCCTATCAGTCCCTGTATGATTGTTACTGTTTGCTCTATAGTGACGGCTCTCTCAGTCCCTGTGTGATTGTTACTGATTGCTCTATAGTGATGTCTCTCTCTCAGTCCCTGTGTGATTGTTACTGGACGCTCTACAGTGACGGCTCTCTCTCAGTCCATGTATGATGCGTTACTGTTTGCTCTATAGTGACGTCTCTCTCTCAGTCCCTGTATGATGCGTTACTGTTTGTTCTATAGTGACAGCTCTCTCTAAGTCCCTTTGTGACTTGTTACTGTTTGCTCTATAGTGACCGCTCCCTCTAAGGTCCTGTACGATTGTTACTGTTTGCTCTATAGTGACGGCTCTCTCTCAGTCCCTGTATGATTGTTACTGGACATTCTATAGTGACGGCTCTCTCTCAGTCCCTGTGTGATGCGTTACTCTTTGCTCTATGGTGACGGCTCTCTCTCAGTCCCTGTGTGATGCATTACTGTTTGCTCTAGAGTGACGGCTATCTCTCAGTCCCTGTACGATTGTTACTGTTTGCTCTATAGTGATGGATCTCTCTCAGTCCCTGTTGATGCATTACTGTTTGCTCTGTAGTGACGGCTCTCTCTCAGTCCCTGTGTGATGCGTTACTCTTTGCTCTATAGTGACGGCTCTCTCTCAGTCCATGTGATGTGTTAATATTTGCTCTTTAGTGACGGCTCTCTCTCAGTCCCTGTGTGATGTTTTACTGCTTGTTCTGTAGTAACGTCTCTCTCTCAGTCCCTGTGTGCTGCGTTACTGTTTGCTCTATAGTGACGGCTCTCTCTTAGTCCCTGTGTGATGTTTTACTGTTTGTTCTGTTGTGACGGCTCTCTCTCAGTCCCTGTACGATTGTTACTGTTTGCTCTATAGTGACGGCACTCTCTCAGTCCCTGTGTGATGTTTTACTGTTTGCTCTATAGTGACGGCGCTCTCTCAGTCCCTGTATGATTGTTACTGTTTGCTCTATAGTGACGGCTCTCTTTCAGTCCCTGTACGATTGTCACTGTTTGCTCTATAGTGACGGCTCTCTCTCGTTCCCTGTGTGATGTGTTACTGTTTGCACTGTAGTGACGGCTCTCTCAGTCCCTTTATGAGGTGTTACTGTTTGCTCTATAGTGATGGCTCTCTCTCAGTTCCTGTGTGATGCATTACTGTTTGCTCTATAGTGACTGCTCTCTTTTAGTCCCTGTGCCTGTATGATGTGTTACTGTGTGCTCTATAGTGACGGCTCTTTCTCAGTCCCTGTGTGATGCGTTACTGTTTGCTCTATAGTGATGGCTCTCTCTCAGTCCCTGTATGATTGTTACTGTTTGCTCTATAGTGATGGCTCCCTATCAGTCCCTGTATGATTGTTACTGTTTGCTCTATAGTGACGGCTCTCTCAGTCCCTGTGTGATTGTTACTGATTGCTCTATAGTGATGTCTCTCTCTTAGTCCCTGTGTGATGTTTTACTGTTTGTTCTGTAGTGACGGCTCTCTCTCAGTCCCTGTACGATTGTTACTGTTTGCTCTATAGTGAAGGCACTCTCTCAGTCCCTGTGTGATGTTTTACTGTTTGCTCTATAGTGACGGCTCTCTCTCAGTCCCTGTATGATTGTTACTGTTTGCTCTATAGTGACGGCTCTCTCTCAGTCCCTGTATGATTGTTACTGTTTGCTCTATAGTGATGGCTCCCTATCAGTCCCTGTATGATTGTTACTGTTTGCTCTATAGTGACAGCTCTCTCAGTCCCTGTGTGATTGTTACTGATTGCTCTATAGTGATGTCTCTCTCTCAGTCCCTGTGTGATTGTTACTGGACGCTCTACAGTGACGGCTCTCTCTCAGTCCATGTATGATGCGTTACTGTTTGCTCTATAGTGACGGCTCTCTCTTAGTCCCTGTATGATGCGTTACTGTTTGTTCTATAGTGACAGCTCTCTCTAAGTCCCTTTGTGACTTGTTACTGTTTGCTCTATAGTGACCGCTCCCTCAAAGGTCCTGTACGATTGTTACTGTTTGCTCTATAGTGACGGCTCTCTCTCAGTCCCTGTATGATTGTTACTGGACGTTCTATAGTGACGGCTCTCTCTCAGTCCCTGTGCGATGCGTTACTCTTTGCTCTATGGTGACGGCTCTCTCTCAGTCCCTGTGTGATGCATTACTGTTTGCTCTAGAGTGACGGCTCTCTCTCAGTCCCTGTACGATTGTTACTGTTTGCTCTATAGTGATGGATCTCTCTCAGTCCCTGTGTGATGCGTTACTGTTTGCTCTGTAGTGACGGCTCTCTCTCAGTCCCTGTGTGATGCGTTACTCTTTGCTCTATAGTGACGGCTCTCTCTCAGTCCCTGTGTGATGCGTTACTATTTGCTCTATAGTGACGGCTCTCTCTCAGTCCGTGTGATGTGTTAATATTTGCTCTTTAGTGACTGCTCTCTCTCAGTCCCTGTGTGATGTTTTACTGCTTGTTCTGTAGTAACGTCTCTCTCTCAGTCCCTGTGTGCTGCATTACTGTTTGCTCTATAGTATTGGCTCTCTCGTAGTCCCTGTGTGATGTTTTACTGTTTGTTCTGTAGTGACGGCTCTCTCTCAGTCCCTGTACGATTGTTACTGTTTGCTCTATAGTGACGGCACTCTCTCAGTCCCTGTGTGATGTTTTACTGTTTGCTCTATAGTGACGGCTCTCTCTCAGTCCCTGTATGATTGTAACTGTTTGCTCTATAGTGACGTCTCTCTTTCAGTCCCTGTACGATTGTTACTGTTTGCTCTATAGTGACGGCTCTCTCTCGTTCCCTGTGTGATGTGTTACTGTTTGCACTGTAGTGACGGCTCTCTCAGTCTCTTTATGAAGTGTTACTGGACGCTTTATAGTGATAGCTCTCTCTCATTCTCTTTATGACGTGTTAATGTTTGCTTCAGAGTGAGCCTTTAGTCCCAACCCCTGTGCCTGTTTGACTGCTTGATCAGGAGGCATCTTTCACCCCCTGTATGACTTTTTAGGTCTCGCCTGGCGTAGACTGCGCAGACATGCGCAGTCTCGCTGGCGAGATTTAATGAGTTAGGGTAGATTTCTCTAGTGGGCTTTAAGCCCCGCCCCTCTTTTCCATTGGCTGGTGTCACCGTTTTAACGGTGGCCAGCCATTGGAAAAGAGCGTCTAGTGACGTACACTTTTCTGTTTTAGAGCCGTCCCAGTTGGACTGGCTCGGTTCCTTTACGTTTGTGGTAAACGCTTTTCTTATCTTTATGGGGCCATGTGTTTCAAACATATGGCCCCATAAAGACAAGGAAGCTTTCGTAAAGAACGAAAGTGAAAGCGGACTGGGGAACAGTGTGGGCGCTGCAGGCGCCTGTGCGGGTGGGAGGGCGGGTCATCGGAGGGACAGATCACTTGTTCATTATATGTCCCAAACGACTCGTAAAAAATAAAACTCGGGTTTCATTTCACTATGACGACACACCCAGACTTTCTAATGTATCTATTATGCACTGTCTATGTTAGGGTCCTGTACCGACCACCTTCCTAATATTAGCCGTTGGAATATTGCAAAATCTCCAAAAAATTCCCCGGTATATGGCAACAGCTTCAGTCTAAATTCCGACTCTTAAGTCCAGCATAATGTTAACATCTACCGGCTACTTACATAAGCCATCCGTGAAATTCTCCTAATGTCAGTTCTCGTAATTCTAGTACTTCCGGGTCACATAACCAATCCCACGGCTGAACATATTCCGGCAGACGTCTGGAAGTGGGAGGTACCGCTATTGAAAAGGTAATCCGGCACTGAGGAATCTGAGCCAATCCTAAAGCGCAGCACAACATTCCGAAGTGGTGATTGGTTGTGGAGAGGTTGAGTCGTTCTCTGGCAGCCGTCGGCTGTTGCCCAAAAGGAAGGGTGGCGCTGTCTAACTTTAAAGAAGCGTTAGCCAAGGGTAGAACTGTTGAGCTTGTCTTGGAGAGGCGTTAATGCAGCCACCTCCAGTTGTCTATGGAGGGTTGGAGGGAGAGGGGGCTGGAAGGAAACGTGGAGTGTTGACCCTGGGTGTGCACGTGAGCGGGGTTGATTGTAGTCTTTAATAGCTCTGACTCTCTCCAAGGGCATTTAGCGCTTTAAATTAGTACCAGTTACATTACACTAGGTCGTCCTCAGAAATTTTTCCGGGGGTGGGGGGGGCTAACCTGGCAAATGAAGGGGCGTGGCTAATGTTAATCAATAGGGGCGGGGCTAACATGGCAGACAATCAGGATCGAGTAATGCTCAGGCCAAGCTGAGAAAAACAAGCATTGGCATAGCCAAAAGGTCTCGCCTTTGGGACCTTATAAGTATTTAGTTATGCAGCAGGTCCCAAAGGCGAGACCTATTGGCTATGCCAATGCTTGTTCCTTTGTGCCACAGAGGGAGCTTCCTCTCACGCCCTGAGCCTGTATGATTTTTCACTGTTTGCTGTAAAGGGACCCTCTCTCACATCTCCAGTTGAAAATACTTACATCAATTTAAATAACCTTATCTTCTTTTTTTTCCCCAGAAGTCGACGCGGACACCCCGTGCCCCGGAGTCAAAGACCCTGACTGCAAATGTACTACTGCAGGCTATAAGTGCATTGACCCTGGATGCTCGGTCTGTCTTAGGGTACCAACCTGCGGCAAAGGGATGGAACTTGCAAGATCAGGTAACATCGCCTGTACACGACAATGTATTTCTATTGGTTGGCCGGTTATCTCGGCGTCGCTGGTTGCTGTTGTATCATGAGTAACCCAACCCTTTTGGATGGTGTTGCATGTTGCGGCTTTAGCCAACTCCAATAGGTTAGCAATCTAGAGGGTTGAGAGCTTGGTGAAGAGATCGTGTGTTACCTGTATGTTATTAGGCAAGAATGTAGCATCCATCTGTGCAGCAGGTGCAGCGGCACCGACCCCCGGAGGCCTGATCCCTGATTATTGCTGCAATTCAATTTAAACAGCGGCATGGGTCCCAATTCCATGATGGCACCTGGCCCATGACACACAGGATACACCACTGGTTATAGGTCTGTACATCCCTGTGGCTGACATTGTTTTTTTCATCTGAAGTGGTATTGAGTTATCTTTTAATAGCTATCGAAGCAGCAGAAGACAAAAATGCAGAAAGTATAAGCTGTCTTTGTCAAATTCGGATACAGAAGGGGATATATTTTGCTTTAACTGCAAGACAGAATTGCCCGTAAGTCTGATTTTGAGCACACCATTTCTATGTGCCTTGTTGTAAAATAAGCAATGGATTTAACCCAGATCTTTGATGGGGGTGAATCTTTGATTTACTCAGCATTCTGTCAATCATCTTTTCTTTTTGCCTTTGTCACCCTATGTGAGAAGGATATGCCCAGACGTGGGTCCCATGCTCACAATGCTGCAAGATTCAGGCTAGCCTGGCTGATATGGGGTGATACCCTGAAACCGATCCCAGGATGCTTTTTTCTGGTCCAGGGAGGACCTTCCCTGGCAGTTCGGGCTGGACTATCCCCATAGGGAGCAGGGTTAAGACTGATTTACATATGACTGGATCCAAACTGGAATGGGATGGTGAGCAAAAAAACGATGGATTTATCCCATATCTGTGACTGGGGTGAATGTTTGATTCTTTCAGCATTCCGTCCATCATCTGTTCTTTTTGCCTTTCTCTATCACGCAGTGCAGAAAGATGGCTTGCTGTGCTGCTTCACTTTTTGATAAATGCGCCCCTTAATATGGCAGCCATTTTTAGAAGCAACGTATTAGGCATATTGAATCAGTAAAACAATGACACAGTATGCACAATATCATTCGAAGACGAAGCTCAGTAAACATTTTACGAAGCAGCCATCTTGGAATGGTATTGTGTATAGGTTGACATTGTTGTACCGATCCAAGTTGATCATAATTTTCAAATATGGAACACATCTTCAAAAGGTAAACCATTATGAGCAATGGCATTCTAATTTGGACTTCTTGCTTGGAAGCAGTGACTACACAATATATGGTGCAGCGCAGACTGAATCAGCAGCAAGTGGCACATTACCCTGTCTAGGGAGATGAAGGACAAAGTTAAACAAAATGGAGGAAAGAAATGAAAAAAGGCCTATAAAAGGTAAAAAATGAAAGCCTAAGGGCCCAACCCCCTCAACCCTCCCACTGAAGTGCACGCATTTTCTAATGGATGTGCACATCTGACCAGGCAAAATACCATCACTCATAGAGAAATAGAGCCAATGGCTGAATTGGGGTTACCTTTCCCACATGCTGTTGGCTGTCTGTGGCACAAGCAGAATGTGAATGACACACTAACAGATCTTAGGCAGCCCAAGGCTGATTAAAAGTCCGTCTATGTATCTATTTTTACAGCACATGTTTTAAGATTCTGCAGAAACTAAACCAATCAGTTTCTCCTAATGGGGCCCTGTTTTACTAGTATACGGCTTACGCAAATTTGATACATGTTACAGCACCTTGAAATGCTTTCCACTGGGTCCCAGTTGCCCAGTGCGTTGCATTTAAGGTTCTCTGCTTTTCACACAATGGCCTTCATCAGATAAGATAAGATAGTATTTGTAAAGAGCACTATACCCGAAGGTGTCAAGGTGATAGGCAGATACAGTAAGGGAGAGAAGCGCAACAGCAGATTAAGAGGGAAATAGCCATGTTTTCAGGAGTTTCCTGAATCTAGGAAGCGAGCTTGCATTGGCAATAGCTGGGGGGAGTGAGTTCCAGATCTTGGCAGCGGCCACCGAAAAGGAGCGGTTGCCCCATCTGGATCTGCGAAATCTGGGCAAGACCAGTTTGGACTGTATGGATGATCTCAAAGTCCTCCCTGGAGTATACTGTTGAAACAATGATTTGAGTTGGGAAGGGCCATTGCTATGCATGGCCTTATATACTGTACTTAGGACCTTGAATGAAATACGCTCCCTGATAGGGAGCCAATGTAAAGAACGGATCCCTTCTTTGACAGACTGATGTTCGGGAATGTTTAAAATCAGTCTTGCTGCTGTGTTCTGTACCACCTGGAGATTGTTCAGAGATGTATCGGTGATATTAAGGTATAGGGCGTTACAGTAGTCGAGATGAGAGGTAATCAAAGCGATGATAGTGGGCCGATGTAGTTCTGAGGGAATGAGTGGAAGAGCCTTTCTGAGAGTTCTTAGAATATAGAAACATGTGCCAACTTTACGATTGACTTGGGCAACAAAAGTCAGACCCTCTTCAAAGATTACCCCCGGATTTTTAGCTGTTTTTACTGGGACTGGAAGAGGCCCGCATTCTGTTGGCCAGCCGGCCTTAGACCAGATGGAATTCTGTGGTCCAAAAACTAATACCTCGGTCTTGTCTGTATTAATTTTTAGAGAATTGTCCTTCATCCAACAAATGATGTTTGACATACATGTATTGAACCTTTCTGCGAATAGATGTAGGTCATTGGTGATAGAAACAATGATTTGGGTGTCGTCCGTGTAGGAGAGCACCTGAAATCTGTAGGATCTCACCAGTTCGGCCAGAGGGGTCACGTATAGGTTAAAAAGAGTAGGGCTGAGCGAAGAGCCTTGAGGTACCCCACATGGGAGAGCAAAAGCTTTTGTTCTGAAGCCTCCACAACTAACTGTGTGCCTTCTATCCATTAGAAAGGACTGGAGAAGCTGCAAGGCTTTTCCCGGGACCCCCACTTCCCGCAAGCGTTGGACATTGCGCACTGAGGAGACGGTGTCGAATTCTGCCGATAAGTCGAGCAGAATCAACACTGCAAGCCCCCTTTGTCTACCTGCATCCAAATGTGGTCATAAGCTGTAATGAGGGCAAATTCTGTACTGTGGCTGGCGCGGAATCCAATCTGGGAGCAATCTAAGATTTCCCGTACGTCAATATACTTCATCAGCTCAGTGTTAATGGATTTCTCCAGGATTTTTCCGGGGCAGGAAGGAGGGAAATAGGATGGAAGTTCTTTAGCTCCAGGGGATCGGCATTAGGTTTCTTAAGGAGCGGGAGAACAATTGCTTCCTTCCAGATAGCTGTATAGCAGCCGGACGTGAGTATTCAATTGTATACCTCGTACAGGAAATTAGCTGCTAAATCTGGTGCCAGTTTAAGAATGGAGGGCATGCAAGGATTGGAGGGCGCTCCGGATTTAAGGCCAAAGAGGAGATCTTTAATTTGTTGACTTGAGATAGGGGAGAAGGAAGACAAAACATTCTTGCTGATGATCTGTGGGTCTTCCACCATACTCAGTTCAACCCTGTCCTCCGTGATTTCCTCACTGACAGACACCTTGTCAATAGAAGGAGCAAACTCATGGAAAATCTGCAGGACTTTCTCTTGAAAATAGGTTGCTACGTTATCGCAGAAATCTTGGGAGGGATTCATGGGTTCTTGCTGGGGAGGTTCAGAAATTTCCTTAATTACCTTAAAGAGCATACTGGAGGAGTTGTCAGCTGACATAATCTTTCCAGTAAGGAAACAAGATTTAGCCTGGAAGATGGCGCCCTTGTAGTTCCGTAGCAGTGAACGCTGCTTGGCTTTCTCCTGGGGGCAGGGGTTGACGCATCATTTGCGTTCTTGTCTGTGGCATTCACGCCTCAGGGCCATGAGTTCATCCAAGAACCATGGGGCGGAGGGTTTAATTCTTTTAATAATACAGATTTTTGAAAGGGCCAATGTGTCTAGAGCCTTGTTGATCCAATCCCAGAAGCCCTCTGCTGTGTAGGGGGGAGTGTTGTGCCCTAAAGTGCCTGTGCAATTTCCTCTCTCCCTATCTACCCTTCAGATCATTTTGGTCAAACACTCTTGCCCCATCCACCATTCCTCCTTGTATGAAAGATAGGTGCGGGGACAACTCCTTTAGAGTAGCAGGTTCTCATCTCTGGAGCAAAGATTAATCTGTTTCTACGACAGTTCAAAGACTTTTACGCCTTTAGGAAAACTCTGAAAACCTCCAGTGCAGCTAACTGTTTCTGTCTTCCACCGGTCTCTTGGGGCTTGTCTTCTTGGTTTGTTTCCCCGTTCCTAGCGCCAGGAAGCCTAAATGCGACATCTTGTCTTTATTTGGAAATAAATATCTGTACCCAAAGGAACCTGTTCTAACACCCTTAGAATAATTAAGGATTTAGAAAAATATATTGAGTTCAAATGGATGCAATGAGGAATACATTCAGCTCTTTGTGGCAGCTGCATTGCTCACTGAGTAACAAAATGATCTCAACAAAACATTAACCCACTGAGTTATGCTACATACAATACAAATATGTGCCCATACCGTGTGCTCCAGATATCCTTAGATATCTACATAAGAAACAGTTGCACACAAGGGGCCTCCTTTATGAACATTTTTGCATTGAAGCGTGAAAACAACGATGTAACACTTTTCAGTGCGCCCTCCTTGCGACCCCATGGATGCGCAGTATTTACTATACGGCGCTCCATGTCGCAAGGATTTTCAGATACGTCAGTATTCCTGACGTATCTGTAGGTTCAAAAGTGGCACATTGCTGGGGTGTGTCTGAAAACAGGCGCAACTCCAACAATGTGTTGTTTCACATGGGGCTTTGTGAAAGGGCCTACGTCACTCTTACTCCTGCTGTAAGAAGCTTGTGATAGTGAGTGCCAATGGATGCTCTTCTAACCTGCTATTGGCATATTTTGAATAAGCTGTTTGTATGTTGGCATTTCTATCTTAATATGCTTTTATGCGAGGCAGTGTGTAAAGTCTGCTGGTGGTGAATGTGGATGTGAATACAGTGATTTTCAACGATGTTTCATTTTTGTGCTGCCTTGAGTGTGATATCTTGACAAAGTCTTGCATGTTATTGTATATAATAGTTTCAAGCCCTCCCGAAAATCTAAGGTATGATGGACTCTCTGTCTGCTCAGCTGTCCAAAAGTAGTTTTGAAATGGAATGAGAACAAGCAGGGGTAGAATGACCCTAATACATTTTTAATTGCTAAACCTTTTCACATACTGCATTGTGCTAGACTTTGCAGTCCCTTCGCACATGCACGTACGGGCAGGTAAGAAGACATATGTGTACACGTGGTGCTGGTATATGGCCAATATATAGTCACAAAATGACTGGCATGGAAATAACCTCAAATAAGGGATGTCACATCCTTAACGCCACAAGAAGGTAATAAAGGCATCAAAGGACTAAGGGCCATATGTAGATAATTCCTATTTACCGATTCCTAAATACCGAATTTTACAGATTCGGTATTTATGAATCTGTAAATAGAATGTAGGTAAACATTCGGTAATTTTTACCGATTCGGTAATATTCGTTATTACCGATTCGGTATTTACCGAATCGGTAATAAGGAATACCTTCCCATTCATTCCTATGGGCCTGGAGGCCCATAGGTATGAATGGGAAGCCATTCACTATTACCGATTCGGTAAATACCGAATCGGTAATAGGGGGAGCATATTCAAGGGTGGCAGGGTGTCACATTGACACCCTGTTGCACCCCTGAATCGTGCATGTGTGCACATGTGGCGCACATACATGCCCTAAAGGGCATGTATGTGCGCCACATGGCACCTTGAAAAAAGCAAATTATTGCTTTTTTAAAGGTATTCGGTATTTACCACCAACTTGTAGTTGGTGGTAAATAACGAATCCTGAATGCAAAAATGCACTCACTTGAGTGCCTCCTACATACCTTTTAAGCATTCGGTATTTTACCGATTCCTTAAAATAAGGAATCAGTAAATTACCGAATCCTTAAAACCTGCCTCCTACTTTAGAAAGGGCTAAATACCGGTCGGTAATGGGAAAATTACTGATTTTCGCCCGTTACCGACCGGTATTTACCTACCTACATATGGCCCCAAATGCGGGCATCAAAGTTAAAGGTTGTTGTTCATGTTTATTTTATTTTATAATGACAAATGTTTTCAATGAACTGTAAAAACAATAGATATCACCAGATTGACAACTTTTTTTCGCAACTTGTAACAATCTATTGTCACTTCTTAAGAACAAGTTAATTATAACGACTAATCCTGCATCATCCAGTAACCTAAATGTGCAACACCGTGTTGTTAGATATGTCGAGATCGATATGCAGGATA
This sequence comes from Triturus cristatus, assembly GCF_964204655.1. NCBI lineage: Eukaryota > Metazoa > Chordata > Amphibia > Caudata > Salamandridae > Triturus > Triturus cristatus. Next base: position 905,512,966 of record NC_140580.1, read on the forward strand.
CCTGCTTTAAGTGTCATTTTTGTTAGAACTGCATAATGTGAGAAGGAGTGAAGAACTGTGTTTTCCAATAGAAATCTCACCAGAACGTGCCTGATAGCCCAAGACCTCTACTCTAATGGCCAGTGATGTATTCACTTGTGCACATTCCCTTTCTTCACTCACTTGTTTAATTTTCTCCTCTCCTCTCCCACTGGTACTGTTCTCCCCTTGTGATTGGTTCTGAAAGGATTTGTTTCTCTGTTTTCTCCTCATGGGTTTTATCTATTTATAAAAAAAGAAACCTTGTGCCAGTAGATGTGCTGGTTGATGGTTGACTCTCACTAGTTGTACTCCTTTCAAGTAGCAGAAACTAATACACAGCAGATGGGAGAGTGAGAGCGCACAAGAAATTGAAGGAAATGTCTTTTGATATAATGTGCATGCTTATCATCCAAGGTGAACGATCATTTCCAAACTCCAATTTAAGATATCCGAAATAAAGACGGAAATAGAAGATTTACATTTTGAGGATTTAGCACAAAAGAACGAAGGCATTCGCTATAATTTTGGGTACATTTCAGGAACAGATGCTTAATAATAAGAGATCAAAGATCGAGATACAAAAGATTATGGATTTGGCCAAATATAGTCAATTAGTAAAAATACGATAACCGCTCTAACAAAGCAGTTTCCTCAAATTTCAACAAAAGTATTGGGATTGAATCCAACATCAAATAGCAGTGCAGAATATTGTGTCAAAAATATTGAGGACAATAATAAGGAGAAGATAAGTGCAGATATGTATGTATAGATGTACTATTCTTTACTCTACTTCTACATACCTTGAAGATATATATATATATAGATATATATATATATATATATATATATATATATATATATATATATATTACCTACTGGCGGTCGCCAGTAGGTAGTTATAGTTAGGACCCTCTTACCATAGGAAAACCGCAACATTCTATTTTGAATAACTTTGGCGCCGGTCGACGAATCCTCGCGAAATTTTCAAAATAGGTGGGGCGCTGCGCTCCGCTCCTACCCTGAAAGTCTCGGGGGGATTCGTCAAGCAGGGGCTGAGATAAAAGGGGGGTCTCAAAACGCGTTTTTCCCATGCATTTTTCCATAGGACCTTTAGACACAGCTACAGCCCGAACGGCTGAACAGAGTTCCTTAAAATTTGGCAGAGAGGTAGTCTACAGGTCAAGGAAGTGCCTTTTGTAGGTTTGGTGTAAATCTGTTCAGTAGATTCTGAGAAAATAGCCTTTAAATCAATATATATATCTGAGCCAGCTTACGGTGCGCTTACGGTGCGCTTACCGTACGCGTACGGTGACGTGCGCGAGCGCGATTCTGATTGGCTGTTAGATCTAAGTAAACATTCGAATCGGTCGAAACCAGGAAGCGGCTGCCGCCATTTTCTCTCTCGCACTCAGAGTGGGGCAGCAAAAATAAAGACAAAAAACGTCTAAAGGGGCAGTTTATTGAGTTCATAACCACCCAGCATTGATATAGGGGTCCCCAAACAACCTAGACACACCTAGACATTAACATATATAAAATATATTTTAACTTTACAGAAACACACATTCACTGGATGATGTCATCAGTGATGTCATTTGAGATGTCATCAGTGATGTCACTGACCATGTCATGAGTGATGTAATATATGACATCATCAGCAGTGCATTGCGGGGGCGCAAGTTAGAGTTAGCTCTATTGACTATATCGTTCGAATTTCTCTGGTTTTGTACGAGTGAAATGTCCAACTAACTATAACGTTCCTGAAACCTATGGTTTTTTCAGTGAATTTCTAAGGTTTTTTAAATGCTAATTTCTAACTATAACGTCCCTGAAACCTATGGTTATTTCAGTCAATTTGTAAGGTTTTTTAAATGCTAATTTCTAATTATAATAAAGGCTCCCTGTTTTCCGTTTTTACTGATTTTTACAGATAAATACAGACACAAAACATTTATTTTCTTGTCTGGATTTATTTTTAAATGTGGGTAAAAACGGAAATTGGGTTGCTTTTTGACTGATTCTACATACTGTCATGCCAATAGCCATGTGGATTGATAGGTGAGGGGGCTAAAAAATAAAGGAAGTTTAGTAAAGAGGCTTTAACAGCAGAAGACATGCACAAGGTTGATACTGAAATTTGCATATTTTCTTATAAGGGCATTGATTTATCTTCTGCGGGTGTTTACAGCATTGAAACCTAGTAGGCATTCAAACATGAGTGCATATTTACCAGTTCAAATAAATGTGTCAATATACTAATTTCATTTTCATTTTTCCACAAAACCCAAAATAAATATGGATAAATACAGATAAAATTTGCAAAAAAGAAATATGGATAAATACGGAAATGTCCAAAAAATAAATACCATAAAACCGGGAGCATCATTATAATGTTCATTAAACCTATAGTTTTTTCAGTGATTTTAAATTATCATTCCATTCTCAACCTGGTGAAAACAGCTGATATCGCCAATTTTCCAGCAATAGCTTCCGCAAAAAAAAACCGCCACAAATGAGAGCAACAATTAACGCTAATATTATGCAGAGTAGGCGTTCCTGTGCAAAAATAACACGAAACACTACTTCCCGATATTATCAACGAGCAGCCAAATCTGTGGTGCGATCCAAAAACAGGCGATAAGCTGCCTTAGCAGTAGGAATGTAACATCAGCCTTTTACTAGTGTAAAGTAGGACGACTACCTACAGTGTGAAAAGGAGCCCAGCCCAGAATCACATCTGAAACCAACACATGTTGTAGAGCTACTGATCATGCACCTCCGATCCCCAAGAAGGCCACAAAACCACTGCCACTACCCTCAGTACCTCCCCTCTCCCGACCAACCCCCTACTACCACTGAGGCAGCGCACAACAGGACAGTGGACTTTCCAAAAACGGTATGGCCCCTCAGCTACACAATAGCTGAATGTTGGGAGACGTAGCAACCAAACATGTGTGAAGGACACAAGTCACCCACCAATAATAATGCACACAATACCAAGTGTAGCAGTGATGTGCAGGACAGACCTCACTATGCAGAGCACAAATCTCTCCATGTGTACATATACTGCTGTTGCTTGTAGTGTTTTGGACAGTGGACGCAAGCATGTTACCTCAGGCAGTGGGGAAGATCTCAGTCATGTACCTGTATCGTCGTCCCCTGTAAGCGGACGCGCAGTGGGCTGGTCCAACGTACGCCAGTCCAGCGTAGAAGTGTGAATAAATAGGTCAGGACTCTGGGCGTGGTTCACTTGTGTGAAGGCCAACGCGTCTGCCAGAGCAACCGCCCTCACCCTGCCATGTGGCTGCCACCATGTCTTCCAGCCTCCTTGACACAGGCCCCCTGTGAACACAGCGGCACAGCACCGCAGACTTATGTCTGTACAGACTACTGCCTTTGATCTACACTGTGGACAGCAGGGCTCACAATTCAGATGGAGTGGCGATTGCAGATGACGCAGTCCAGAAGCAAAACACATTGCTCCCAGTGTGGCACGCCAGAACCACGCATCATCGCAGGCTGCGCACACGCTGAGCGCCAGGGGTACCACTAACTCAGTGCACCACAAGTCAATGCCATGTGGCCTTATTAAAGCAAAATTCATTAGACAAAAGACATTGCTAGCAGTGCGGCCCGCCCGGACCTCGCATCATCGCAGGGTGCGCACACGCTGAGTGCTTCAGGTGCCACTAACTCAGTACACCATAAGTTATCACCACGTACCCTTATTAAGGCAGAATTCATTAGACAAAAGACATTGCTACCAGTGCAACATACCCGGACCACGCATTATCGCAGGCTCCGCACACGCTGAGTGCTTCTGATGCCACTAACTGTGCAGCTCAACTCAACGCCACGTGGCTGTGGGCCCTTGCTGACCGCTGCCTCTGGCCTACACTGCGGTCAGCTGGGCTAACAATTAAAATTGAGTCTTGATTCATTAATAACAGAGTCCAGTAGGCAACTAACTACAACGTCTTCGAAACCTAGATAACATCCTTTCAGTATCCTTGCTTCAAGAACTTTTTTAATATCAATTATAGCTTTAGTACAATGACCAAATTAATTTTGCAAATCCAAAGGAACACTGAATGGCAGTCTACACTGCGGACAGCAGAGCTCACAGTTCGAATTCAGTTTTGATTTATTTATTGCAGAGTGAACTGTACTCTAAGTCGTTGGATTTTCTCAAGAGGAAGTCACAAAAAGCATTCCTCGATGTCTGTGCTGGCTTCTGCCTTCGATCTACTCTGCGGACAGCAGGGCTCACAATTCAGAAGGAGTCGCGATTGCAGATGACGCAGTCTAGTAGGCAAGAGACATTGCTCCCAGTGTGGCCCGCCCACACCACGCATCATTGCTGGCTGCGCACACGCTGAGCGCCACACCTACCACTAACTCTATACAGCTCAAGTCAACGCCACGTGTCTGTGAGCCCTTTCTGACCACTGCCTCCGGTCTACACTGCGGTCAGCAGGGCTCACAGTTCAAATACAGTCTTGATTCATTAATTTCAGAGTCCAGAAGGCAACTAATTATAAATTCCCCGAAACCTACACATTTCGACAATGTATTCCACACATATTACATCTTTTGTTACCTACACTGCGGTCAGCAGAGCTCACAATTTACATTGAGACATGATTTATTAATTGCAGACAGAATTGTACTCTATGTCCTTGGATTTTGTCAAGAGGAGGTGACAAAAAGCATTCCTCAATGTCTGTGCTGACTACTGCCTTCCATCTACATTGCGGACTGCAGGGCTCACAATTCAGATCGAGTTGCGATTGCAGATGATGCAGTCCAGTAGGCAACAGATATTGCTACCAGTGCGGCCCTCCCAGACCACGCATCATCGCTAACTGTGCACACATGGAATGCTTCTGATGCCCCTACCTCAGTGCGCCACAACTCATGGACCCTTTATGATAGAATCTTTTGTGTATGATTTCAGATCTGCTGCCCCTACCTCAGTGTACCACAAGTCATGAACCCTTTACGATAGAATCTTTTGTTTAATATTTCTCATCTGGTGCCCCTAACTTAGTGCAGCACAAGTCATGGACTCTTTATGATTGAATCTCTGTATGTGATCCGATGATTACTGTTGTACTTGTTGCCATCACCAACCATTCCCTGAGGGCTGGCTTACACTCACCCCACATGCATCGTCACTGGACATGTGACCCTGGTAATAAAAAGGGGCCGAGCCCACGTGCCCGTACCCAGTTCCACTATCTATCTAGCTGTGTCCGAGTGTTCTTTATGTATGCATGATGCTGCCCCTGGGCCCTACCACATTACATTCTGCTGTGGACCGCGCTTGCAACCATGTTACCTCTAGCAGTGGGGAAAACTTTGGTTATGTAACTTTGTCTCGGTCATTTTATAAGTACATAGGTAGAGACTGGATCATTGGAGTACTGCAAGGAGAGTGTATAGTGAATTTATAAGTGCTTCAAAATTGTCGGAGTGATTGGATAAGTACATATGTTGGCGGAGCCTAACACCCAAACACGAGCTTGGCTCTAATTGGCTCCACTCCATGTGCCAAAAACGGAAATTTGGGCTTTGCATGGCCCTGTATTGCTACAGCTGCAACACTCCACTGAATGTGCAAAAAACATTCATATGCACTGGTACGCCCTCTGCCATGGTAAAATAAAGATGCAGCACCAAATGTGAGACCTGGTGGCCTGCTGATTCTGTACTATGTTTCAGATGAGTGAGCTTGAGAGCTCCACTATGTCCCGGCACGGGGTTGGAGACACACCGGTTGCGGAAAGGTGAGCTGTGAGGGGTTTTTCCACAGTGTCGGAACTCACTGTCCCTCTCCATCTCTTCCTTTCTTTCCCTCACACTCTTTCTCTCTCTCTCTTTCTCTCTCTCACACTCTTTCTCTCTTTCTGTCTTCCTCTCACTCTTTCTTTCTTTCTCTTTCTCTCTCAACCTCTTTCTCTCTTTCTCTCTCTCTCCTTTGATGGACGCATGACGCACAATCGTATCTTTCTTTTTGTCTTACTGGCTGTGATTCACAAATTGTCGAGGGCAGCCTGCTATGATGCGTGGCCATCCTGGCAATCAACACCCACTCTGAATTGTGAGCTCGGCTTGACTGCGTGTACGCAACGGCTGAGGAGGTTGCTTCGGCACGTGGTGGACCCTCTTACACACATGCTGGTGGCGGAAGGTGAGCAGAGAGGCTTGTTTCGGCAGCAGCGGGCAGTCACCTCTGGGCAGTGGGAGTGGATAGTATGCAGCAGCCTGGGTCCACAAGAGCGGGCAAACACCTCCGAGCAGTGGTAGTGGATGGGGTGCAGCAGTCTGGGTGCACAGGAGCAGGCAGACACCTCTAGGCAGTGAGAGTGGATGGGGTGCAGCAGTCTGGGTGCGCAGGAACGGGCAGTCACCTCCGGGCACTGGGAGTGGATGGGGTGCAGCAGCCTGAGTGCGCAGAGGTGGGCAGACACCTCTGGGTGGCAGGAGTCGATGGGGTGCAGCAGCCTGAGTGCGCAGGGCGGACATACACCTCTGGGTGGTGGGAGTCGATAGGGTGCTGCAGCCTGAGTGCGCAGGGGCGAAACAGAGAATTACGAGTGTGCAGTTGTATGTACTCTGCCATTACTGATTCTATGGCCGTTTGCTCCAGCTTGTGAATGGTGTGTTAAATTTATCGCCATTTTGCTTGCGAAAAAGTGCTGTTAACTTGGTGATGTGTCCTTGTGAATATACCCCTCGGTGTTTGAAAGACTTAAGAAGTACTCGAGTGCTGCGCTGAGAGCCACGCACCCATCGCTTCCACACGGGGGCCGTGCTGAGAGCCACGCTTGAGTCGTGACTAAAAAAAAGTCCACTTTAACTAATTTACATTCGCCTCGGGGACCCCATCCCCCGAAGCATGCCAACATGTTCATTATTTAAAAAAAACAACAACAAAAACTAGAAGAGGACCGTGTCGTCCCCCCTCCGTGGCCAATTCCAGCCCGGGGATCCCATCCCCCGGGGCCTGGCCTCACCATTGAGGACCGTGGGGGGAGCCCTAATGCCCCCACGGTCCCTCCGGCACCCTGCGTCCTGCGGGAGCCGGCATTGCTTTTCCACACAGGGAGCTGCTGACATGCACCTCCCCGTCTGGAAAATCAATCAGCTTTGGATTTTGAAAGTGAGAGCAGGTTCCCCAGCTCTCGCTTCCACAATCTAAAGCAAGTTTGCTATGACAGGGCAGAAGCTGCGCGGCTCCCGCACTGTCATAGCAAACAGCACCGTCCCGGGGGTGAGCACCCAGGGATACTGCAGGAGGATGGCGGTCTCCAGGGCCATCACGGGCTCCAGGATGAGGATCGCGCACCCCCCCCTTCCAACATAAGTGAAGCTCCCAGACGTGGTGGTCCCCGGGCTGTTGGGGCCCCCACGGGCCCCCGCTATTATTTTTTAAGAAATGCCCTCAGGCCCTAGCCCACCCGGAGGCCTCATTAAAAAACGCCAGAACCAGCGCTTCATTGTTTTTTAACAATTTCTGTGGAATTCACGACCCCAGCATGAATTGCACCGACATTTAACAAAAAAAAATGATTTTTTGGGCCCTAGGGGGTCAGGGGTTTCTACCCTGCCCCCTTCTCTTGTTTTATATCTTTGTTTCTCAGTTTTCTGGTGACTCGCTTCTACCGAGTCACAAGATGGCTGGCAACACTTCCTGGTTTGGAGTGTTGACTGCCAATTAGATTGAAGCTTGTGGTCGTGGCAGCCAATTAGAACGAAGTTGCCCTAGAGATCAAAACTTTTTTAATTTTTCAGCAGCTACTGAACGGATTTACACCATTTGAAAAAAAAAGATTGCTTTCTGAGCCAAGCACTACCTTTTTGCCAAATTTGGGGTAATTCCATTCAGTAGTTTCGGCTGTAGCCTTGCCCCCGCTTGACGAATCACCCCCAACTTTCAGGATAGGAGCTGACCTGGATAGACTTTTTTTTGGGAGAATTTCGCGAAGATTTGTCAAACGATGCCAAAGTTATTAGCAAGTCAAAAAACGCTTTTCCTATGGAAACTAGGTTCTAACTATAACTCGCGCACCCGCAATCCACTGCTGATGACGTCACATATTACATCACTCATGACATGGTCAGTGATATCACTCATGACATCACTGATGACATCTCAAATGACATCACTGATGACATCACTGATGACATCATCCAGTGAATATGTGATTTTCTTAAAATTTTCAATATCTTTTATATATATAGGGAAAGGTCTGTTAAAGAATGAGTGGGTGTACAAGTGTGTAAAGGGATGATTTTCTGTGTTGTGTAACTGACTCGATAAGTGAGTCGTTTAACTGCATCTTACTTCAGACTAGTGACTAAACTGTATAATTGTATGTGTCTGTGTGTTGGTGTATAAGTGGCGGCATGCTTTTGTGAATAGCTATATAAGTGTCTATATGAGTTATTGATTGCTTGTCTCAGTATCTGTATGAGTTCCTGAGTGTTTGTGTGGGTAAGGTGTGTGTGACTCTGTGCATAGATGAGTGAGTGGGTGATTCTATGAGTGGATGTTTTTAAAAGTGCATCTGTGATGGACTGTATGGTTGAGTGAGTGTATGTATGGCTGTGTTATGGATTGAATGTATATCTCAGTGGTACATTTGTGACTAACTACATATGTGAAAGGCGGTATATATGTGTGTAAGAGTATATAAGTGGCTAGATGTGAGAATGTGTGATTGTGACAGTGACTGTATGGATGAGTGTGTGCTTTTGTCAATGATTGTAATAGAGCATAAAAATGTGATACTATTTTTGTGAGCAAGGGAACTTGAGTGTGTATAACTGCATAGGTGAGTAAATGGCAGTGTGATTATTTGTATGAATGACTAGGTGTGAGAGTACCTCTATGGATGATTGGTAGTGTGTGAGTGTCTATATAGGTGTGTGTATAAATTCATATGATACTTTTTTATGGAGTGACTGTAACAATGAGTGACTTTACAGGTGAGTGTGTGGAGGTGTATGAAGACCTAAAAGTTAATATGTTTGTATGCAGTTATTGGTATTGCATTATTTATGAATATGAGAATGGAAATCTGTAATTTTGAGTTGGTATATCAAAGGTTTTATAAGGGTGTGAGAAGATGTGGTAATTTATCACATTGATGACGTCATCAGTGATGTCATCAGTGATGTCATTTGAGATGTCATCAGTGATGTCATGAGTGATGTCACTGACCATGTCATGAGTGATGTAATATGTGACGTCATCAGCAGTGGATTGCGGGTGCGCGAGTTATAGTTAGCTGAACTAACTATAACGGGGTAATTTCAATGGTTTTTTACGAGAGAAATGTCCAGCTAACTATAAAGTGTGTGAAACCTATGGTTTTTTCAGTGAATTTGCAAGGTTTTTAAAATGCTAATTCCTAACTATAACATGTGTGAAACCTATGGTTTTTTCAGTGAATTTGCAAGGTTTTTTAAATGCTAATTCCTAAATATAATGTGTGTGAAACCTATGGTTTTTTCAGTGAATTACCATGGTTTTTTAAATCCTAATTCCTAACTATAACGTGTGTGAAACCTATGGTTTTTTCAGTGAATTTGCAAGGTTTTTTAAATTCTAATTCCTAACTATAATGTGTGTGAAACCTACGGTTTTTTCATTGAATTTGCTTGGTTTTTTACATCATTTTTTTTCTTTTTCTTTTTTTCCTTTAAACACTATGCTACCTATGTATATATTCATGGATTTAATGCATTCTTCAATATAGTATGATTCACGTTTTTTAAATACATGGTTAGATATAGTTGTATAACATAGTTAATATCTTCAACAAACCTTTTTTTATTTTTTATTTTATTTTTAAAACATTTTTTTACCGTGCGCGTACGGTAAGCTTACCGTAAGCGCACGCTTCGCTTTATGTACGGTGAGCGTACGTAATATTTATACTCTGTGTGCGCATGCTTACGCAATTTGCGGATGCGTCCGTACTTCCTACGCGACACGTAAGCGCATGCCTTATACGCGCGCGCGCACGTTACGCGGAAGTGTACGAGTGTGCCTGTAATGCGCATGCGCGCGTGCGTGTGTCTTTCGTACGCGCATGCGTACTTTTACCATACGCGCTCGGTAAGCTTAACGTGCGCGTACGGTTGGTCATGTGATCAAGAAACAACACTTTTGATTGGTTTAAACTACTTTCAGTTCCAGAATCTTCTTACACCACACCCATTCCCCTCATTACTGCTTGTGATTTCTTAGGAGAAGGAGCTGAATTGTCTTTGGGATACAATGGCAGAGCAGCAGTCCTCTTCTGAGAGTGAGCAGGGCAGCAGCATCATCAGACAGAGAAGGAGGAAACAGAAGAGTTCTTTTATTTGGGAGTATTTTACATTTCCTGAGGGGCAGAAAAAGGTAAATGTTCCTTTAGTTACCTGCTTACTTTGTGAGCGTGTGTTATCTAGAGGTAATCCTAGGAAGAAGTATTCCATTGGTAATCACACTATGTTGAGACACTTTAGGGATGTTCATCCAAGGACTTTTGCTCGACATACTGATGCAAACCCTTCAGTAAGTCACCCGAGCACATCCGCAGAAGCTCAGCCGAGTACATCTTCGGCAGCTCAGCCGAGCACTTCCTCTGCGGTGGGAGCATCACCCTCTTCTGCTCCTCTGGAAACGAACCCTCGATTTCAGGGGGTACAAATGAGGTGCACCAGATGTTATGGTCTAATTGTTCATGGGGAGACCAGTGTTTCCCTAGTAAACAATAAGATAGACCAGCACATCTGTGGTTCTTGTTAATATTCCCATTCTTTCTTTCCTCTGTCCCTGTATTAACACAACGGCTCTTTTAAGAGCCAACCTTACCTCACAACTTTTTATTTATTTTTTTAATTATTATTATTATTTTTTTTAATTTCACCCTACTAGGTCCTTGAGGGAGTACAACGGAAATGAGAAAAGGAGAGAGAGGAGAACACAGCAGATTATCAGAGTCAGAATCTCAGAGCTGTACACCTCTCTCCTCTCACCAGAACCAGTAAATGGCAATATTTCCCTCTCTTTTTTCACACATATACATGTCAATTACAAATCTCAGTGCTTCCCACATTTTTTCAAATGAAATCACACATTTCTATTGCTTGAAAACTTCAACCCTTTTCCAAATGAACCCTTCCCCCAACTTGACTTCTGCCTGCTACCATAGCAACAGCTCATGGAACACTGGTGTGAGCAGAGAGGTCAGAAGTTCAGCACACAATGTTTCTATTCCAAAGAGCAAGAGTGCTTCACCTGTCAAACCTAACAGCAAATCCAAATTAATCTTCTGTGGGAACACAATTTTCTGAACCAATACAAAACATGCTTCTAAAAATGTACATATACAGCCTAGTTTTAACTGTAAAATGGTTTGAATCAGCCAATGAGTTCTTTTTATTAAAAAAAAAATATGTATGCCTCCATTTTACAACTGGCTTTCATTTCATATTGCCATTCTACTGAAAGACACCTCCTGAGTGCATCCAGATCTCCTTGAAAGATGTTCACAGTGTGGATTGTAGGTCACAGCTATGTCTTCTGGAGTGAAAAGTATGCAGAAAAAAGAGGTATGGTGAGAGAACTTGCTTTGCCAAATGTAGACATTAAATGGATTGGTCAGAAAGGGTTAAAGTGGCACCAATTAATGCCTTTGGTGAAATCTTTTCTACACCTCCAGCAGCCTAACCTTATTATTGTGCACTGTGGTGGAAATGACCTAGGCACTTTAACTGGGGTAGGTCTGGAAATGCTTGTTAAGGACACCTTTGTGCAATTAATGTCGCTTTTTCCTCAATCTGCCTTTGTATATTCTAATATATGCCAAAGGCAAAAGTGGAACTGGTCCAACCAATTTTGTCCACAGATTGACAAAGCAAGAAAGCACGTCAACAAATCTATTTCTGCTTTCCTCAGAGACTATGGTATGGGTTCTATATACCACAACAACTTGCGTTACAACATGCAAGGCATTTATAGAGGAGACGGTGTACATTTCACTGATGAAGGCAACAGAGTCTTCCTCTTGAACTTTAGACTCTGCATCGGTACTTACTTGTAGGTACCACAAAAAAAACACTTCATAAACACAACGGCTCTTTTTAGAGCCCCCTATTATCTAAACACTTAAATTTGATTTTTACTTCTATTTTTTTATTTTTTATTTTCTGCCGTGCGCGTACGGTAAGCTTACCGTACGCGCACCCCGCGATTTTTTTTATAAAATTTAAAATGTATTTTTCATACTTTTGGGACCTTCTTGGACCCCCTGACAAACGCTAGGGGTCTGCAACTCTCTTCGTTGCCCCCTTTTCACGTTCTCCACCGTTGTTTATCAGTGTGAGACACACAAAATGGCGGCCGACACTTCCTGATTTCGACCGATTCGAATGTTTACAGTCATGTAACCACCAATCAGAAGTAAGCTCGCACACGGCAGCGTGCGCGTACGGTAAGCTTACCGTACGCGCACCCCGCGATTTTTTTTATAAAATTTAAAATGTATTTTTCATACTTTTGGGACCTTCTTGGACCCCCTGACAAACGCTAGGGGTCTGCAACTCTCTTCGTTGCCCCCTTTTCACGTTCTCCACCATTGTTTATCAGTGTGAGACACACAAAATGGCGGCAGACACTTCCTGATTTCGACCGATTCGAATGTTTACAGTCATGTAACCACCAATCAGAATTAAGCTCGCGCACAGCAGCGTGCGCGTACGGTAAGCTTACCGTACGCGCTCGGAGCGCGCTTATAGATATATATATTGATTTAAATGCTATTTTCTCAGGAAATACTGAACAGATTTACACCAGACCTGCAAAAGGCACATCCCTGACCTGAGGACTACCTCTCTGCCAAATTTCAAGCAATTCTGTTCAGCCGTTCGGGCTGTAGCTTGGACTAAAGGTCCTATGGAAAAATGCATGGGGAAAACGTGTTTTGGGACCCCCCTTTTTCTCAGCCCCCGCTTGACGAATCTCCCCGAGACTTTCAGGGTAGGAGCGGAGCGGAGCGCCCCACCTATTTTGAAAATTTCGCGAGGATTCGTCAACCGGCGCCAAAGTTATTCTAAATAGAATGTTGCGGATTTCCTATGGAAACACGGTCCTAACTATAACTATCTACTGGCGACCGCCAGTAGATAATATATATATATATATATATATTGTAAAACAAAGACCCTCGATTCGGAGAAGCACTCGGCATCAGAGTTAATGAAGGCGCACAGGCATTTCTTCATCGGATATTTTCCTCAGCCTTATGCGTCTCGGCGCAGTTTACACATAAGGGCATTCTACCAGCATTTTATTTATTCAGCCCTTAATTGGCAACAGGTAAGTTCAGTTTAGTACTGAATGCTGGGATTTGAAGTCCGTCATTCTTTCTCTTTTCGTGAGTTTTATGATGCCTTTAGTTATTGTTCCCTGATAGTAGGTACTGTGCTGATTCCAATTTGTTAAATTAAAACTTCCCTCCAGGGGGCTTCCAAGATGAAGAAATGCTCCGTTATTTTTGGCAAACTGTTAGCCCACTCGGAGACGTTTGAACAGTTCCATGTCTCAGTGACCCCCTTTGCAATCTGTGGGGTGGTGCAATCTCCTCGACTGGATAGCCGATAATTCATTTTGTAAAATAAAGACCCTCGATTCGGAGAAGCACCCGGCATCAGAGATAATGAAGGCGCACAGGCATTTCTTCATCGGATATTTTCCTCAGCCTTATGCGTTTCGGAGCGTCAGCTCCTTGGTCACAGGCATAACAGTCTCGGCAAAGTTTACACATAAAGGCATTCTACCAGCATTTTATTTATTCAGCCCTTAATTGGCAACAGTTAAGTTCAGTTTAGTACTGAATGCTGGGATTTGAAGTCCGTCATTCTTTCTCTTTTCGTGAGTTTTATGATGCCTTTAGTTATTGTTCCCTCATAGTAGGTACTGTGCTGATTCCAATTTGTTAAATTAAAACTGCCCTCCAGTGGGCTTCCAATATACATATCAGAAAACGGTTGCTTCAGCAAGTGTGAGCGCACCCGAAAGATAAGAAATCATCCATTGGACTTGTGTGTTGTCTCGTTTATTAATAGCGCCTCACGCGTTTCGGAACATTTCCTTCATCAAAGGCATCAATTCAAAGTCTCGCGTTGCTGCTGCACTCTATTCAAACTATCCGCCCTCCAATGGGCTTCTCTTATGAGTCCCAGTGCCTACTGGTAATTGTAGTGCAGCAGTCCACATTATTACTCAAGTGGGGAGAAAAATTATTAATAAAACACGGCCCCACAATGAGCCGCCGAGGCACTGCACCAGTCCATAATCCCAAGGCTTATCTTTCCACATGTGGGGCGTCGGCAGATTCCTCGCCCCGTGGCCCCATGTCATCCGCTGGGTGGTGCGCTCACCGCGCCCGGAGCCGGCGCGCATAACATCAGAAAACGGTTGCTTCAGCAAGTGTGAGCGCACCCGAAAGATAAGAAATCATCCATTGGACTTGTGTGTTGTCTCATTTATTAATAGCGCCTGACGCGTTTCGGAACATTTCCTTCATCAAAGGCATCAATTCAAAGTCTCGTGTTGCTGCTGCACTCTATTCAAACTATCCGCCCTCCAATGGGCTTCTCTTATGAGTCCCAGTGCCTACTGGTAATTGTAGTGCAGCAGTCCACATTATTACCCAAGTGGGGAGAAAAATTATTAATAAAAAAATATATATACATATATATATCATGTGATCAAGGCTTTACGGAGCCGAAACGCGTAATGGCCGACATGCTGATGGGTTAATAAAAAACATAGTTTTAGCACCTCAATTGTGGTCCGCGCTCCATTCTTCAAGGACTGAAGTGCCAATAGCTGTGGCTGAGGCAAGTGGAGTGCTCGAGATATGTATATATATATACATCCAAGGGTGTTGTTTGCCATATGTGTTATTAAATTTACACGTGCCTAAGGATTTGGGCTAGGCTTCTTTTTGTCTACCGGCGAAGGATTGTTTGGATTGTGGAGGTTCGCGACTTCGCCGTGAGCCCGCCGCCCCAGAGTGGCCGAGAAACGCGCGATCAATGGATAATTTCAATATATATATATATATATTGCTATATCCCAAGCGCATCAATGTGAAGCAGAGGAATCAACCTGAGGAGGACCAAATAAGATATATCGCACAATTTAGCTCCTCTAGTAATATGATAAGAGATGCCCTACAAAACCATTGGAAAATCCTGACAAAGGATGAGGATTTGAAGATGTACACATCGAGCCATCATAAGTATCACATATAAATAGGCATCCTCACTGGGGGACCTACTGACACATAGCCACTATCAGAAAGCAGATCATAGTGGAAGCAAACGTCAATGGCTAAGAGCTAGGGTTTTTTTCAAATGCCCTAAATGCAAGGCATGCAAGCATGGCCAAAATCAACAAGAAGTAAATACCTTGATAGGAGAGAAAATCAGAATCAAGGAAAGGATTACATGTGAGACTACACATGTCGTCTGTGCCCTAAAATGTGAATGTGGAAAACAGTACATCATATTCTCCAACATCTCAGGACAATTAAGAATAAAGATTTTACGTACGCCATTGCAAAACATGTGTGGAAAGAGCATGAAGGCAATTTTGAAGGCCTATTATTCTATGGCATTGAACATATCCCCTTGAACGTCAGAGGAGGTGATTGGGATCTGGTGCTAAGGAAGGCAGAGTCAAAGTGGATAATCATGATGGGAACAGAAATTCCATAGGGACTCAATGCCGACGAAGAACTATACACCTTCTTATAAAGTGTCATAATGAAGAGAACTGTTTCTGACATGTGTCATTACAATGTTTTTTTATTGTGGATTGGGACTAACTAGATTTTATGGCTGGCACTTGCACTTTAACATAGATGAGGAAGTAACTCAGAGGCCCCCCTTAGGTTGATAAATGAATATTATATATAAGAACATGTGACTACATTGAATCCTCATCATCACTATTTGAGAACATTTGGCCATATTCATTTTTTGAGTATAATCTGCTGCATGTATGGTACTTCACTAGACTTTAGATATGTGTAGACATCCCTTTTATAACCTGGCATATATTGTTATTTATCGCATTTAGCACTTTATTGCATTCTGCACTTTAAGTTTAATTCATGTGACGTGCGCCAATGGAAAGAGAAAGGGTTGTATAGTCAAATGATGACTTTGGGTACTTCATCAAGTTCATGATGCACATGGACACCTTAACAACTGTGGAAATGTTTACATTCAATAATTGGGTTTATACATTACAATTTACTGCATTTCGCACTTTATGGCATTTTGCACTTTATTCATATCCTAAGTGAAGTACGTGAATGAAAAGAGAAAAAGCTGTATAATCATATGATGACTTGGGTACGTCACCTACACTAAGATGCATTTTTTACACTTTAGCAATTGTGGAAATGTTTACATCTATCACACCATGCACTTTAAAGTATTTCACACTTTATGTATGGACAAAATTTGCATTTTTAAATAATGCTTGATGAATTAATCAGATGAAGATGACTCAAAGATATTATGATATTATGAATTTTATGAAATTTCGAATATTCTATATGAGAATATTGTTGTTTTAAATCGGTTCAACTTTGCCACTGTGACATGTGATCAACCTTACCTCGAAAAAAAGTTTCAATGGGTACTTTACCACATTTTACCACATTTAATACTTCTTTAAAAGATGGTCTAAGAGAGGCTTCCTCCCATTCAACACCTTTTGTGTAAGTAAATCCTTTGTGTACACAGAGCTGAGTGAAAACATTGGCGCATAAAACTGGCAAGTGAAAAAGAAAAAAGAGAAAGAAAAAAAGCCTAAAAAAGTGTAATGTTCCGTTAAACAGCCAAACAGTACCTGGAATTTTTTGCAACAGGGGGACGGTCTAACCAACCTCTTTATAATCACCTTTCACATAACACACCTTGACCCGGACGAAGGCCTCTGGCTGAAACGCGTAGGTCATTTTTTGTCTCCATTTGCACTATATTGCACTTTGCACTTCTACGAAAACAATGAAAAAGAAACTGAAAAAATAAAAAGACTTTCTGCAAAGGTACATACCTGTCGTTAGCTCGCCGATTCAAGTGCTGCCTTTCTGTGCCCTTCAATGATAGCCGTGAGACGTATTTGACACGGAATATCACTTTCCAATATATATATATATGTATATAGATATATATACATATATATATGTGTGTGTGGAGTTAAGTATAGTAAAACTTTGCATAACCATAAAAACTTATCTTCACAATATTCTTGTCCTCGATATTCTTGACATTATATTTCGTTTACAAGATATTCTGGACTCAATATTTTGTCTAAACAACGATTGGGGACAGCCTAATGCCTACCACATTTAAATCCTGGTATGTATGATATCATTTTCTTGAGTTTTCAGGTAGTTTTTTACTCTTGTCTATTGGATGATGTTGAGTTGACCTAGGAACGGAGCAGTGAACATCATAGTTCTTAGGGGACAGATGTACGACCCGTTTTTGCAAGCACAAACGGGTTTGCGAACCCAAAAACATATTGAGCCATGTACAAAGCCTATTTAGCGAGTCGCAATTATTTTGTGACTCGCTATTTAGGTTTTGCGACTCGCTATTTGGAAGGGGCATTCCCTTCCACTTAGCGAGTCTCAAAACAATGTACCAATGTTTTGCGACCGCAATTGCGGTCACAAAACACTCGCAATTACCACCCACTTCAAGTAGGTGGTAACCCCTTCTCCTTTGCAAATGCATGCAAAATATTTTTTTAAGGGCAGGCAGTGGTCCCAGGGACCACTGCCTGTCCTTAAAAAATGAAACGAAAATGTTTCCTTTTTTTTTTTTTTTTAAATGCATCCTGTTTTTCTTTAAGGAAAACGGGCTGCATTTAAAAAAAAAAAAAGCTGCTTCATTAAAAAGCAGTGCCAGACATGGTGGTCTGCTGAGTCCAGCAGGCCACCATCCCTGGGAGGGCTGGTATTCACAATGGGCTCGCAAATTGTGAGAGGCTCATTAATATTAATGAGCCTCGCAATTAGCGACCCCATTGGGAATCGCAAAACAGTGTAAACACACTGTTGTACACTTCATTTAGTGCCTCGCAATTTGCGACTCGCAATGTGTCGCAAATTGCGAGGCGCTAAATGAAAGGGTCATACATCTGGCCCTTAATGTGGTACCATCCCGAGTCCTTTTTCATGTAACTGTAGAGTAAAGCTTCTTGAAGAAGACTTGTGTCTCGTTCTTCTTTCCTGCGTTTCCAATTCATACATACAAGTTCATAGTAAAAAGAGAACCAATTAAAGTAGTTTAAAATCCCAAGCTTTTATTTCAAATAATCAGGGTTATGTTCCAAAATAGCACTTTCAATTCAATGTGATTATGAGTGTGCAATACAAATCCAATGACCAACATGCGTCTCTTCATCCTCTTTCTTCTCACCATACAAAAGTATGTAATATACTCAAGAAACAAAAGTGGATCTCATCACCAATTGCATAGTCCTGAGGGGACTCTAGTGATTCGCTTTTTATCAGGTGTGGGTTCCCTCCTTCTTCTCTGGCCAGGCATATCATAGAAGGAGGTCGCTACTTATCAAAGTAGAAAGTCCCTCCTTACAGCAATGTGAGAGCTGAACTCAATGGTTTTGCAAAAGTATTTGTTACAGCATAAGTTACAAAAGGCTGAGAAGGTCGAAAGAGTGATTAGTCATAAAAATAGGAATTGCCAGGCATCCCACCTATTAGTGTGAGACTAAGCTTGATGTGTTTTCTGTTTGAAATCGATGATGCATGGTTAAATCTCTCCCGCTTTGTTCTTTCCTTTTACAGGCTCCATACACTACAGTTATTACTGCCAGGCATGTTCAGACGGCGAATACTCTGATGCAGAGAACAGCTTCTGCAAGGAGTGGACAGAGTAAGTGGGGGATTACAGTGTCTGTGGTCATAGGAGAGAATGGGCATTCTTGGTTCGTTCCTCTATTAGTAGGCTGCATAGGAGAGCCGGAGATGATCTAGAATCATCGCTTCGAGTTCCTGTCCTTTTCGTTGCTCTCTGGCTAGGACCATGCTCTACAGATACCTGCTCCTACATATATACATGTTTCGAAGTGGGTGCTTCATATTAGGAAAACATTGTGCTGAGCTTGACAATTTCATTCAGGGGCTGTTTTCTCCTAAATTTTGGGAAGTGATTTCATTCTCATAATGTGGCAGATTCAATTAAGGGCATTTTCTTGACTAATTTAAACTAGTTTGAGTCTGTTTTCAGGATGCATATCTTTATAATTTAGATTTTTTTTATTATTTAGGAGAGAATCCAAAGCCCTTCAGCCCTTGAACCACATCTTACTAACCTGACTTCATATACTTAGGGCCCGATTCTGATGCAGGCAGGAAGGGCTCCAACCATCGGTCGAAGCCTTCTTGCCCGCATCAGAACGTGCCGTTCGGATTCCTTTCCGACCGAGCCATGCCGATGGGCTTGGTCGGAAAGGAATCCGACTCAGTTTTCCGTATGGCTTACGACGGGCTCGTCTGCCATCCAGAAACCCTTCAGTACTCCCCCGGCCGCCTCTTACCGGCCGAGGGAGTATGATGGCAGTTTCCCACTGCCTTTTTGTGCCGGTCTTTCTGACACAAAAAGGCAGTGGGAAACTGTCTTTGGGGGCCCCATGGGTGTGAGGCTGTCGAATGGTGGCCTAGGGGTGCCCCCCCGTTGATCCCTGCACCCTGTGGCAGGCACCAGGGTGCAGGGATGAGCTGCACCTCTGCAGTTAACAATGTGAACATGTATTCCGTTCGGAATGCATTCTCCCATTGTTAAGTATAGGATTGCGACCGAACAGGCTTCGGTCGCATCCTACTTGCAGGTCTGTAACCGACGACTTTCCTAAATTAATTTGGAATTATTCTTATGCTGTATTTTCACATTATTACTGTTTGATGCATGAATGATTTATACATAGCCTCAAATTTAAGTTCGAATGCTTTGTGTAAAGAGCAGGTTTATCTACTGACTTCAAAAGTTCACACAGGCCAGGACTTTGACTCCTTTGTAGTTCCTTCAATCTGTGTGCAGACAGAATATCAAGTCTAAAAATGTCGAGTTGCACAAATATCGAGTCAGAAATATTGTGGTACAGAAATATCGACAGCAAGAATATCGACTTAAGGTAAGTAATATCGATTTTAAAAATATCGATGGGTTTAATATCGTTTGCAAAAATATAGTTGTTAAAAATATCGATTTTTTAAATTAATGTTATGTATTTTAGTATATGTTTTAAATGTATGTGATGTATGTTTTTTGAATAAGAATTGTTTGTATTTTCAATATATCTGTTCAATTTTTAGTAGTTATTATTTTTTGTTGTTGTTGAATTTTGCGTTTTTTGTTCCGTAGTGGGTTGTGGGTTTATAGAGGAGTAGGGTGGGAAGTGATTTAATTATATTAAATTAATTTATTATTTTTGTATTTATTAATATTTGTTTAATTGAGATGGTATAGTGTTCAATGTGTAGAGTAATTTACTATTAATTAATAATTTGTTGTTAATTCATAATTATTTTATTGGTAATTAATTATGGTAATTTTGTAATTTTAGGTGTTTTTGGGGGGTTTATAGGGGTACAGGGGGTTAAGTAGGTTATTTATTTTGTATTAATAATTATTTGTTAACAGATATTAAATTAATAAAAAATGTATTATGTCAATTGTGTAATTAATTTTAGGTGTGTGTTATGGTGTTTATAGGGGTAATGGATGGAAAGTAATTTGTGTTTAATTCATATATATTTGTTAATTAATGTTAATTATTTGATATTTATTTTAGGTAATTGTTTATTTTTGTGTGTGTTGTTTTTACTTTTAAAGGGGTTAAGGTTGGGTATTAAATACATTTTAATTACTTTACAATTAGTTAATAATAGTAATAGTTTTTAATTTAAAAGTAAGTTTTAATAGCTCCCGAACTAGGCTGGACCATCAACCCCTCCCTCAAATCCCGCATCTTCCCCGATGTCTGGAAGCGGGCAGAGGTTAAGTCCCTCCTCAAGAAACCCTTGGCCGACCCGACGGACCTGAAAAACTACCGGCCCATCTCTCTCCTTCCCTTCGCAGCCAAAGTCACAGAGAGATTCGTCAACGCCCAGCTGAACACCTTCATCGAAGAGAACGCCATCCTCAACTCCTTCCAGTCCAGATTTCGCAGCTACCACATCACCGAGACCGCCCTCCTCGCTGGCACCGATGATATTTGTATGCTACTCAACCCGGGCCACACTGCGGCCCTCATCCTACTGGACCTCTCCTCAGCTTCGATACCGTCTTTCAATCATAGACACTTAATCAATCATAGACACTTATAAAGCGCGCTACATACCCGTAGGGTCTCAAGGCGCTGGGGGGGGGGGGGTGCCGCTACTGCTCGAACAGCCAGGTCTTCAGCTTCTTCCTGAAGGAGAGGTGGTCTTGGGTCAGGCGCAGGTCGGTCGGGAGGGAGTTCCAGGTCTTGGCGGCCAGGTAGGAGAAGGACCTTCCTCCTGTAGTCGCTCTTCGGATGCGGGGGACGGCGGCGAGGGCGTGGTTGGCTGATCGGAGGTGGCGTTTGGGAGCGTAGAAGTTGACTCGGCTGTTGAGGTAGCTCGGGCCTTGGTCGTGTAGGGCTTTGTGTGCGTGGGTGAGGAGGCGGAAGGTGATTCTTTTGTTGACGGGGAGCCAGTGAAGGTCTTTCAGATGTCCGGAGATGTGACTGGTTCGTGGGATGTCGAGGATGAGTCTGGCTGAGGCGTTCTGGATCCGCTGGAGTCTCTTCTGGAGCTTGGCGGTGGTACCGGCGTAGAGGGCGTTGCCGTAGTCCAGTCGGCTGGTGACGAGGGCCTGGGTGACGGTCTTCCTGGTCTCGGTGGGGATCCACCAGAAGATCTTCCGTAGCATGCGAAGGATGTTGAAGCACGCCGAGGAGACGTTGTTGACTTGCCTGGTCATGGAGAGGGAGGAGTCCAGGATGACGCCCAGGTTTCGTGCATGGTCTGTCGGTTTGGGTGCGGTGCCCAGGGCGGGAGGCCACCAGGAGTCGTCCCAGGCGGAGGGTGAGGAGCCCAGGATGAGGACCTCCGTCTTGTCCGAGTTTAGTTTCAGGCGGCTGGTCGTCATCCACTCGGCTACCTCTTTCATCCCTTCGTGCAGGTTGGCTCTGGCGGCGGCGGGGTCGTTGGTCAGGGAGAGGATCAGCTGGGTGTCGTCGGCGTAGGAGATTATGCTGAGGTTGTGTTTGCGTACGATGGCCGCGAGGGGGCTCATGTAGACGTTGAAGAGGGTGGGGCTCAGAGATGATCCTTGGGGGACGCCGCAGATGACTTCGGAGGCCTCTGACTTGTACGGTGGTAGGCGGACTCTCTGTGTTCTTCCGTCGAGGAAGGAGATGATCCATTCCAGCGCCTTGTCCTGGATGCCGATGTTGCTGAGGCGCCGTACTAGGGTGCGGTGGCAGACCGTGTCGAATGCCGCGGAGAGGTCTAGGAGGATGAGGGCCGCTGTTTCTCCATTGTCCATCAGGGCTCGGATGTCATCGGTGGCGGCGATGAGGGCGGTCTCGGTGCTGTGGTTGGCTCGGAAGCCGGACTGTGAGGGGTCGAGGGATCCGTTCGTCTCGAGGAAGGTGGCCATCTGCTTGTTGACGGTCTTCTCGATGACTTTGGCTGGAAACGGGAGGAGCGAGATGGGGCGGTAATTCTTGAGTTCGGTGGGGTCCGCTGTGGGTTTCTTGAGAAGAGCGCTGAGTTCGGCGTGCTTCCAGCTCTCGGGGAAGGTGGCGGTGTCGAAGGATGTGTTGATGATGTCTCGCAGGTGGGGTGCGATGACAGCGTCGGCCTTGTTGAAGACGTGGTGAGGGCAGGGGTCGGTCGGTGATCCGGAGTGGATGGAGTTCATCGTGCGGATGGTGTCTTCGGTGCTGATCGGGGTCCAGGCGTGGAGGGTGGTGGTGGGGGGTGGTTGTTCGGTCATGGTGTGCGTTGGTTGGTTGTTGAAGCTGTTGTGTATGTCGGCGATCTTGTTGTGGAAGTATGAAGCGAGGGAGTTGCAGAGGTCTTGCAATGGGGTGATGTCGTTGTTTCCTGCGCTGGGGTTGGAAAGCTCTTTCACGATGTTGAAGAGTTCCTTGCAGTTGTGTGCGTTGTTGTCCAACCGGTCCTTGAAAGCTGTTTTCTTGGCGGCGCGGATCAGCTGGTGGTGTTTCCGGGTGGCAAGTTTGAAGGAGGTCCTGTTGTCCGGTGTCGGTCTTTCACCTCACCCTCGCGGCCAGACTCCACGTCGCCAGTATACGGGGAACAGACCTTGACTGGATCCGCTCTTTTCTCTCTGGCAGAACCCAAAGGATCAGACTCCCTCCCTTCCTCTAGGAAACTACCGAGATCCTCTGTGGAGTACCTCAAGGATCCTTGCTCAGCCTCACGCTCTTCAACATCTACATGGCCCCCGTCGCCGCCACCGTCAGACAGCACGGGCTCAGTATAGTATCTTACGCCGATGACACCCAGCTCATCCTCTCTCTCACAAAGAACCCCGAAGGCACCAGACTCCACTTCTAAGAGGGAATGAAAGACATGGTAGCCTGGATGAGAGACAGCTGCCTAAAACTGAACTCTGGGAAGACAGAGGTCCTCATCCTCGGACACTCCCCCTCTGCTTGGGACAGCTCCTGGTGCCCCCCTGCCC
The DNA here is from genome assembly GCF_964204655.1 of Triturus cristatus. NCBI lineage: Eukaryota > Metazoa > Chordata > Amphibia > Caudata > Salamandridae > Triturus > Triturus cristatus. The sequence continues at coordinate 905,536,774 of NC_140580.1, forward strand.
TCGGAAACCCACCCACCTGACAGACCATGCCCGTCACCGTGGTCCTTCACCTTGACCCGCCAGATCAACGCCGTCGCCTGCACCTGCTTCACTTCAACTCCCTCGCATCCTCCGCAAGACCTAAAACTGGATTCCCCCCCCCCCCCCCCCCCGACTGCAGAAAGACCATCACCCACGCCCTCATAACCAGCAGATTGGACTACGGAAATGTGCTCTACGCCGAAATCAACAAAACTCTGCTACACAAGCTCTAGACCATCCAGAACACCGCAGCCAGACTCGTACTCGGAACCACACGAAACGAGCACATGACCCAGCACCTATGAGACCTCCACTGGCTCCCCATCAAGCAGAGAGTAACTTTCAAGCTACTCACCAACGCCTACAAATCCCTCCACAACATCGGACCCAAATACCTCAACGAAGAGTCTCCTTCCACGTACCCAAAAGGAACCTCCCATCCGCTGACCTCGCCCTGACAGAGATCTCATGCATCCGCAGAACCAGAGCAGGCGGAAGAGCCTTCTCCTACCTCACAGAAAGACCTGGAACGAGCTCCCACTCAGCATCAGACGCTCCCCCACTCTGGACACGTTCAGGAAAAGCCTCAAAACCTGGCTCTTCGACTGATCCGGAGTGCTATCCAACACTTTCCCTATTGTTGCACTCATTGGAGTTGGAATAGTAAATTTAATTACTCCACTATCCAACAATTACCCTACTGTTGCACTCACTGGAGTGGGAATAGATATTTTAACCCCTCCGCTATCAAACACTTTCCCTACTGTTGCACTGACTGTATTGTGAAAATGTAACTTTAAATATTTTTTAATAGTTTAATGTTTTAAATTATTATAGATTTTTGTTTTGTTATATTTTAAATCATTGATATATATTTTTATTTTTTATATAATTTTTAACTTTTAACATAAATTAAAAAATAGTGTATTCATTGTTTTAAAGTAAATATATATGTATAAATATTTGTGTTTATCTTTTTTATTAAGTATATTTGTTATATTTTATTAAAATGTATATTAAATGTATGTTATTTTGTTTAAATTTAATTTAATATTTAATATATATTATTTTATTGTGTATTTATATAAAAGTAGATATTTTATACAGGTATATTTTTTACATCTATATTTTTTAGTCGATATGTTTGTACTTACCTGTTTAAGTATAGGAGTCGAATTTTTGTTGTCCATATTTTTAACTCGATATTTTTACATCAATATTTATTACATCAATGTTGTGTCAGTGAACCCCTTCAACTAATACTCTGATTTGTAACACCCTCCCTTTCACTTTGCCATGGGTGCAGGGCTAAGTTTCATCAGAAATGTCCATCATTGTTTTTGACACTGATCTGCCCTTAATACCTCAGATCAATACAATCTTAAGAGCAAGGACCATCAGGGGAATAAGCTGAGAAAGGTACTGATGCTACTAACGTCCAGACACCGGATTTCAAAGTTTCAACGTTTATTCTGATTGCATGATTGATTGAAATCATAGCAAACATCTAAAAGACACAACAATATGAGGAGTCCTTGCCATATATTATCAAGTGATTAACATAAAAACACCAATTCATATTAGCAGCGGATGAAGAACAAGGGAGGCTAAGACAAGTACGAATAAAAGTGAATGTGCATATCAGAGCCAATAAAAAGGAAAGACCCTCGTCCTACATATACCAAAATTAAAATGCAAGCGGTATCAATGCCAATTAACCATAGGGATCATCAGACCTTCAATAAGGAAAGCATGCCATGCCAATGCTTCCTGAGGCAGACATTGCAATTTTAAATTTTACTTTCAAGGCGAAACAAATTCAGCATTGATAAAGCAATAGCGATTAACTTAAATAATCTTGTGGGTCAATTAACATGAGTCACCTTTCAAACATTCACTTCCAGCTGAAATGCTGAATTGAGTTGCTGGACTTGCTACTGAATTGTCTGAAATTGGAAAAAGATAATAACATCTGAGTAAATATAAAAAGGGGCATAATAATAAGACATGTGCAAGTGATTCCTGATTAAAACCACAGCCCTTGCAAGATGCGTCTGAGCAGCCATACTTGTATGCTTTGAGTGGTATTAATCCAAATCTCAAGTGCATTAGTTGTGACTTTACTTTAAGGGTTATATGAAGTGATAAGTAGGCTAGAAGAGTGATTGGTTGGTACAAAACAGTTTTCAATTCAGCATACTTCTTGGTACTAATAAAACCTAAGTCCTCGAGACCTGATAGAAGCCTTGCTTGCTTTATCAGTAACTTTTAAAGACTTTTCGGGGGCAGTGCAGACTTCATGAAGTCGATCAGTGCCTTCCTGGACAAGCTTCTGAATATCCGATTCAGGTTCCTGCATTATGTCCCACAAGTGACTTTTTCTCGATCTCTGTTCAGCTGTTGCAAATTTGGAGCACATGGATAGAAAACTAGCGGATAGGACATAGTTTTGACGGACCAGATTAAACTCTAGGCGAATCTGTGCTTATACAGTACCAGTCGGTAGCTTGAATAAGTACCTTTAACACTGACATTGGGCATGGTCAAGCCAACTTGTGAAATGGTTTAAATAAACAAATTCTCCCTATGTTTATTTGGGCATCAGTTTGCTTTTGATCACTTTGCAGATTGCAGGCAAATCTGCGCCAGAAAGAGTTTGGAGAATGTGCTGTTGCCAGAGCCTCAATGTGCTGAGTTGGAAGACCAGGTTCATTGATCCAAACTCCTAAGTACTTAATGCTTGGTATTCTTTCTATCTTCTGTGAGTTTATGAACCAAGCTCCTATTTTGCTTTCATATTACAAAAATTAAGATATTCGTTTTCAATATATTAATACCGAGTTAGTTTATCTTGCAATATTCGGCCAGGGATGTCAATGCTCTTTGAAGACCAATTGTGGTATGGTCCAGAAGGAATGTCTCGTTAGCGTATTGGAAAAGTTGCACCTTCTTACCTTGGAATTTCAATTGAAAACAATTCACTCTACCAAGGTGAACATTCAGGTCCATAAAATACAAATTTAAAACTTAAAGGGGCCAAAAAGCATCCTTGCTTAAGGCCCCAGCTGGTGTAGATCTTATCTGAGTATGCCCATTTGTTGGACATTCATACCTTGACATGTATTAGTTTGAAGGCTCCTAATGCATTCAGTAAACGAGGTGAAATATCCAATGCATCTAATTTGGCCCACAACTAGTTTATAGCTACTTTGTTGAAAACTGTAGCAAAATCTATAAAATCACGGTAAAGCTGGCCAAACCCCCTTTTTGTTGCCTTGTTGTTTAGTATCTACATATATAGTAGATGAATATTGGTGCCCTGCACCATTTGAAATCCAGTCTGTGTGAAGGGGTTATTTTATTAAGTTGTATCCAAGCCTCCAGCTCCTTGTGGAGGATTTTCGCATAACATTTCCCCTCTACATCCAGGAGGGCAATGAGCTTACATTTTTCCGGCTTACCCCGTGCGCTCTTCTTGTTTATTGGGACTAAAAAGGAACCTTATCTCCAGCACCGTAGTGTCCTTTAAGCAGTTGTTGAGCAGGAGAGTTAAATAGAGAGACCATTTGTCAATTGCTCCCTAAAAGATGCTTGCAGGAAGGCCATTGGAACCAGGGGCACCTGCCCTATGAATTGACACAAAGTAAATCCGGGCCATTTCATCAGTAATTTGAAATGAATGACCACCTACTCTGGCTGAACATTCCATCAGAATGTGACTGCTGAGAAGCATCCTGGCCAGAAGATTGATCAACATATAACATATAGATGTATGCCGGCCATGTCTGCCATGGAGCTGTTAAACAATTACTCTTGTTTTTGGTTCCCAGTTGCCTTGTATACTATTAGCCAGAAATCCTTGGAGTTCCTTGTTTTTATTGCTGAGAAGACTGCAGGCCATTATGTGTCCAAGTCATGCTGTCTTTTCTCATAAAGGTGTCTAGCTCTTGCACACTGATTTGATCTCTTCTCTCTGAGCCGTGTTCATTGGGTCCTTGCACTCAGCCCTTATACATCTATTGAGCTCTCTTTTAAGCAATATACAAAGCGTGTTTGCAGAGCAGACCTTGCTGAGGTTGCAGTTTTATTAAACAATTTAGTAGACCATTAGTGAACTCCGACCAGGATTCAGTTTTGGGAAAGGACATATTTGCAGTAGGCAATAAAAATGATTCAAGAATGTTTGTAGTTGGAGATTCTAAATTAATGTCCCACCTCATTTGTTTGATTGGTTCTAAACCTGCTTGCTCTCCCAGCTGAGTTAACTTATGTAAGGCAGCGGACAGACATCAAATGCAAAGAACATGACAATATTGCATGATCACTTAATAATTTGTGGTCGATTTCAAAGTCCTAAATCCTGTAAAAGTCTTGAATCGTGAACAATAATTAATCAAGTGTTGCCAACCTTTCTCGAGATGTGCCATTCAGGGAGTGCAAACCCATTGTGTGTAAGCTTGTGGACAGGTCAGTAACAAGTTTTAAACATCTTGTGGAGGAAGGAGAGATTAAGGGCAGAATGTTCCATAATTTGTTCTCCACTTCCAGCCATTCATGATCATACTTCAGCTTTAGCAGATCTGCATTAAAAGCGCCAGCTAATAGCCATGTAGAATTTAGGTGATCCTGTCTTAAGTCTTGCAATGCGTCAATGAGATAATGTGTTACAGACCTTTTTTCTCTGGACTGGGATTGATAGAAATATTTGCCAGTACTAGTGAGTTTAAGGGATTCCCCTGTTAAGCAGAGCGTACCAGTTTAATAATAATGACCGCTCCCTGTAGTTCTTCCAGAGTAGAGATGCTAAAACCCAGGAGATTGTGTAAATTTGTTGTTACACCCTGGTATAATCGACTCCCTTTGGTGGAACTAAGTGCAGGAGAGCAGTATTTAATACAATCCTGCCAGGGATTTGAGTATAAATGTCATGTATCTTACAAATATATTAAATTAAACGTACTTAGATAATCCAGGTGTATTTGGGAGGACAGTAAGTTGTTATATCCTACATGGAGCGATCTTAAGTGGGGATAACACCTTGCCAGGAGGTAAATTAGGGTAAGTGAGGGTTCACGTTGGCTAGAGTGGCCTCAGCCGCATTGGAAATATTTGTTGGGCAACAAACTCTACTCCCTGACTCCAGATTTTTATACTTAGATCATTATCTAGAGAGACAAGAGACTGTTGATTTAGAGTCCCTCACAAAACTGTGGACTTGGGATGAATACAATTTGAAGCATTAGTATTCCTATAAGGCTGGTGTTGCTTGAGGGCAAAGATAGGAGGATATTTTGCTTCAAGCTGCTTGACGATCCTTATTACCCATTAAGCCAGTCTATCCTTTTCAGCATGTACCAGGCAAACCTTGTTTTTTTATCATAAAAACAGACTTCTGTTCTTAGATTGCTTTCATCACTCAGTCCTCTTTTGAAGGCAATATAGTCGATATCTTTAGAGGCGATGCGGCTTAAACTTGGAATAGCGGCACATAACTTTAATACATTGCTCCTATTCAGGGTATTCCTTGCCCCAAGACATATAATCAGGGTATAACAGAACACTTTGTGTAACAAATCCCTCTGGGCGCCTTTGATTGAGACTTGAAGAGAGTTCTAGAGGCTCCCCCACAACCCTTTGACCCATTATTTGAGGTTGGCGAATACCTGACTGGCACAGGCCTCTTCTAGCAAGTTCCAGGGGCTAATGAAGGCTATCCTGTGGCTGTTGTTCCTGGGTGGAGCCATTGTTAATCACACAGAGCACAGAGGAGACTAAGATGGAACTTTTGTATTGCAGTTATCAGTGGATGTTAGATCAGGACAGTGCCTCCATTGAGAAGCTCCACCTTCCCTCGTAACCTGCTTCACTGGGTTCTCAGGCCCCATATGCGATCAGATTACTTGGTCAGTTTAGGTGCCCTACGATAAGCTGCACTTGTTAGTCGCACCTTGGATTGTCATAATATTACATATTGTGCTCTGTTAGAAATGGGGGTCTCTAGTTGGCAATGGTTTGCACCGTTGTCCAAGTAGCGACCCTTCTTCCTAGTCAGGGTACGGGGGATGCACTTCTAAAATAACCCCTGCTTTGCCCCTTAGTAGCTTGGCAAGAACAGACATGCTGATTTCAGAGGTAGTGTGTAAAGCATTTGTGCGCACATACAGTAATACAGTGAAAACACTACAAATGGACACCACACCAGTTTAGAAAAATAAGTAATAGGCATACGCCTATTGGTACCTGGCGGTGGCCATCTTGGCTGCTCAGAGCTTGGGCTCGGGGGAAAGCCTTGTGCTCAACAACCTAGCGCGGTGCTTCAGTCCCCACAAAACCAGCTGAAGGGGCTGATTCCCGACATCGGAAGACTGGGGGCTTCTGCCGCCGTGGTCGCCGTTCCTCCTGGCTGCTGCATTGCCGTTATTTCGGCTTTATTCTATCCAAGCGATCGCGCCTCAAGATGGCGCTTGATATTGATCGGACTCGCGCTTGATGGTAGCTGAGCGGGGGCCATGACATCGGGAGCAGGCCCCCGGGAGACTACTCCGGGCCGTGTGGCAGTCGACCTTTTGCTGCCGCGACGAAGTGCCAACATCCTGGAATGAGGTTGCGAGGGATGTTATTCTATGCAACCTGACCTTAAGATGGCGACCGTTCGACGGGATACGGTGAACGCCTCAACCTTCGCCTAGGTGAGTGACGTGGGCTTGGGCGCGCCATGGGGAGCAGCATCACTGTCCCCGAAAGTGGCAAGGAGGTGGTGACATTCGCCAACAAAACATGGCACCTCTACCCCTGCATGTCCCACAGAAAGAAACCCCACCGTAGCAGGTTGCCTGACTCCAACATGGCACCCGTTTTGAACAATAATAATCGACAACTCCAACTACGTAATGCTCCGTGATGCCACTGTCCAGTTCCAATCTGCAATCCAACGCCCCCACCCCTCGGCCCTCACTTCTTCATGCCGGCTGACCCCTCAGGGGGGATTTTGCCGCACTGCTCATTTATGGCGTGGCTGAGGCTGGAGAGGGTGAGACACTCGAGCACGACCTGCAACGTCCCCGAGTTAAACAGCAGTCGCTCTTCAGAGGCGGTGGGAGGGGGAGCCGAAATCATCCACCAGCGATCCCAAGGGAGGTCTAAAGGATTGAAATAATTCAAGGCCAGCAAATCAACGAGCCCGTTCTCCAAGGGGGAGACATCAGCCTAAGGTTTGCAGGAAAGAGGAGTAGTGATGGACGATGGCCATGCCACACAGAGGGTACAAATACGACAGCACGTGGAGTGGTCATCAACCAGACCTTGCGCATTTCCCCCACCCTCTTCCCCTATCTGGCTCACCTTTCTGGACCTTGAATCTGTGATCTTGCCACCGACAGCGGAGACCCAGCAATTTGACTGATGCCCGGTGACGCTACCTTGATAGCTACAGAGGAGATGAGTTGTGGACTTCCCCCTCAGCCGTCACCTACCCAGCCGGACATTGGGCAAACATTTTCCTTCGTCCCCCCGTCGCATCTCCCTCCTAGTTTCCCTTTTACCCTTACCCTTCCTCGCGCCATTAATTCTCGTCTTATATGCCATTTAAATGTTTCGAGCAACCAATGTAACCTGTAACTGATGTAACCTTAGAGACCTAGCTATCTGACCGATGCTCGATGGAGCTACCTTGAGAGCTATAGGGGAGACTGGCTGTGGATTCCCTCCTCGGCCATCACAAACCCAGTCGGTCATTGGGCAGACGTTCCCTTCGTCTCTCATACCGTCTACCCCCTCTTCCTCTCCCTTCTCACTCCCCATCTCCCCCATCCGCTCTATCTGTCTCCCCTTCTCGCTCTTCAATGTGTCGCATATATTTATCTATACCCCCATACCCTTCTAAGCTCCATTTATGTCGTCTTCTACTCTCTTGTAATGTTTTTCTAGTAACTGATGTAATACGTAACTGATGTAATTTTGTAATTTCTGTGGAACCTTATGTAAAGCGCTCTGATACCTCCGGATCAAGCCAGCGCTATATAAAACTCTCAAAATAAATAAATAAATAAATTTATCTAAACAAGACAAAAATCTAACATATAATAATCAAAATTAACTTCTTCGAAGGAAAAAACAGTTCTGTCCACAGCAAACTATAGATGTGACGCTTTCAACACAAAGTACCTTGGATGCGTTGAAATCATAAACAAGAAGAGCCACAGGGAAGGTGATGCATTGGTTCCTTACACGCAGGGAAGGTGATGCGTCGGTTCCTTACTCCAGGGGAGGTGAGGCGTTGGTTCCTTACTGCCATGCAGGGGAGGTGATGTGTCGGTTCCTTACTGACGGGGAGGTAATGTGTTGGTTTCTTACTGTGCGGGTAGGTGATATGTCGGTTTCTTACTGGGCCCGGTGTCCTTGTGGACTTGGCACCCCGTTGGGATGCGTGGGGATCAGGGATGCAATGGTTCTCCATGCAGTGACGGCAATGGCACTATGTTGGTTTTTCCAGCCGCGGTCCTCCGATGCTTTGGTTCCTGCAGCGGCACAGCAGGGCCTGCATCGAAATCTGTGCAGTAAACTCGGACTCCGTAGATCGGTGCACTCAATTCGGGGTGCAGTGATTTCTCCAGCCGCGGGCAGGCGAAGTGTCGGTTTCTTCATTGGCACGATGACGATGCGTGGAAATTCATCCCGCACGGCGGTGATGCATCAGAAACAGGTGCGGATGCGTTGTACTTCTCTTAGTTGCGTCTCTTTTCCATCTACCAACAGCCAGAACAACCTCCAGAAGCCCAGAACAGCAACAGGCACCACTTGACAGGTTGGGGCTCCCCGCAAGAAAGCTCAGGGGAGCTGCGGGGGAAGTCTTTGTGTTCCTGAGACTTCAGAACAGGAGGCAAGCTCTACTTCAAGCCCTTGGAGATCTTCCTCGAGCAGGGGACACAGCACACAGAAAAGTCCTTGTCCTTTCCTTGGCAGAAACAGCCGCTGCAGGCCAACAGCAGATAGCAAAGCGGCAGTACTTTTCCTTCAGTTTCTACAGCTCTTCTCCTTGGCAAAGGTTCCTCTTGAAATCCAGAAATAATCTGGGGTCTGGGCCCTACTTTTTATAGCACCAAATTCCTTTCTTCTCTGGTTTCAGAGAAGCTCTTTGCCCAACCAAAACCAGTTCTGTCCTCTCTGGCGCAGCTGCCTGGCAGGATGTGGAGACAGCATTGTCCAAGGCAGACCAGGCCCATTCAGTTGTGAAAGAAATGTCCTCCCCCCAACTCTGAATGCAGCCCAGGTGTATTCAGTCCAGTGCTGACCCTGGAAAGGCAGGACACACCTCACCCCTGCACCAAGTAGCTGTCTGAACAGAGTCCACATTCCCAGCCCCTGACACTCAAAAGCCAGACAGTTAATACACAAACCTAGCAGAGGCACACTGGATGGCTAAGCAAGAAAATACCCACTTTCTAAAAGTGGTATTTTCAAACCCAGCATATAAAAATCATCTTTACTAAAAGATGCATCTCTATATTATGAGTTCAGGCATATCAAACTCCACATTCCTTGGGCAGTTATACTTATAAGACGTTATAAGTAAACTCCCCATTCTATCCTATGGGACAGATAACCTTTCAATAGTGAAAATCGAAATTGGCATTATTTCACTATCAGTACATGCTGCATACATCTGCCTTTCACTGACACTGCACCCTGCCCACAGGGGTACCTTGGACCTTCCTTAGGGGTGAATCATGTAATAAAAGGGAATTGTAGGGCCTGGTAAGTGGATGCACCTGCCAGGTCGACATGTCAGTAGAGACTTCGCACAGACTCTGCAGTGGAAGGTCTGAAAACATTTTGCAAGGCTGCTAGTGTAGGTGGCAAAATCAGTGCTGCAGGCCCACCAGCAGCATTTGAGTCAAACAAGCCAATCATGGAAACACCAATCCATAATAACAATTTCTAGAGAGAGCATATGCACTTTAACACTGATCAGAAGGGGTAAAGTGCCCAGAGTCATAAAACCAACACCAACATGGTCAAAAACAGGAGGCCAAAAAGCAAAAAAGTCTGGGGATAAACCCATTGAAAAAGCCAGGTCTAACACGCTCTCATTAGGGGAAACAATAAAGACTTCATATGTATTTGAGGATGACGCTGTTAAACTGGTTTCCCTTAACCCAGCAGTGATGGAGGCAGGAAATTTACTGTTAACTTGACCTGACACTGATACAGACTCTACTATCCCTATATTAATTGCTGCAGAAAGTGAGTCATCCAGCCTCGACGTCCTCACTATCTTGGAGGGGGGAGAGGCTGGCAGACTTGGGTTGGGAGCTGTGCATTCAGTGCAATCAAAATCAAGGTCGATGAGGGCTGAGGCGCCCCCCACCCCCCATATGTTCCTTCTATTTCCCTGATGTGCTTTCATCTAAAATATCTCTTGATGCCCTCACTTTGGGCATCGCATTCCAAAGACCTCCGCTCCACCCCCTCCGCATGGGACAACACCAGGTGGCCCCCGCCCTCTGAAGCCCACCCACACCAACGGGCCATGGTCACAACGTCGGCATCATACTCGACTCTTCACTCACCATGAACCGCCAGATCAACGCCATGTCCTCCACTTGCTTCAACACCCTATGCATACTTCGCAAGACCTTCAAATGGATCCCCCCGATGCCAGGAATACCACCACACACGCACTCATCAACAGCAGACTGGACTACGGAAACGCCCTCTATGCCAGAATCAACAAAAAACTCCTCGGCAAACCCCAGACCGTCCAGAACGCCTCAGCCAGACTTGACATCCCATGACATGACCTCATCACCCAGCACCTCCACGACCTCCACTGGCTCCCCTTCGAAAGAAGAAAAACTTCAAACTGCTCACACACGCCTACAAAGCCCTCAATAACAAAGGACCCCAATACCTCAACAAACAAATCTCCTTCCATGACCAAAGAGAAACCTCCGCTTTGCCGACCAGGCCCTAGCCATGGTCCCCTGCATCCACAGGGCCAGAGCGGATGGCAGATCCTTCTCCTACCTCTCGGCCAAGACCTGGAACGAACTCCCCCCACCACATGCGACAAAGCCCAACACTGAACCAATTCAGAAAGGATTTCAAGACCTGGCTCTTCGAATAATCTACGGAGCTACTCGCACCCCCACCCCCCTAGCGCCTAGAGACCCTCACGGGTGCTTTAAACCCCCTGATTGATTGATTGACAGACTCAATAAGACCAAAATTCCGGCAAAAGAAGATACACATTATGGCTAACTCCTTGGATTAATTCCATGGGTGTGTGGCTACAGCAGTTCCAATATTACAATCAACACAAACACTTCACCTTGTGACAGGTCAGACAACCATACAGGGCATATTAAACCTACCATCAGTAGATACTACAACAGTATCTGCAAACTCAGCAGTCTGCTAGGTTTACTTTTACTGGCAATACAAGATCTAGGGGCAGTTGACCTCAAGGAAGGAGATTACTTGGCTGCAAGTGTGCTTTTCCTTCCTGTGTGCACTCAACTCCTGTTTGGGAAATAAGTGGTCGGAAATCACCTCAGATGTTTGGGTACTTTCAGCAGGCAACAAAGGATACAGCAACAAGTCCTAACATATTCCATTAAATCATCTTCCAGCAGAAGACAGGACCAGCAAGGGCCATCAAAGTCACCTTCTGGAAGAAGGCCGTGCTGAGCAGAGTGTACTATGTTGCCAACTTTGCCTCTAGGGTGTCTACCAACCTTCTAGATGTCAGAACAACACATGAATTCCATTATTGTGTTCATGTCTGCCCTTACATTGAGCAGATGAATGGTGAAGCTGAAAACAATTCAGAAATACCGAATGCAGTAAACTACTGGCTTATTATGCAATCCTGTCTTCACAATCACTATGAAAATATCATATGTGTAGCTACTTTAGATTTTGAATATCGTGGGATCATTCCTTAGCTCAGTTGCACCAAAAGCTTGCTCACCAGAGATGAGAGGAGATGCGGTCTAGTGGCTAAGCTGCCCCCGAGAACCTGGGTTCTGGTCTCATCTCTTGCGCTTGTCTGAAAACCTTTTGATCTGGGCAAATCATTTAATTAATTTGTACCCAAAATTGTAAATATGTGTGAATACATAATGCAGTGGTAGATATATGACATGACATGCAAATGTGTAACTCCATATATGATCTATGCAGCTCTGTTGCTACCCAGCTATACATCCAAGTCACTATAGGGGAATGGGAGGGTTGTGTGGTACTAGAAGGTATGCACATCATACTGTTATCAATGCACGTAACACAGATCAGCAGCATATCAGTTTGCTGGGGCGCAACACTCTTGCACAGAAGGCTTTTCAGAAATTACTGTACTATAAGGATGTGTTGATGTCACACGAACATATGGCAACAGTGTAAGTAGAAAGTAGGGATACCTTTGCTCGTCATGCATGTCACCAAAAGTGACAGGTGCCACGCCTCCTTCGCTGTGTCCTTAAAAGTGACAGGTGTCAAACCCCTATGATGTGTCCTTAAAAGTGACAGGTGCCACGCCCCCTCGCTGTGTCCTTAAAAGTGACAGGTGCCAAACCCCTATGATGGATGTGGGTGCCCCCCTTTGAGCCAAGGGGCGGTGTTCCGTAGGACGGGTTGCTTTTGGAGACAGCAGCGCCCTATGATGGAGGCTGGACATGTTCTGATGTAGAGGTGCACGCCCCTTTTAGGGGTTCTTTAGGATACATATAAGTCCTCCTTAAGAGCCTTGTACAGCAAGTCAGCGCCTGAATATGAAAAGGTTCCCATAGCAAAATGAAGAGATACAACCCGCTTTTGAAAAGGCCCATGTGGGGTGGAGGCCAGCCAACTATCGATAGATATTACCGCAGCTTAACACCCCTGGTAATGGACGAGAATGCTCAACAAGAAACAACTAAGGATATGGGTTGTGATGTTACTGGTTTTGGCGATGACCGGTGTCTGCGTATGGAAGCACACAGTCTCAAGGATTGTGTAGGTCGGATGTCCCCTATTAAGGTCGATAGCAGCGGGAGTGTGGACTCGTGTAATGGCAGCAAGTATGAGGGATTCAGCTTCGTGGAGCTGGACGATTTGGAAGATACGATAGTTCCACCTAAATCCCCCATCTATGAAGACCCGGGTTTTCAGGAAGATACGCCTCCTGAGAAGGTAGTTCGTCGAAGATGATGGGGCATCGCAGGACATTAGCAACTCTCAAGATTTCAGAGCCACCGCAGATGGCGGTGAAAATGCTGAGGTTAGTAAAAAAAAACAAATGTTATGAGCAGACAGTTACGTAATGATGTATTTTATTTCTTCAACTAATGGCATGTCAATCTTTCTTCTTTTTGACCCTAGGGAGCAACCTCAGCTGGATGCACAGACTTCATAAAGCACTATGGAGAAGAAGCTGGAGCACCTCCTAACACACCCGACTATGAATACATGGTTTTTCTGGAGGAAGCGGCTCCTCAGAAGGTAGATGGGCAACAGCCGGGTACAAGCGTCGAAGATGATGGTGCATCGCAGGACATTTGCGACTCTCAAGATTTCAGAGCCGCCGCAGAGGGTGGTGAAAATGCTGAGGTTAGTTAAAAAAATTAAATAAAATTAAAAATTAAAAAAAGTCAGTTACATAATGATGTATTTTATTTCTTCAACTAAACTAATAGCATGTCAATATTTCTTCTTTTGACCCTAGGGAGCAACCCCAAAAAGAACTGAGGCCGTGGAACCTCCTACAAAAGCGGACAGCGTAAGTTTTTACTGTCTATGTTGTGCAAAACAGACTGAAAGTTCCACAAGACAAAGTACCGATGTTCCCGTGAAGCGTGACTGTGTCTCTAAGAGCGACGCTGAAGTAAAAGAAATTCAAGTAGTATCCCACGATGACATGATGGCTGTTAGGTTTCGCAGTGGCTGTAGTACAAGCTTGTGTCAAGCATGACTATTACGGCCTTTGTTACGGGCATCAAATGAATGATCCTCAGCAGGCAGCGCATAAGTGTCTGGGCAATGCATACAGAGATTGAGTAATCCGCTATATATGTAGTTTGTTAGACCCGTACAAGGAGTATAAACTGTTAAGGGTGGTGTACGGGCTGTCCGTTGAAAAGAAATATGTTCACCCGGATATGCTGAAGCTCTTGATAGCGACACTCGAGGAAACGCAACATGCCCATTACCCGGGCTTAAAACTGATGTGTATGCAGGGGCTGTGTGCGGCTTCTGATAGAAAGATGATAGAAAGACTCGTAGAAATACGTATGTGTAAGCTGTATCTAAAAAATAGAAGAATTGGGTCTCTGGCCCCTCGAAGACTATTTTAAATAAATAAGGTCTTACTTAACGTGACATGATAGCGTGTATTTAGCGACGGTTGTTGCGAGTGATGGAAATGGACCGGGAAGTTTTCCCGGAGGCCTGCACGCTGTCGGTCGACATAGAAAAGGCCTTCGATAGTGTGGAATGGCCTTACTTATACCGAGTGCTGCGGGAGTTCGGCTTGGAGGAGGACTTCGTACGCTGGACCACGTTGCTTTATAGCGATGCTACGGCCCGAGTGAAGACGGGGGCTACCATATCGGCCTCCTACCGTGTACGGAGGGGGACGAGGCAGGGGTGTTCCCTCTCCCCCCTGTTGTTTGCCCTGGCCGTCGAACCGCTGGCGGCTCATGCCCGACGAGGGGGTGCTTATGTGGGAGTTTCCCTGCGGGAGGATACACACTATATCTCCCTATATGCAGATGATCTGCTGATGTTCTTGGCGGATGCGGAGAGTGCGCTGGACGGAGCGGTTATCCTCTTGGAGGAGTTTGGTCGGCTGTCTGGGCTTAAGGTCAACTGGGGTAAGACGTGCTTGTTCCCGTTGTCGCAGGGGGGACGGCCCCCGCGGGCGTTGAGACATATCCGATGGGAAAGCAGCTGCCTCCGTTATCTGGGGGTTAACATTTATCATACCCAGACTGATTTGCTGGAGGGGAATGTTGGCAGGGCACTTCGTGGCCTACGGGGTAGCATGGGGTTTTAGAGTACGCTCCCACTCTCGTGTGCTGGGAGGGTGGCGCTGCTGAAAATGGTGGCGCTGCCACGGCTTCTTTACTATTTTCGCACCCTTCCTATATGGATCCCGGCGTCGTTTTTCGCGAGGCTGCGGGTATTATCCACGGGCTTCATTTGGGGCTCGGGAAGGCGTCGAGTGGCTCTGACCACCTTGCGGCGGCCAAGGGCAGAGGGGGGCTTGGCGGCACCGGATTTTGAGTGGTACTACTTGGCGGCCCAGCTCCAATGGCTTACACAGGCGGTGGCCAGGGAGTACAGGGGCCCGGAGGGCCCTCAGGGCAGACTAATACCGCGACATGTGCTGGCCTTTATAGTCCTCCACCAGAGATTAGACCTCGCCCAGCTCACCTTGGAGGAACGTACCCTCCGGTTATGCTGGAACAGATGCCAGAGGAGGGCCGCCATAGTCCACCCCTATGCCCCGGAGATCCCCCTGGGGATGTGTACGGCGTTCCCGCATGGGGGAGATTGGTCGGGGTTAGCGGTCTGGGAGGAACTGGGGGTACAGATGGTGGGGGACTTATTTAGAGAGGGAGTACTGTTGCCTTTCCAGGACTTGCAGGACTCTTATGGGCTCCCGCGGGGAGACTTCCTGCTTCATGCGGCCCTGGTGGCGAGCCTCCAGAGGCATTGGAACATGGGGCTTTCGGAACCGCCGACTGCCGCGGGTTGCCAATATGTTGTGATGGCGGCGGGGACGACTAAGGCCATCACTTGCCTCTATCGCCGGCTGTCGACGGAGAGACTCCTTCCCCTGGGCGCTCTGAGGGAAAAGTGGGAAGCGGACCTTGGAAAATAGATCCCCGAGTCCACGTGGTCCACGCTGGTGCGGAGGGCCTGGAGGGGAACGAGGAATGCCCGGTTTCAGTTAGTCCAGTTTTTTACGTTACACAGGGCATACCTGACGCCGGCCAAGATACTGCGATATTTCGGGGGAGCGCACTCTCACTGTCCGTAGTGCGGGGTAGACGGTGCGGACGTTCGGCACATGTTTTGGTCCTGTACACAGTTGGGCGACTACTGGGAAGCAGTGGTGGATTGTTTGAACCAGGTAACTGATCGCTCCATTGCCCCGGATATGGGGACCTGTTTGTTGCTTTGGTTCCCCCACACTCGCCGCACGAAGGTTACTAGCAAATTTTATGATCTGGGGTTGATAATGGCCAAGAGGGAACTGACTCTGCACTGGAAATCCCGGGGGGGACCTAACTTCCTGCGCTGGAGATCGGCGTTGGCGCGTTGGGCGGGGGCTGAGGGCACGCTCCGGGTGCAACTGGCCCTCCGGAGAGATGACGAAAAGGCGCTGGCGACGGCCCGGGCATGGGAAGCGTTGGTGGTAGAACTTCAGGGGTTGATGTCCGAGGCTGGGGCCGAGGAGAGCGGGTCTGACGGGCAGGAGGTAGTGGGGAGCGGGGAGTAGAAGAGGCGAGGCGGTGGGCTCTGGCCGCCTGCACCTTTGGCTGGGCAAGCTGGAAGGTTCTGTTTGTTTAGGGAGAGGCTGGGCTCCTGTATCTTATTGTCTAGGGAGGGGGGGCACGTCGAAAGAGGGAAAGGGGTAGGGGACGGGGGCACACTGACAGGGGGTGGGGGAAGGGGGGTAGGGGACCGGGTGGGAAGGTTGAGCCGTCTTCAGGAGAGTCGGGGTTGCTGCTACATGTGTGGTACTTCCTGGACGGGTGGGGATGGTGAGATGATTGTTGCCTTGTTGAGTTGGAAAACAATAAAAAATGTTTCAACAAAATGATAGCGTGTATTTAGAACAAACTAGTGGAATGTTGCACCTCATGGTGGTTATGTTTTAAACCGTACTTATGACATTTACTGTGAAAGTGTAAAGTACCTTCTGTTTATGTTTTGTTAATATTCTTTACTTTTAATAAAAGATCCTTATGCAAAACACTTGTCATTCGTTGCCTGCGGTGTAGCGGATGATAACATGCCGGGGGCGCTGTTAAGAAAACTTTATTATGATACACGGGGAATTGGCAGCTTGGGAAGCATCGAAGCTCTATATAGAAGGGCTGTAGATGAAAACGAACCTGTAAGCAGAGACCTGGTGAAGACCTGGTTATCAGGAGAGGAGGCGTATTCACTCCATAAACCAGCCAGATGACGCTTTAAGAGACGCCCTACAATCGTTAATGCGCAATTAGATTATCAATGGCAGGCGGATATCATCAGCCTTCAAGATTTAGCAAAACATAACATATATATTAACCGTCATAGACATGCTATCCAAGAACGCCTACGCAGAAGCACTACGCGATAAAACTGGGACTAGCGTCACGGCCGCTTTTAAAGCCATCTTCGAGAAGAGGCAAATTCCACAAAAACTACAAACAGACGCCGGTAAAGAATTCTTAAACAATACATTTCAGAAATTATTAAAGCACCACGGAGTTCAACATTTTGTAACACACAAGGAGGTAAAAGCATCGGTTGTAGAGAGGTTTAACAGAACTTTAAAGTCTAAGATGTGGAGGTATTTTACGGCCCACAACACCTACAGATACGTTGATGTTCTACAAGCATTTTTAGCTGTATATAATGCCAGTTATCACAGGACCATCAAAACAGCGCCCGTAGAGGTAACTCCTAGTAATTCCTTAAATGTTTGGAGAACAGTGTACGGACGTAATTTTGCTACAAAGAAGCCTATTTTTAAAAAAGGTGATCACATAAGGATTTCAAAATTGAAAGGTGTCTTTACGAAGGGCAACCAACAGACTTTTAGCGACAAAATATTTATAGTGAAAAGTGAGGAGCTTAAAGAAGGGATGTTATTTACAGGTTAAAGGACATGGGGGCATATTATCAAGCACGGCGTTAAGATTATTGCCGCTTTAGAGGCAGAAAACTGCCGCTCAAATGGCGCTAATGAGCTTGATAATATGCCGCAGAGAATTCCAATAGAAGCCCATGTTGAAACCAGAACATGGGTTTCTATGGGAATTCTCTACGGCATATTATCAAGCCCATTATCGCCACTTTAGCGGCAGTTTTCTGCCGCTAAAGCGGCGATAATTTTAACGCAGTTTCTTGATAATATGCCCCTACGATGGGGAAGCGGTGTCGGGGGTCTTTTACAAGGAAGAGTTACAAAGGATACCCGATGACCCGCAAAGGGTGTATAGGGTTGAAAAGATTCTGAAAAGGAAAGGTAGAGGTGCTAATAGTCAGGTATATGTCAAATGGCGGGGATGACCGGAGAAATTTAACAGTTGGGTGTTGGCTAGCTCCCTGAAGGGTGTGTGAGCTGAGGACCATCTAAAAGTTGCTGTTAAGATGGAGACAACACCCTTTTATATCACCCTGCCGTCCAACGCTTCTAAAGACATGTTCCCCGACAACCAGATTTCTAATTATACCGCGAAACTGGCTAAGCCGGTGGACCTGAAAGGGGATTGGGAGGTAGCCCTAACCGAGATCTAGTATCCTAGAACCTGGAATACATTTACACAGAGCGAGGCCAAGTTTTACTTAAAGCGTGAGCAGGACCCTGTGAGCATGCACGAGAGCATCCCATACGGCTACTACCCAAGCGTTTTAAGTGTTGTCGACGCCATCAACAAAGCCATAGGCAGCATCCAAACATATACAAATACTCATCTGTCGCTAGATAACGTCAGAAGGAAGGTGTTTCTTAAAGCCCCAAGTTGCACCACGACGTTTAACTGCTCAGGTAAGTTAAGAAGAGTTTTAGGAACAGTACAGAATGCGAAAAGTCCGATCGAACCGGATCACACATGCCCTGATATTAACGGGGGGTTCTACATGCTCTATGTGTATAGCGATATTGTGGAGGCCCAGAGGATCGGCGATAGTTACTCACCGTTGTTAAGATGGGTCCATGTACAGGGCAAAAATAATACGATGGTCAATATTCAATTCAACAAACCTGACTACGTCGCAGTCTCTGAAAACCATTTTGACACTATTTCAATTATGATCTTCGATGATCAGTCCGACCCTGTGTCCTTTAAATACGGGAAAGTTATTGTTAAGCTTCATTTAAGACCGAGACGCGACAGAGGCTATTAAGCAGGCATCATGGTGGTTGTGAAAACATACGGGGACCCTTCTATGTACAGGGACTATTACAGTAACCAGGCCAGATGTGGAGGCCCGCCGTACTTTCAAGGGTCACCTGTTATGTACGGGGCTGGTCTAGGAGGTTTCTTCCACAGTCTGTTTAGAAGAGCTATCCCCTTCTTGAGAAAAGGCTATGAAATTGTAAAACCACATGTTAAAGCGGCGGCTACAAACATTGCCCAGGACGTGGTAGGGTCTATTACTTCGGCGGTTGCTGAACGCATGAACAAACTGCCGCAAGAAGGCGCGGCCTTGGTGTACAGACCACGCACATGTGTTAAAAGGAAGCACCGCACTTCGACACGCAGAGGACCACCGACCCCCTATAAAAAAAGAGTTCTTCAAAACGCGCTCAGAAAATAAAAACCCTAAGACGGAAGAGAACTTCGAAGAAGAAGAAGAGAGCCGCCTGTAAAGTAAATATTTTTTAAAGCAGAGCAAAATAAAGCATGGCCTTCGTACACTGTGCATCGGGCGAGTACGCCAAATCCGAGTTAGACTTGTTTACTCTAAAGCCCGCGCAGACAAGCATTGAAAACAGCTTCTTCATGGAGGTATCGCCTTTAGCCGCTTTGATGCCTCTGGCTCCTATAGAGTTTTATGTATCAGGGTCCACGAATATGTATTTGGATCTCAACAACACTCTACTCCATCTTATGTGTAAAATCGTAAAAGCAGATGGATCCAATATATCAGCAGATGCTAAAGTGGCGCCGATCGCTTACCCCCCTAACAACCATGTTTAATCAGGTGGACATCACCCTGGGTGATCGGCTCATCACACAGAGCGATAACATGCACGCCTACAGAGCCTACTTCGAGAGTATTCTAAATTACAGTAGCGACGCCCTTGACACGCAGCTGTCAGCGGGACTCTTCTACAAGGACACAGCCAGACACTTTGAAGCCAAGGAGCTGGACGGTGACAATAAGGGTTTTGTAAAAAGAGCGACCTCCTGGGACACATACATTCAGACCTCTTCTTCCAAGATAAGCTGCTCATTAACGGAATTGATCTTAAGATCAAACTCACGCGCAACAAGGACAGATTCTGCCTCATCAGTGGGGATGCGGAACAGTACAAGCTGAACATACTGTCAGCAAGTCTGTTTGTAAAGCGGGTAAAAGTGTCCTCAAGCGTCAGACTCGCTCACGCCGACGTTTTGCAAATATCAAACGCCAAGTACGCTGTGGAAAGAGTAGCTCTGAAGTAATTTAGCATCCCTGCAGGTACACGGTTAACTCAGCGACAGAATTTATTTATGGGACAACTACCCAAGCTTATCATCATCGGGTTTGTGGACAATACAGCTTTTAGCTGCGTCTATGGCTCAAACCTCTTCAATTTTAAGCACTACAACATCAACTACGCTGCGCTGTTCCATGAGGGCATCGTGATTCCTGCAAAACCCTACACACCAAGTTTTAGAACCTCCAACTACATATGGGAATACCAGGGGCTGGTTTTGATAACCGGGAAGCATCTGCGGGACTGCCGGGTAGCTGTGACTGGAGAAGGCTATGGGGCTGTATACACGCTATTCGCATTCGACCTGACTCCTGACATGGAAGACGGTGATCACTACAACCTGGTCAAAAACGGCAATCTAAAAGCTGAAATACGATTTAATGATCCGCTAACAGCGAATGTGAACATGGTCGTATTCTCTGTATTTGACAGCATCATTCAGATCAACCACGCCAGACAGATTTTGTTTGACTATCTTTAAAAGTTTGTGAAATGGACACTGAACAGATACGGGACTTCTTAAGCAGACATAAATACGCTAGGAAATACTTTTTAGGTGTTTTCCCTAGCGATGGGCTACCAACCAAAATGGGTCGGAAAGACAACGCACCCTAGTCTTTAATACAGATCCTCATTACAATGGTGGAACCCACTGGGCTGCAGTTTTTATAGATAGTGACACGGTTACGGTGTTTGACAGTACAGCAGAGTTTCCCAAACACAGTATCTATACACAGCCCATATTCAAGTTTGTGAAAAAAGCTGCAGCGAGGGTTGAGCATAACAAGCTAAGGGTACCTAGATTCGTTAGCCATCACATACAGGGAACACTGTATTTATTTTATCAGTAAAATGTTGGAGGGTGTGGCGTTTAGAAATTTCTTAAATCTATATTCTAGTGACCCTGTTAACAATGACAGCATAGTTGTGAAATATGTCAAATAAAACACAAGGGCATCGGTCAGACCTGTGCAAACAGAATATAACGTTTGTCAAAATTGTAAGGGTCTGTAACATGTGTATGTTTAATGATGAACGTTTAAAATAAAGTCCTTTTTAGGTCTCGGCTAGCGAAGGCTGCGCTTGCGCAGTCTCGCTCGCGAGATTTAATGACTTTGAGAAGAGGGGCTTGCACCCGCCCCTCTTCTACCCTGTTCTCCATTGGCTGGCCTAGTAAATGCTGGCCAGCCACTGGAGAAGAGGTCAGTCACTCCGATTATGCCCCGTCCTTTTCAGATCGGGGGGCGTGTTTTTTGCGAGAAGTCTCAGGGAGGAGACAACAGCAAAACACGCCCCCGAATCCGAAAAGGACGCTCCCTTTCTCCGAGGCATTTCTGCTGTGCCTCGGAGAAAGGCGGTGGTGTCTTTCGGTGCCCTCCATTAAATTCGATCATTTATGTAGCAAAGAAAATAAAAGTAATTGTCGCTTGCAGATTTTAACTCTCAATGTCTTCAGTCTCTCACATCAACATTTGTGCACGCTCTCTCGGCTCGCGGGTCATCGTTACACAATTCAAGCTGTTTTACCGAGCGCCAGGCACGTTTTACGAAAACCACCCCCTCCCTCACGAACATTTATTTTATAGAACTCTGGTTTCTCTGCCACAATGAACCGTGCTTGGACTATGGTCTCCGCTCTGGCAAACAGTACTTCGACCTCCTTAACTTCCTTTTATGTTGTGGTGCTACAACTCGGCGTCTTGCCTCATTTCCGGTTCTAGTTTTGCGTCGAAATGAATTTTGATGGCAAAATGTGGCATGGAACATTCACCACTCCAACTCGACAGATTTGGAGTCTGGGCCACTGGCATTTTGCGATGCTGCGGTGGTGTCTTCCGGTGCCCTGGGCTTGTTTTACACTATCCCGCTTTGTGCTCCTGCGGAGATCCCACATAGGCAAATAACCAAAGATTACGGCCGTGTCAAGCCGTCCTATGTCGACAATCACAGCCATGGCTCGTCTGCCATTTTGCGACGAACCGCGTACTTCCACCACAGCCTCCGAGTGCAATGGCCAATCCGTCCGGGTTATTACATGACTCGGGACCAGCACGTCCCTGCACTGTCCCCTAGTGCACTTCAGTGCGGATCCGACAAGCTCCGCAGTCCGGGTCCGGAATCGGCAGGCCCAGCCGATAGCTTTACATTCGGCCGTTCGAGGCTGTAGAGTCAGCGTTGAATGCCTGCACCTCGAGGTGACTCGGGAAATTTGCTCTCCAGGTCCCGCAGCAACTTCGGTCCTCTGGGGTTGCTGCTGGTACTTCGCTTGTTGTTTCAGGCCGCAAGCACTCGCAAGTTCGTATCCTTTCAAAGTTCCCTTTTCAAACAATCATTATCAACGCCAAGTCTGGCCCTGGCACGGTAGTGCGATTTTTGTTTAGTATTAATAAAATGTGACACTTCAGACAGCAGTTTCAGCAGAGAGGACAAAGAAGGAATGGGCATGGAATCCAAATACAGAAACTGAAACTTCTCTATCAAGGGGAAACATCACTGCCAAAGTTCACAGCTTGTGAAAAAGCGACCAGCGAAATCACTTGCTAGTTAATGTTCGGGGGGGGGGGGGATAAGCGAAAATTTCGGGGGGGGGCGCTGAATCTTTAAACAGTAGGCAGAGTGGCGCTGATTTCGGGGGTGGGGGGGGCTGAATCTAGGCAGAGTGGAGCTGCGGGGGTTCTTAGAAGGGGTGAAGCAACAGCGAGGCCTCATTAACATGCAAATGGTCTTTTTAAAGACTTGTGAACTGCTCAGGCGCGGCTTTGTGTCTGCCCGGGAAGCGGTCTCATCCCGGGCTGCCACACACGACCGGGGGGGGGGGGGGGGGCTGAAGCCCTTTGAGTTCAATGGGTGTTGCGCGCCTGATCACAGGTAAATGCAGGAGAGAACGGGGTTGTTGAGCAGGGCCGGGCTGGCTTGCCCGGGCATCGGGCGTTTCCTTAGCAAAAGTGCTTCACAGTTAACCTCCCCCATGACCCTCCAGCTGGTCCGACATAATTGCCAGGCCTACTTTGGGGTTCCAGTTCGGCCCTGTTGTTGAGTATCCTACCCAGGGCTTTAAGTGGGATACAAACAAATGGGTGGGGGTGGGGGGCGGTGTTGCGCGGGGTCTATACGACTTGTATTTTGCTGTCTCTTTTGTCATTGCATCCAGGCATAATGATACAACAAGTAACATGATACCTACAACAAGTTAGGACTATTGGCTTTGTCAATCGTTGTTAGTTGCATAAGATAAATTAGCAGTAACTGTGGCTTGTATATAATATTGAAAAAGCATCCACTTGAAGCCCTAGTGACACCACGACAATGTTACTGCTCATGAGTTTCAAAAAGAGACAACAATATAATCATGCAGTGGCTGAACTCGACAGATTAAGAAATATATCCCAAATTATATATAACAGTCGGTAGACGCATGCCTCTACAGTGTTCTCTTATATTTTGAAACCAGAATTGGTCAAGTTCGTATCCTTTCAAAGTTCCCTTTTCAAACAATCATTATCAACGCCAAGTCTGGCCCTGGCACGGTAGTGCGATTTTTGTTTAGTATTAATAAAATTTGACACTTCAGACAGCAGTTTCAGCAGAGAGGACAAAGATGGAATGGGCATGGAATCCACATACTAATCATGCATATTAGTCTGGGCCACTGGCATTTTGCGATGCTGCAGCGTTTTCCTCATAATTATGGATTTGCCAAACTTCCCAAATAATGCTCGCATAATAAATCTCGCTTTTGAGAGTGATTAAGCTATTGACATTGTAAATAACAATGCCGTTTCTTTAAATGTTTTAAAAACAAACAAAAATAATGTCACGAGCCATGCCAATAGCTCTAACTTTAACAATGCCGAGACCGTTGCATTGTAAATGCTTGTTAAAACATGCATTCAGAATCTGTATTTCTATGCTGCTCGATACCCCATAATAAAAAAAAATAAAAAAAATAAAAAGACGAGTGAGACGGGTTGAAAAGTTATAAAGTGTTTATTACAAACAGTTATGTAGGTTGCACATTACAAAGACATTATTACTAAAGATATATATGAAGAAAAATCAGACACGATTATACACGTAATAGGCACATTTTCTTCAAAAAGTCTGTAGAAACATTAAGGATGAATCCATGTATGGGCTTTGGACAATGGCCTTTTTCTCTGTACAGCCGGCGCAAGTGGGGTGCTCCAAGAGGGGGATAGTAGAGGGGTGTCAGAGGCGGCCGGTGATGGAGGGAGGGGTGTCTTTAAACTTTCAAGCAGTTATTACCCACGAGTGTGGAAGGGATGTTGAGTTCAGCGGCTGCTTGTAGAAACTGATCCCAACCTCTAGGAGCATTTTGATGCGATAGGGGCTTGGGGTGTGTGAGACCTTTGACTAGGTCGTACATGTGTGAACCAGCAACTGGCTGCCCCTTGTAGAGAAATTCACCTCGCTCATTCCATGCTCTTAGATCTTTAGAAGTGGCGAGTTTACTCATCAACATTTGCGCGGCCGCCCTGTGCCTCTGACTTATATTTTTTAGGAGATCATCAACAAAGATATCCGAGGTCGGGGACGGGGTCGGCTGCGGCTGTTGGGGGTGCATAGCAGGCGCAGGCATTGCTGGCTGTTCAGAGTCCGGGGCATATAAAGTTAGCTTATTTTTTTCGGTATCCCACTGCTTGTAGTAGCTTAGAAAAATTTTAAGGGTGCCAGTGTAAAGGGTAGCTTTGTCGTACGTGTTTAGATCCGTCCATTTCAAAATGTCTTTAATTTTAGCATCCAGTCGTAGAGTCTCACTTCGACGTATATCCCAGGCATTGTCCGTAGAAGAGCCCAGTTTCTCCAACTGTTGTCTAGGAACCAAATACATCTTTGAGGCATGCTCCATCACAGTCCTGATAGGAGGCTTGTAATTATGGGTATAGCTATGCCCAGCAATGAGCCTATAAAACCCCCAGACTGTTTCACCAGTTTCTTCTTGGTGATGAGTGAGGCCCTTTTATCACTGAGCTTCTTGTTAAGATGACGCTTCTCCTTCAACACTTGTAACTGGCTCTTTGATATAGGGACGTTGCCTTTTAGGGTGTTTTAGAGCTATTTCTGAAATGGCAGCCACTAAATCATCAGAAGCAGAGCAGAGGAGGGTCTTTCTGTGCTGGGGACTGGCTGTTACCAACATATTCAGGAGGGCCAAATTGCGGCGTAGACGGTCAGACATGGTCAACACCTGGGTTATAAGGGCAGGGGCTACAAATATCATCAAAGGCCTTCAGCTCGGGACTTAGTCTTTGGGGTGTAAGCGACTGGGGGAAAAATATCAGCCCTCAGTCTGTAGTCTTCTAGAGTGTTATTTTTTAAGTCTACCACCAGGTAGCCGTGGGGTTTTGATGTAGCGTCGTTAAAGGCCTCCATGAAGAAGTGTGTGTTTCCCGGGTACATCTGCGTAGATATGATGAATATTTGCTGTTTGTCACAGGGATTTTAAAATAAAACAAGGTATGAGGCGTTGAGTGCTATAGAGCGACTGTTCTTACCCTTGTAAAACAAGTTCTGCACACTGTAGCATATGCTTAGATTGCGATGGTGTGAATAATGAGTAAAAGCTCGCTCTAGCTCAGGATGGTCACCACCTTCACGCATAAGGTCATCAACAATTACCATGTTTACCATGTTTACAAGGGTCGGGGGGTAGCAGCTCATCATCGTTGAGATTATCGGGTATACCTTCTATAATTCTGATATGAGGGAAGCTGCGAACAGGTCTGTATAAAGATCTTGCCAGCATGAATAAAGCCACACAATGTTATTAGGTGTTTGGGATAAAGCACCTGCAGCATTTTCAAAGAGCTTTTTTATAAAGTAGCTTTTACCGCAGTTTGAGGGCCCTGCTAACACGCAGGAGAACAGATGCTGTAATCTCGTGTCCATTGTGCTGTTGGTGTCCTCTCTAATGCTCCTAATAACCGTACGGCAGTGTTTTATAGTCTGTAGTCAGGACCCTACGGACATAAGGTTTTATGTAGGGGCTGGGTTTTAATTTCCCACTTCTTTTTGGATCTGACCATGCAGGGCTGGTTCACAACTATGGTTCTATCATTTTCACGATCAGCCGATGCAGAGTATTCTTGCACCAGATTCTTCAGACTGTCAAAATTAATTTTTAGGGTGTTGCTGACGTTTAATGTTATACCTTTGACCTTCATGCACACTTTGTTGGTGTTCGTTTTGTACGAGTAGGTATTAGGCCCGGCTGAGGTATATTCTATTATGTGCTCATCCTTATTGAGTTCGCTGGTAAAAATTACCTAGATAATCCCCAAGAGGTGGATCTTCATCCCCCAGTTTACTCAGAAAAATCACAGAGTCAGTTTCATGATACAGGCAACGGTCCTGGAGTTTATCCATAACCCCTCTAGACGGGCGTGTGTTGTCGTGAAGCATGCTATGAAGATGTTTATGTTGTTACACGTTGTGGGGTACTCCTTTGTGTATTTCCAGCACACAGCAGCGGTCTCTTCATCGATAAAATCGCTGCTGGACACCTCGTAACAAGGGGCAAAAAGGTACTTAAACAGTTCTTCAGGATCTGTTATTAAGGTCGTATTTAACATGTTTGTACGCTGTATGAATTTTCCCCATAAGGAGTTAAGGCAGAGTTTGGCTAACTGTCGGCGGGCAGGGTTGACCTCTATCAAATGGGGCCGTAAACGTATACCCTCGTGCGTGTGGTAGTCATCGATGTATTTCTGCTTTGCATCTTGACTAGTACACCAATCGGGATATCCCGAGGCCTCCTGTTTGTCTCTGAGAAACAAATTAATGTAGCGTGAAAAGTGATGTGTCGTGGTCCTCTTAAAATGCCACACCTCGTGTACTCTCCTGAGTCTGTAGCCTTTCTCTAAGGCAGCTTGGACCTCGATGCTGCACCACGTCCCTGTGATCAACCTTTGTTCTTCGGTGTGACTACAACCACGACCTCTTTAAACACGGCGCATTTTTGACAGAGGGGGGACATCAGCTTACTATCGACTCTTTATGAGTCCACTGGAAAGTAAAGCTGCCTTGGAGGATAGATTTCACATTTGACTAGCCCAAAGTATTCGGAAAGGGGCTTAAAGTCTCTATATATGATGGTAGGGTGTCCTAAGGGGTATACCTTCATTTTGTTTACAAATGGGTACAGACTGGTGAAATCATTATAGTGTATTTTCTCACCCTCACCAGCGGCCCTGTACACTTGTATGGCATTTGTACGCATAAGGCATCGCGGGGTTCCAGAGGTTGTGGTAAGTCACAACTCTGAAGGAAAGAGCGGTGCTCTGTCGGTTGCTAGCATATCTAACCATTCATGCTCCCATAGGACCCTCATCGCAAAGCTGCATTTTTCAATATACTGGGCCCTCATCAGAGTACGTCTGTGTAAGTGTTCAAATTTGGCACCCATTAGTCTGTTAAACTTGTGGGGTTTGTAACACTGAGGACAGCTGTGGTAAAAACAGCCGTTGTATTCAAAGGCCATTGGCACTCCCTTAATTAAAGCGTACCCATCCAGGTAATAGGGACCCAGGCGGTATTCACCACCCTGTAAAGCGTGCTGAATAAGTATGTCTTCCTTCTCAGAGACGTGCATGAGCCATTGGATAGACGGGGTTCAATAACGTTTCTGTTTACCGTTATAGAGGTCTGGCGGCACTAGAGCGATACTTTTTGGTCTTAAAAACATGTGTTTGTAGATGGACATACACATGGAGGCCAATGTGATGTTTTGAAAAGGGTCTATGTATTCAACCAACTTTGTCATTTGAGACGTCTTGGGTTTCAAGACCCTGACTTTCTTAGTCATGGCACCACACCATCTATGAAGAGGTTGCAAGCCTGTCTCGGGATCATTACATCGGCCTGGCAATAGACTTTCAACTCGGTTTGAAAATGAAACTCCTTTTCACGGTTTTCAGAGTACCACTGTAGAAAGCTCTCTTTCTCAGCAGGCATCATATAATCAACCCCGTAGCTGTCCGGAGGCGGCATGGGCCCCACATAATTCTGGTTCGCCCAGGTGTTAAAAAAGTGTGGAAAATAACCTTTACACCCGGGGAAACCAAAGGCTTTTGGCAGCTTGCTCAATTTCATGGGTAGGAAATTCAGGATGTCTATGAACCTTATTTGTAACTGGCCAGCCATTAACAACATCAGCTTGGAACCTTGAGTGATGAGTTCTACTTGCACCTTTTCACGAATCATATTCTGTAAAATAAAGAATGAATCGTATGCTTTTGAGCTATGGGCCAGCATGGTATACCCTTTGAATTTGGACTGAATGAATGTATTAAGGAAATCACCAACGCACGTTCGCCCCTCAAACTCCCAGCAGTCATCGGAAGTTAGATGGTGGATGTAAATATAGTTGGGTTGGTGTACCTCCGTCTCTTGTGTGCACTCTATATCAAAAACGATGTAATCTTCGGTTTTGGTCTGGGGCCTGCCTTTAACCATGTAACAATGGTGTACAAATCCTCCCCTACATGGAATCTGACACCTTGGGCATTTCATGCCTTTGCATTTGTGATCTGTCGACACATACCAGCCACACTCTTGGCAATCCATTTTAGGGCTGTATTTAACAGCTTTGCGGTGTATGCCCAAGCAATTTTGCGAGCGACAAAACATCTTACAGTTATGACACAACACCTTCAGTGCGACGTCTACGACGCACCCATCCCTCTGACACATCTTACAATGTATTTCACACTGATGATGTGCCTTAGTGTTGTATATATGGTCGCAATGTGTGCACACGTACTTGACTCCCAGAAAACTTTTAAGGTTCAAGATACCTTAAAAGTGATTTTGTGGTGAAGGACATATACGGTCTTGTTTTTCACACATTCCCCGGTTGTAAAGTACTTCCAAGAACCATTGTGATAAAGAACTTTCACTGTAACGGCAAAATAGTTCTCAAAAAGACCTATGTCGCCAAAGCCGGCCATGCGGTCTGGAGGAAATTTCAAGAACCTCATGGGCTTCAGCAAGCCTGGCTGAAGACGGCTGAAATGCCAGAAACCGGTCCTAGGAAGCTTGTTTCCGGTCCAGGGAAGACATGGCTTGGCAGTTCGGGCTGGACTGTTCCCATGAGGCACAGGGTCAGACTGATTTGCATATGGCCATGTCTGAACTGGGGTGGCAGAGTGGGCTAAAGAACGGTGATGGATTTAACCCAGATCAGTTGACTGGGGGTGAGTGCTTGCAATGTTCAACACATCGTCCATCATTTCCTTTGGTTTATACTTTGTTCGCCATAAGTTGGCAGGGTATGCTCAGACGTGAGTCCCTTGCTCACTTTGCCACTGGATTCAAGCAAGCCTGGCCGAAGGCGGCTGAAATGCCAGAAACCGGTCCTAGGAAGCTTGTTTCCGGTCCAGGGAAGACATGGCTTGGCAGTTCAGGCTGGACTGTTCCCATGAGGCACAGGGTCAGACTGATTTGCATATGGCCATGTCTGAACTGGGGTGGCAGAGTGGGCTAAAGAACGGTGATGGATTTAACCCAGATCAGTTGACTGGGGGTGAGTGCTTGCAATGTTCAACACTCCATCCATCATTTCCTTTGGTTTATACTTTGTTCGCCATAAGTTGGCAGGGTATGCTCAGACGTGAGTCCCTTGCTCACTTTGCCACTGGATTCAAGCAAGCCTGGCTGAAGACGGCTGAAATGCCAGAAACCGTTCCTAGGAAGCTTGTTTCCGGTCCAGGGAAGACATGGCTTGGCAGTTCGGGCTGGACTGTTCCCATGAGGCACAGGGTCAGACTGATTTGCATATGGCCATGTCTGAACTGGGGTGGCAGAGTGGGCTAAAGAACGGTGATGGATTTAACCCAGATCAGTTGACTGGGGGTGAGTGCTTGCAATGTTCAACACTCCGTCCATCATTTCCTTTGGTTTATACTTTGTTCGCCATAAGTTGGCAGGGTATGCTCAGACGTGAGTCCCTTGCTCACTTTGCCACTGGATTCAAGCAAGCCTGGCTGAAGACGGCTGAAATGCCAGAAACCGGTCCTAGGAAGCTTGTTTCCGGTCCAGGGAAGACATGGCTTGGCAGTTCGGGCTGGACTGTTCCCATGAGGCACAGGGTCAGACTGATTTGCAAATGGCCATGTCTGAACTGGGGTGGCAGAGTGGGCTAAAGAACGGTGATGGATTTAACCCAGATCAGTTGACTGGGGGTGAGTGCTTGCAATGCTCAACACTCCGTCCATCATTTCCTTTGGTTTATACTTTGTTCGCCATAAGTTGGCAGGGTATGCTCAGACATGAGTCCCTTGCTCACTTTGCCACTGGATTCAAGCAAGCCTGGCTGAAGACGGCTGAAATGCCAGAAACCGGTCCTAGGAAGCTTGTTTCCGGTCCAGGGAAGACATGGCTTGGCAGTTCGGGCTGGACTGTTCCCATGAGGCACAGGGTCAGACTGATTTGCATATGGCCATGTCTGAACTGGGGTGGCAGAGTGGGCTAAAGAACGGTGATGGATTTAACCCAGATCAGTTGACTGGGGGTGAGTGCTTGCAATGTTCAACACTCCGTCCATCATTTCCTTTGGTTTATACTTCAGCCGCTCTAGACAGGATGACAGCGTCGGTGGTGTTGCGCCCCATCAGCAACCCCACGTTGCTGGCCGCCAGACATGTGTTGACTGCTCCGTTGTTAAAGTTGAGCAACCAACGTGGTTTCTTACCAATTACCTTGCTGTATAGGACGCTCTTTAAAGGCCTGGAAACACCCCCCCTCACGACCCCGTACAATGAGGGCTATGACTCTGAAAGTGCCATAGGCAACTAGTTCAGCCTTACTCTGAAAAAGCCTCAAGAGGTTTTCTAGAAATTCCACAGCATCAAACACATCGAGGGACCTTCGTTTGGTGAACAAAGGACGGTCAATACCCTGCCCCTGGAAGCATAGCTGGAAAAAATCATTAGGACTCACATCGCGTAACAACCTTTCTATGAGTGTTTGCACAGCCTGATGTAAGGCTAAAAGCCCGTGCGTGGAGGACCTTATCTGATGTAGGTTAATAAACCTAAACTCCTCGTAGTGTTCTGTAGCGTTAAATCTCTCTACAGTACGACTGTAGCTTCTAACGCTCTCTAAGAACACTGCCTCTGAATCCTCATCTTGAGGAATCTGACTTATGGGGGAGTTTGCTGCTGTATCATTTTGGGGATTCTGGTTTAGCCCGGGCTCTGGGGTTCTTTTGAGCATCTGTGTAGCGCATATTCTGGATTTCTTTAGTTTGCTTATTAAAAGCCTGCACTGCTTAGCGCTATTAGCCCACTTTTGTTTTTTACGGGACCATACTTTTCTAGGTAGCCTACCCCATCATATCTGAGCAGTATAGTTTGTGTCGGTGGGCGACGTGCTCATAGAGGCCTCTGCTACAGACCCAACCCTCGGCCCTTCTGTGTGTTCCTGGTCTTGGTGTGTTGTTGCTCTACCCCTTGATCCCTTCACTTGTACCCCCCTCGGACGGTTCTCTTCTGAACTTATGTAATGTAGGGTACATGGTATTGGTATATGTGATTCAGATGTTGTTTGTGAAACTGTATGCCTTTGTTTGAGAGGTTCCCTGTACTTTTTACGCTTGAGCAAGCGTAGGAAGCGCAGGGACTTTGTCGGCACCGTATGGACCTTATTGCTATATTTATATTTGCGCTTACTTTTATTAAGACCCGGGGCATGATGGTTCTTTAGGGGCCTACGTATGCCTAGTCACGAGGGGATACTCAATATGTCGGCCATTGTTGTATGACATGTTTGTAGGATCACCCTTTTACACTTGTCAACCATTTGTAGTATCTTTCGCTGCGCCTCCAGCCCGTCCCCATCGCCGCTATCGCACACCCCTAGTTTTAAGGTGGCGGTGTTCGCTTGGCGTTTTAACTTTCTGACCGCCAGCTGTATATCTTTCACATGGGCCCCTAGTGCCTCTTTTGGGTTTACAGAATCATATTGCGGCAGATTAGGGATGAATACAGTGTTTTGGTTCTACAACTGCCTGTAACACCGCCGGAACATCTCTCGCCCTGTCCATCACAACAACATTCTGTAACTGAGGGACCGGTGGGATCATAGACACAGGGTCCCAGTGCGAACACCACGGGGCGGCCATGGAAAGGTCCTCACTAAATACGCCCTCCAAACCCGGATCTGTACAGTCGTCCCAGCCCGTACTATTATCAAATACGCCCTCCAAATCCTGATTTGACCAGTCGTCCCAACCCGTACTATTATCGCCGTATATTGCTGGTGATGTGTGGTTTAAACTGACCGCGGGGCTGGTTGGGTCGTACGCTCCGGGAGGGATGATAGGTGAAAAAAGGGTTGGGGAGTTTAAATGGCCGTCAAAATAATCGAGGGCCCTATCGGCTAAGGAATTGTCAGTGTTGTTGGAGGGTGAATGTCTAACATCCCTATACAAATCCCCATTGTACGTTTTAAAAGGACCCTTGTGCGCTGCTTCTGAGGTTCTATCAAGTTTGTCTATCAACCCTGTCAACGTCTTGAGACACCCGCTGCCGCCATTATAAGGGGGTCCTGAGGGTTGAGCATTTTCAGACTCTGACCATCAGGCATGATTATAGCAGGTTTTGGGGGTTGGTCTAGGTGGAGCCCCTCTATAGATGCTGTTAGTTTATTTGAAACTATAGAGGGTTTCAGGGTGTGGGTAGGGGTCTGCGGTGTAAGGGGCTTAATTAAGGGATCTGCTGCTGTTTCCATTTGTAACGCCTGTACCCCCTGCTTCTTCTTAAGATAATTTCTTGAGAGGCGATTCACTTAAGGGGGTTGGGGCTGTACCAGATCTTCTACAACTGCTGTCACAACCGCTGGCCCATTAGAGATCAGGGGTGTAGAGGGCTCATTCATAGATGTCACAATATTTTTTTATGAAAGATCTAGAGGCATAGTTTGGGGCTCAGGGACCACCTGTTTCATATCGAGGTCTAAAGTGCCTGCTTGGGACTTCGGGACCAGCTGATTCTTCTTGAGGTTTAAAGGACCGTGTTGGGGTTCCTGATCCTCTGCTTCTTGTTAAGGGTGGATTTGTTTGAGAGGGGGTGCCCTTTTGAGGCATGGAGAGGGTTCAGATACGCAACATCGCTTTTACACCGAACAGGCATTACGTTGTCTGGTTGTCTGGGTTTGGAAGCACGTCTCCGCTGTTTTCCCCCACCCGTTGTAGAATAGACATTCCTGTAGGAGTGTTCAACATTTTGGCAGAGGGCTTGATTTGGCATTTCACAGCAGTGCCTGTTCTCTGTTGTATGTGCGTGTAGTATGTGCAGAGCTTGTCCTGGCGCACACGCCTACTCACACCTTTTGCTGCAGGCTCTGCGTTCTGAACTGTCTTTGTTATGTCCATTAATGGTTTCGCAGACCTCCTGACCTTACACGAATCATCTCCATGGTTCTTTTGAACGGCTCCTAGAATGTAAGATAAAAAATATATATATTAGAAAAAATAAAGAACATGTATAAGATGCTTACACTACCCACAGACATCCCACCACATTCATTTCTACTCGCCCCCTTTATACAACCCCTACTACACGGCGATGCCCCCTTCTACTGGCGATAATAAAATACAGACTTCTTTTTTCGCACCCTTTTGTAAAAACACACCTTTTAGAGGTCTTTTGCCAGCTCCTTTCTTTGTCACAGGTCCATTTCCAGATGTTGAAGATTTCCTCTTTAGCGGTTTTTCTTTTGTCGGCTGTGCAGCCTCTTGCAAAGCGGCGTCGGCCATGCATGACTCTGAGGACCCTGCAAAGAAAAAAATAATCACATTTGCGGTATAAACAAGGCCTTAGCAGTCCCTTCTGAGGAGCTCTCCTACAGTACGCCCCAGGGGTTTTTGGTCTAACAAAGTCTAAGTCTTAGGCAGTTTAAAGAACATGGCATTTTTTGATTTACCTGAAAGAACCACGGTATCCTGCACACTCTGCAAAGCGTCTTGAGACCCCAGGTACTGCTTTATATCATCAAGATTTAGTTGTACATTGGTATCATAATCTATAAAAACATACATATATGAGAATACCATTAGAAAAGCAGAGTTACTGAGACAGCGGTGTACAAAAACTACTCAGAACTACACAACTCTAAATACATATACCTGCTTGCCGGGCTAGCATTTCTGCGTCGGTGATGGTTATTACCGGTAAGTCCAGTGTTTAGGGTTAGATAAAAAAAATGTCTGTTTCAAACTACACCTCATAAACGCTGCATTACAGTTTGTCGCATTAACCTTAGAAAACATAACTACATATTATCTAGAGACAAGCATCCTTACATAGAGACTGCGTACAACAACATCTAGGTACATGCCGCTACCTTTTTAACAACAAGCTCTTAATTTCTACCCACAAGCCCCAACGCATGGACACTCATAACGTTTGTGCATATCCATAGTATATAATCCTCAAGTTGTTCTTTGCAACCGTATAATAACCATAGCGACAGGTTAGAATTTTACTAATAAACTGCAAGTAACAAAAATATATCTCCTAGGAAAAAAAGCAGTCACAATCCTCCCCTAAATACATTATGCGCAGCATGGTCTACACTATATACACACTCTGGGCGGCATTTAAAAGTGCTGCCTGGGGAGTGCAAAAGCATGTATTTTAATAGCGCTGGCTTGGAGAGAGCATTAGCATACATTTAAAAGCATGAGAAAAAACCATGTGCCATAACCTGTGTTTCTGGGCAAATCACTTAATCTACCCATGCCTACCAGAAATGAATTTACCCCATGTGTAATTTAACAGTGGCTCCAAAAAGCGCTCCAAAACCTCAGGTCCAGTTTGCGCTATATAAAATGACACCCCTTAGAAAACAAAACAATAGCCACAGGGACGCTGCTATATGGTCCCTGTGGCTGTAAATACATTTTTAATTTTATTGAATGCCCACACTCGGGCTATGTTGTGCTAAATAAATATGCCTCATTTGAAAAAAAAAAAGACATGCCGCAGGGACGCAGCTAATACGTTTTACATTTTATTTATTGCTTGCCCGCTTGGGGCCCAGTCACGTTGGAGGAATCCCTGCCTGGAGCTCCCTCATCCCCGTTTGCGAGGGCAGGGCCCGTGCCTTCAATGATGTCAGGGGAGTCCCGTGACATCACGGAAGGGGCTGGTCCTGCCCTCACAGTCACGAAGAGGAGGCTCCCTGTTCCCTCCACCGCCATGAAGACCCACGTGGGATCTGAGGAAACGCCGGCAGCCTCCCCATCCCCCAGAGCAGCACATGTGGTAAGCGGGCTCTGGGGGCCATGCTTATTTTTTTATTTTTTATTTTTTAATCGGGGTTGCGATCCCCCACACTGCCACACATCACACATTACCCCCGGAGCTCCGCAGGGAGGACCCCGGGTTCCGGGGGCTTCATTTTTCAAAAATCGGGGCCGCGAGCCCCACATCGCCACACATTACCCCCAGAGCTCCGAAGGGAGGACAGCGGGCTCCGGGGGCTTCATTTTTTAAAAATCGGGTCCGTGAGCCCCACAGCGCCACACATTACCCCCGGAGCTCTGCAGGGAGGACAGCAGGCTCCAGGTTTCATTTTTAAAAATTCTGGCCCGCGAGCCCCACAGCCCCTGCACAAGCCCCACTTGGAAGCGGGCTCTGAGGACATTTCTTTTTTTTTCATAAAACGGGCTTCGCGCCCGCCCCATGACACCGCGCCTGCACAAGCCCTGGAGCCCTGCACTTGGACAGCGGGCTCCGGGGGCTTCATTTTTTTTTTTAAATCGGGGCCGCGAGCCCCCGCCCAGCGGACCATGCCGCGCTCGGCCAAACAACCCCGGAGCTGCGCATGGAGCACAGCGGGCTCCGGGGGCATCATTTTTTTAAAAAAATCGGGCCTCAAGCCCCACAGCGCCTGCACAAGCCCCCAGAGTGCCACGCTTGGAAGCGGGCTCTGGGGGCCTTTTTTTTCCATAAAACGGGCCTCGTGCCCCCACACCACCTCAAGGCCACAGAAGCCCCCCAGAGTACCAAGGCAGGAAGCAGACTCTGGGGGCCTTTATTTTATAAAACTGTGCCAGGAGCAATCCCCAGAGCCCCGCCTGGACCCGCGGGCTCTGGGGCCTTTATTAATGCAGGGGCCTCGACCACCACACCACACCACCCCAGGACCACCCTCGGCCCTCAACTCCTGAGCACCGCACGGGCCTCAGCGTGCTCCGGGGGCTTTATTTTAAAATATGCTGTGGGACTTTGACCACCCCAAACCCTGGACGCAACTGCTGAGCCTGCCACATCCTGAAGCACAGGGTTCAGATTGGGAACCAGCCGTTTGACCCCCGCCTCTGCAGAGCCTCTACACATGTTGGTGAGTACCTATTTGTATTATTTATTTATTTTGACCTGTATACAATGTATATTATATAGTGTGCGCTGACAACCTTTCAGGACCCTCTTAAGGCCTCTAGCATTATGCACCTTAAATACACACCTTGCAACCTCTGTGCCAACCCCACAGCACCACCCCTATTAACACCCCTATTAACATTAAATGCCTACATACATACCATTAAACGCAATGCTTCAAAAAACGCCATTATTCACTTCATATAACAGCCCAACATGTTTTAAACACCCTTTAAAACATGAGTTGCAGGCATTTACACCCTCTAGCAGTACCCACATTAAGCGGCCCCCAACATGGTAAAAGGTTTCTATAACCTGCATAATCTTAAGGTTACAACCCTGCGCCACAACCAAAACAGCCTTTATTCACATTACAAGTAGTTCCCTTGCGCTTTGCGCCTTTTAAAAACCTAAAATGACAACCACATTTCACCTCCAACCTTATTCACATTAGACACCAACCCACAACCCCACATCATATATTAATTAAAACATTATGAATACAGTCCTACATAGCGCTAGGTACCCTTTTAAAATACAACCTTCTTCACCTTAAATGCATTGCCACCAATACTTTAAATAAAACCTTAAACATGCAACATTGCACCAGCCCCCCTATTTTACCTTCATCCCATAATGTGTAGCAGGCGGCGTCAATCTGTGATAAGTTGCTCTGATCCATTATTCCCTTTAAATTCCTGAGTTGATCCTGTGCAGCATAACAATCCACGTATGTCGTTCCACAAGGCGTTTTTGAATGGCTATTTCTGCTGACCCCAAAGTATGCTTTTACACCTGTCCTGGCCTGCTTATTAGGTCACCATTCCTTATGGAGGTGGGGTTTAGAACCAGGTAGCGGGGTCCCTGGGTGGGAAAATTTTCTGACCAATGTACAGCGTATGCTAGTTGCCCCCTTTAACATCTGTTAATTAAACCTACTTCCTGTCCTGGGAAGAGCTGGGTAATCGGCTGTGTTTGTGAATCACCTGGGAAGATAAGCGCCCTCTGATGTTTAGGGACATGCCGGATGACTAGGGTACATTTTCTAATCAGGGCTTTGTGTGTTAGATGCACCTCTTAGCATTATGACATCTGTTAATTAAACTATTGTCTGCTGAGGGGAGGGTTGCGTAATCAGCTGTGTTTGGGACTCATTCTCCTGGGAAGGCTGGGCCTGTTTGATTCGGTTTTTTTCCTCTTCTCAGCTTTGCTCACAACTTTTGTCATCTTAGCACTTTGACACCTACTTGTCAAAGCCCTTACCTGGGAAATTGTCCTATTGTTCTTGTGTGTTTTTACATTGTGACTTGTGAGCCTAACCCCTTGAGTCTCGTGGGAAGCTTGGGACTGCCTGATTAGTTTTTTCCTCTTCTCAGCTTTGCTCTGCACACATTTAAACATGCCCAGACATCCCCCTCTTACATGAAGGCCATTCTTTGCACACACATTTCTCTTTACATAACCTTAAGGCCCTGCTAGCCTAACAATGCCTTCAACACCTGCACAAACTTTGGCACAAACCTTGTGCCACACCCACACACAGCTCAGCTCCTTTAGGGCTGCAACACATTCATCATGTCCCCAAACTTTTTGCTCACAAGGTGTCACTTTTAAGGACAGAAACACCCTGGCACTTTTAAGGACAAGCTTTTCATGAACCTCACACTGCCAACCTTGGGGGTGTGGGGATTTGAGGAAGGCCTGGACATTCACAGCTCAGCATGCCTAAACACCCTCTGTCACAGCACTGCCATCACAGTTTTAAAACATGGCCATGAAGACACTTTTGGGCACACATTTTTCTTTACACAACCTAAAGGCCCTGCTAGCCTAACAACGCCTTCAACCCCTGCACACACGCTGCCACAAACTATGTGCCACACCCTACCGCTCATCTCTTGGTAGGACTGCCACACATCCATCATGTCCCCAAACTTTTTGCGCACCAGCTGTCACTTTTGGTGACACACACACACCTGTCACTTTTGGTGACACGCATGACGAGTAAAGGTATCCCTACTTTCTACTAGTTTATTACATACTGAAGGAGAGATGCACACATTATTTTCAGATGTCCATGATGGCCCTGTAGATTTGGGGCCTGCCACATCACATTCCATGCTGTCAGCTCCTTGCCAGGGAGTAGACAATGATTAAGAAGGTCTACTGGAGGGAACTGATGAGGAGACAAATAAGAGGCATCTTAAGACCAATATTCTCAGCACATTCTTTTACAAATGGGATTCCGGGCATTGATCTGTTCATCCCATGTGAAAAGACAAAACATCATTGTTAAACCTCTAGGTGCCCTCCGCCCTTGTTACTGGGGTACGCTCTGTGGATCGATTGTTATGGGATATTTTCACACCTACACACACAAATGGATCATTCTAAGGGAAGGAAAATGAGTGAGATCAGTGGAATCAGTCTTCAATAGCATGAAACAACCCATGATTTATGAGTAATTTGTAGGATCCTCGATATTAAGGATCATACCTTTAAGGTGTACACAAGAAGACATAATAGGCAATAATGATCCAATTATATACAAACAAATCACTTCTTAGGCCTTTGCGAAATGAAGAGAGTTGGACATCCAACCATTCCCTCATCTCAGGGTTGCCCATGGCCTTGTGGCATGCAGCCTTCGTCAAAGTCATCAGAGCCTGTGACTCCAGTCCTGTAGATAGGTAGGCTACATATCAGGCAAACATCCTCACAGGCTGCATGTTAGAACCTCTGACCCATCTCGCCAAGGGTCTGGGTAGGTAGGATCTTATTGAGGATGAATGCTTGGAGCTGTTTTTTTAAACATTTCACTTCTTTTTGTCATATCTAAAATGTGACTGCAGTGATCCTCATTGCCTCAACATGAACCATCAGCTTGCCCAACATTGACTGACTTTGAAGGCAAGCAAATGAATCATCTCATGAGATTTAGAGGAAGAAGACATAAAATCATACATAATGACCAAAGTGTAAACAAGTTAAGACTGCTTGACTTGTTTTATATTGTTTCATTGATCATCTCTCTCAAATCAGCATCTTTGTACAATTGTTTCAATACTGTACTTTGGGTAATGTTTCCAACCACAACTGCATGTGATGCTATGTAACACTTCTGCTCTTTTTATACATAATTTCTGCTGGAAAGGTGATAATGCTCTTGTCTACTAAATAAATACAGGAATGCTCCAAAACTCATGATTTTCCCTTCTGCTAGAACTGTCAGTACTTAGTCTGCAATTTGCCACATCTGGGAAGCTTGCTTCGTCCACAGAGGGACCACCGTTGCATCCAAATCCACAGTCCATGTATCTGGAGAATTGGCACTCCAATTCCTAGAATTTTGTTGCTTCCAGCAGCTTATTGAGGTGTTCTTAAAGAGGCACAGGGGTCCAACCGCAACTCAACCTGATTGTTACAGATAAGTAACTTTTTCCTTCTGCGCAGTGTGGTAATTTGGGGAAATAATTTCAGTACCATGAAACCTAATGTTTCTATACTCAATTCATGTTTTTACAGAGTGGGAATGGCTGATGCGGCCTATTTGGCTTGAATTCTTTTGCTTGTTTTTTAGTGTTCGCATGACATGGTGTAAATACTGTCCCTGGGAATGTATGACCTTCTGTGTGTAAAGGACTACTCTTGTTTTTCAGCTGTGGGAGCCTAGGACTGGAAACCATAATGGCTGGAAACCAGACACACAATGCAATATGTGGCATTGTGAGTGTGATCAAAACTGCACCAGGTACATAATGTTCATTCAAATCCATATGAGATGGTAAACAACCCACCTAAGGCTGCAAGTGAGACTGGGCAGGAATGTGAAGATTTCACAAAGTGTGTTTTATTATCAGAATCAACAAATACCTGGGATTGTTTCACATCTTATGTGCACTGTGCTACTTAATCAGTTTCTGTGAATCGTAGTGATATTGTTATAGAATTTAGCATTTTCACACATAACGTATTAAAGCAGCCAAAATAATAATCAATTTCTTAACACAGTTATAGCCAAAATGAGCCATAAAATCACAAATCAAAAAGACAACCATTTTCCCAGTACTAAATTATGTGCCGGACACACTCTCAGTGTGGTTTTAGTTAGCTGGTTTTCTGGTTAAAAAGCAGTGTACTCTTAAACAAGCACAGACAAAGCCAACTGTTTTGGCTTTTGCTTTTTGAAGCTTAGTAAAATGGATTCACTAATTCTCATACGGCATGTGCAGCGTGGGCAGAAGGTGTGCATGCTTCCCTCACATACACAAACCTGGTACAGCTAGCAGCAGTTTAAGTTCATATTGGATACTTTAAAATGATGCGTACGTCAGATGGAAGGCATCTGCACTATGCCCTAAGAGGAAGAAGGCACAGCATGTGCAATTCCATTGAATCTTCCCTCATATCCGTATATCGTTAC
Organism: Triturus cristatus; assembly: GCF_964204655.1. NCBI lineage: Eukaryota > Metazoa > Chordata > Amphibia > Caudata > Salamandridae > Triturus > Triturus cristatus. Next base: position 905,578,028 of record NC_140580.1, read on the forward strand.
AGTACAGGGAGTTCTAGTATAAAACACTCACACTCACTATCAGTGCAAGTCTCCTTCACATACATAGCACAGTTAGAGCACCGGCATCTGTAGTGCACCTCCTCGTGTCCTTGGGAATTTTGAAGTTCTCATACCTGATGATTATTATATCATTACAACATCACTACATCATTAGTTTAGGTAAATACAGTGGCATTTAGTTTAAATTTGAGGTTCTTTAATTTAAATACGTTGTTAAGGATTGCTTTTGTTTAATATAAATTAAATTAAATAACGGTCAGGTTACTTATTTAAGTTGCTTTGGTTTAAATTCGTTAAAGTTTATTGTAAATTGTGTAGTTTAATTTATATGTAATTTATTGTAAACTGCTTAAGCATCAGATTAATTAAGTTAAAAGGTTGCAGCAAATAATATAATGTATTTAAAATGAAAATAAACAAATTAAACCTAGTTTAAGATTTGGCGATGCAAATAATATAATGTATTTAAAATGAAAATAAACAAATTAAACCTAGTTTAAGATTTGGCGATGCATTGAGCGCAAGGTAAGTGGCTTTATTTAATTTTACCTATCGCATCATCTGTCGACTTCTCCCGCCCCACTGCTCTTACCCATGCTGGCCACGCCTGTTTTTCACTCTACTTGAGGTGGAATGATATGCCTACTTTTTCTTTGCAAGTATGGCCCATACTGACCTTTTCAGTGCAATATGACAAATGGGTGCATAGTGCTCTGAAAGTTTGCCTTTTGTGGAGATTTCTTTGCACAGTGGTATCATGAAGAAGAACATTGCATTCCTAAATTATCTAGGTGATGTATACCTTATGTACAGCTGTTTTCTTTATGGATAAGAATATATGATACAGAAATTATCACAAAAGTCAAAGTTGTTATGTCGATTCCGTTATGTCCCAAATCTTCCTCGATGATTTCAACCTTCACTGGTCTAACCCCAATGACCAAACTGTAATATGCCTCAAATCCTTCTTGAGTGATCTTGAGTTGATTCAACATTGTGACTGGACAACTCATAATAAAGGAGAGATTCTGGACCTCATCAGCACCAAAGGACATACCATCACACTGGATACCATTACCCCTTGTGATTGGTCCGACCATCACAGCATTTTCATTTATATTAACATGGTGGTGTCTCTGAGGAAGGCTCAACCAACGAAATAGAAGATTTGGAAGAGGGACCTCAGAGATATCATACAGCCGAACTAGCAACCCACTGTAAGTTTACCCTCTCTTCCCAAGTTGACATGTCTGAGGTTCATGTACTCACTGACTTCTACAACTGTGCTATCTCTAGCATCATGGATTCCATTGCTCCACTACAACAAAAAATGTCTCAACAAAAATATCCAAACCGTGGTTCAATGGCAACTTAAACTCGGAACGCCGCAACTTTAGGGCAATTGAACGATCCTGGAGATCCAAACCATCTTCGGACCAGCTAAAAATCCTTAAATCAGTAAGGAACTCCTATGACAAACAAATCAAGAGTGCTTAGGCCGACTACTGCAGATCCCAACTTAATCAAGCCGCTAATCGCCCCAAGAAACATTTTGAACTGGTTAAAAAACAATCAGTGGAAGCACCAAACCACTCTAACTCTGGATTCAGCCCACCTTCATGCAATGAACTGGTTGGTTTCTTTACTGAGAAATCAAGACTCCTCAATATTGATCTTGATTCCAGGATGGCTCTATTGCTATCCTATGGGTCTGCACCCCCGGCCCTATTAGAGAAGATCAAACCAATTAACCTGAGCACCAAGAACAATTCCTCATGGGGCACCTTCACTCCCCTCAGTGAAAGACATTAACAACCCATCTAATCACTTTAGCGACCCGTTGCCACCTTCCATCTTCAAAGAAATCAAGGATGTCGTCACCCCCATCTGGACAAAGATTGTCAACGCGTCTCTGTCACAAGGCAAGATCCCGGAGTACCTAAAAGCAGCTCAGGTAACACCTATATTTAAAAAAAATACCGCAGATAGTGCTGACCTTAACAACCTCCGCTCTGTCTCTAACATCCCCACTCTAGCCAAACTCTTGGAAAAATGCGTCCAATCTCAAAACTGTGCTCACATTGAGAATTTCCATCTCCTGGACCAACATCAATCTGGCTTTCGGAGTGGGCACAGCACCAAATCGGCTCTCACTCACGTTATGGATGACATTTTAAAAATGCTTGACCAAAATGAATCTTGCCTTTTTGACCTTTCCTCTGCATTTGACACTATTAATCACGACAACCTCCTATTAATTTTGGAGCACAGGGTGGGCCTTTCTGGTCTGGTGTTGCACAATGGTTCTCGTCCTTCCTCCACCACAGACCCCAAAGAGTTAAGGCGAACCACTCTCTCTCCCAGCCATCACCAGTATCCATGGGTCCCCCAAGGGTCTGACTATCTCCCATACTGTTCAACTTTTTTTTTTTTTTTATGAGTTTTTTATAGCGCAAACTGGACCCGAAGGTATCGGGTATCAGAGCGCTTTACATAGCACCAGTTGCGTTACATGAGGACACATTAGTTTTTGTTAGACATGGGGAGATTAAGTGATTTGCCCAGAATTACAGGATGTTCAGCGTCATTGCCGAGACTCGAACCCAGTTCCCCAGATTCGAGGACGACCGCCCTAGCCGTTAGGCCAACTCCTCTCCCCTTGTTCTTGGAACCATTAGCTAATGCACTAAATTCCACGGATATTCTCTTCCATATGTATGCGGATGACACGCAACTTTATCTGAAAATCTCCTCTCCGTATAACCTCATATCACTCAACACTACCCTAACGAATACTGAAAACTGGTTAACTGAGAACGACCTCCTGCTCAACACCTCCAAAACAGAATTCCTTCTCATTTCTCCTCCGAATCACATCCCCAAGTTAAACCTTTGGATGAACCACCTCACTGCCTTCAACTGCTCCCCCCTCATTATTGACTCGCCCAAATCTCTCGGAATCACCTTGGACAAGCATCTGAACATGAAGAATCATATTAGCAATGTGTGCAATGGAGCTAATCACCTGATGAGGATACTCCGGAATCTCAAACCTTTCCTCCCACAAGCTGTTTTCAAGCAAGTGGTCCAAGCGCTTGTTTTGCAGAGGCTAGGCTATAGCAGTGCTACGCTCTGTGGCCTCCCCAAATATACCTAGGCCCCACTAAGGGCTTCATTGAATGCTGCCAGATTGGTTATGAGTACCTAAAGAAATGCACACATTTCCCCGGTCCTAAAATCCCTAAATTGGTTACCCTACGAATCAAGAATACAGCTAAAGATTGCCTGCCTGTCTCACGAAGCCCTCCATTTCAAAGCCCCCAGTTATCTAGCGCAAAAGCTAGAATTATCCGGAGGGGGTGGACCTTCAAGGAGTGCTAACTCTCTCCTGCTGAAGCCACAGATCTTTCACAAAAAGAGAACAGGTCTCCGAGCTTTCTCCGGCTCTAGACCGAAGATCTGGAACTCTCTCCCACCAGAAATACGTAGAATCTCCTCCAAGGTTGCTTTCAAATTGGAAGTAAAAAGATACCTTATGAACAAGTTCCTACCTTAAAAGGGTTTTGGATCGTCTGCTCTAATGCATTGGACTTAGACCTTTAAGCCGTGCGCTGGGGGCTATTCTTCTTTTACTAATCATTTGCTCCTCTCCTGGTTTGCTATGTACCAGTTATTGTCTTATTCTTTGTTGACCCCTTTTGTTTGCAACTTTTATGTTTGTATTCCTATTTGATGCCTGTCCTGCAATTGTTACCTTCCTTTCCCTCCAATTGTGAAGCGCTCTGATATCCTTCAGGATCATGTTTGCGCTATATAAAACTTTATAAATAAATAACTGTGAAGAGACCAAGACATCACTGAGCGCCATGCCATAGTTCGACTTCAAATCAAGAGTTTCAAAGTGAATAGGCTTGAACAAAAGCTTTTCAAACTAACCACAAGAGATCGGGATCTTGTGCACCACAGACCAGGCTCATTCCTCCACTTTTCCACTTCAGAAACAAGTTCAAAATTAATTTAAATAGTGAAATAATCATTCACTACTGACAAATTCTATGGCCTGATTAGGACTTTGGCGCAGTTGCACCGGCTCTCCCCCGACACAGCTGCACCAAAGCTGCGAAAGGGCCGCCCGCCTTATTACGAGTTGAATTCATATAAGATGGGCGGTCCTTCACCTTTCCCATGGTGATGCCTGGAAAGCATGCACTGCAATGAGAACGGAAACAAATTCCAGCACGGCATTCTGTGCTGGAACTTTGGGGCAATACAGACAGGGGGCACATGTTGTGCCCCCCTGAATGTATCTCCATGGCGGGAGGGTATGGGGGCCCTGTAGGGCCCCCTTTGTTCCTCGACCACCAGCCTTTTCAAGGCGGGGCTTCCGCCATGAAATGGCTGGCGGTGACAGAACTCGTAATATGCTGAGCGGGACTTCCCCAGTCCTGCTCAGCATGTTACATTGTGGCGCAGCTCTGCCACTGCCAGGGAACGACTGTTCACTGGTGCAGCCGGTGGTCCTCTGCCGCAGCAACTTTTGTAGTCGTACTGCGGCAGACGGACCACCACCATCACGAGTCTGGTGGTTTTACAACCGCCAGACTCCTAATCAGGCCCTATGTTTCTGCCTCATCCTAGGATAGACTACTGAGAATTCCAATTGCCAAAACTCGTCTCCCTCCAGTTTTTCTATTTCATCTCAAATCATTCTTTTCCTTCAGCTTGTGCTTTGTATTTCATTTGCAGATGGCAGGGTGTAATATGCTATTTATTACCATTATTGAGAGAGGGGGAAGGCCATGATGCCCTCCTTGAAAATTACGGAAATTTGTACTTGCATAGCTCAGACTGAAAACTAATTTGCTTCTAGGTGCTCTCTCATTTTTGTGATGTATGAGATTTGAGGCACAAGAACATAATGAGATGCTCCCTGGATAATGGATTGTGATCAAAGTCCACATGTATGAAACAATTTTGAAAAAATTGCGATTACGTAAAATTGCGACTACAAATAGGGAATCGCAAATTACAATTTCGTTACAACATGTACCAAGCATTTTCTAAATGCAAACTGTGCATTTAGGAAAATTATATCACCATTGACTTCAAGTTGATGGTAACCATGTGCAAAGTTTGAAAAATGCACAAAAAAGCATTTTTCAAAAGTGCATGTAGCACACACATGTCCCTAGGGCATGTGTTCGCTTTACATGTGCACATTTCTTTTTTGGGGGTGCTTCAGGGTGGCCTTAGACCCTGGGCACCCTTGGCTTTGCATTACCAAATTTGCGATTACCAATTAAGTAATTTCAAATTAGCTAATGCAAAATCACTAGCACCTATAGGCCTATTTGTTCCTATGGTCTTTCAGTCCATCGGAACGAATGGAATAGTGTTACCTAATAGCGATTACCTATGTACCGAATTGCTATTTGGTAATACTAAGGAATCGCTCAGTCTTCATTGATTCCTTTCATACATAGCATTTTGCGATTACCAAATAGCGATTCAGTAAAAAATGCTTTTTTGAGGCATGTGGCCCCAAGTGTTTTATAGTGCTCTGTTGCTCCTCACTAACAAGGCTTGTGTGCTACAAATGCATACAAGTGGAGAAGCCAAGAATTAGACTTGTGGTTACTGAATGTACAATATGCAAACTAGCAGCTAAATTGAAAGGAATTGAAAATGTGAACCTACAGCCCTAAACATGTAATGCACAAGCTGAGAGATTTTAAGAAACTCACAGAACCATACCTACAAGGGGGGTAATCATCTGCTGTATTTTTGGCGTTCGCTGAGATCTTTTGATTTTGCCAAAATTATATTTATAATATACTTACATTTATAAGAGCTTTCAGTAAATCCTCTTCATCACTTGGTCTGTCATTAAGTCATTCATATTTTTCTTCCACCCAGTACAGCATACAGCATTGGGTTAACCCACCTTAGCCATTAGCTAACTTCACTCTCAGTGACAGCGTTCTGTCCTTTCACAAAAAGCACATCAGTACACAAAGTAGTTCCCTTAAGCACCAGGTCTGCCATTGCAATTGTGTGCTTTTTAAGGCCAAACAATATTTTTGCTTTTAGCCAATTTTATTTTTAGATAGAAGAGCACCCAGCGGCTTCCTTGACAATATGGTTTTGCAAAAACAATGACAAAACAAGTATTAGGAAAAGACATAAGTTGGCAAACAACACCAGTCCTATTAGCTTTACCAATGCTTTTATTTATATGTGCTTCCCTGTTGATATTTAAGTTGTTCAGGACAAATTGCAATCCCAGAATGACAAACATTCAATATTTCTTCAGGCAAACTTCAGTTTTCAGTAATGTGTTCACTTTACTTTGCAATTTGTTGTCTCTTACATTATTAGCAAATCATTTCTTGGAAATCACAGTAACACCCTTTACACTGAAGACTGGAGTACTAAAAAACGATTGTACATAGTTGATTGAATCATTATTTAAACCTTAGTGTCCACTTCACACTTTTCTGTGAAATTAAATCAATCTGTCACTGTGAAGCAATTAGGGCTGGTACAATAAGTACATCCGACAGTCTTTAATTAAGGCAGTGCCTGGAGTGGCATCCTGGAGGAAGCGGAGGCTTTTGTTCTTGGACAGTGGGCTACGGGTACCTTTCCAGGTTTCTGCTGGCTGCACTTGAAGGTGTCCTGTTCCACTAAAAGCCCTGACAGTCGGAATGGGCCATCAGGCCTGCCCACCAATCTACCTATTGCCCTTCCTGCTGTTATACCATAGTCACTACCTAGTCCCCAACTCTGTCTTTGCTTTCTCACTCTGATCTGAGCTTTATTCAATTGAACGTGTAGCCTTCAGAAGTAGAACCAATACACCAGGGAGAGCTTGCAGAACACATCTCCAGAATAGGACACAGTGCTCTAGATTTGGCCTCAGTACTGGACACCAACATGTAGATGAAGCCTCCAGAAGCAAATGTGCTAGTGTTAGAAATTGGGCCTCTAGTTGGCAGAGGTATGCACTCTGTCCATGTAGGGACCACATTCCTAGTCAGGGTAAGCTAGACACACTCTAAAAGATAACCTGTGCTTACCATCTGGTAGTTTGGCATAGAGTAGGCAGGCTTATCTAAAGAGGCAATGTGTAAAGTATTTGTGCAACACACACACAGTACCACAATGAGAACACTATAAAAAGGTTCCACACAGGTTTAGAAAAATAGAGAAAATTGATCTGAGATTAAATACAGAAATAGTGCTTAGAAATCAATAGCGGTCAAAAGGTCACTAGAGGTTATGAGGAACCGGTTCCAATCCAAAGTTCAGCCTGACTGCTGGAGGGCAGGTCGGCTACAGAACCCAGATAGGTCCTGCTGAAGAAATACCTTGGCTGGAGCAAGTGTTGATGTCGAGAGCCTACTGCGTCATCTTAGAGCCATGCAAAGGGGGTCCCACGTCGTCGTCAAGCTCTGTTGTAGTGAATGCAATGAGTCGTTGTTGAGCTTTGCAGAGCATCATTGTTGAGGAGCACAGGCTGTGGATTCAGTTTTGTCGAGCAGCCTCTGATTTAGCACTGAAGGGCGATGCAGCAGAATTTCTCCTGCAGTCAAAGCAATGCGTTGTTTTTTTTTTTTTAAATCAGCTGCAAAACACACTTTTGAGGCCCAGGAATGGAGGGTGCTCTTCTGTCAAGGGTAGAACATACAGATGGCAAACTCCAGAAGCACCAGCAGGATTGAAGGAAGTAGTTTGTGTCCCTGAGACATCAGACACCATGAGGCAAGACAGCAAGCCCTTGGACTCACTCTGGTTTCAAGTGAGATGGGTCAAGTCCTTGTCCTCAGCAGGGCAGAGATCAGCAGGCAGTAGGGCAGCTTAGCAAAGTAGAAAGGCAGTTCCTCAGAACAGTCAGTCAAGGCAAAGTGGTAATCCTTTCAGCACAGGAGACTTTACTCCAGCAGGGTTCTTTCCACGTCCAGTGGTGTACTGATTTGCTAGGGTCATAGCTACAGTACATATACCCAAAAGTGCCTTAGATATAGTGTGTGACTTCAAATGAGCCCTCTGAAGTGCACAAAGATCCTTATCAAACCAGTCCTGTCTGCCAGGCTAACGTTGGAGGGTTAATCAGTGCGTTGTGTGTGGACAGGACACTACCTAATGAAGTGTAAGTGTCAGCTCTACGATTCCTCCCTGCTCAGGAAGACCCATCAGAATTCAGATGAATGCATGCGAGTGCTCAGAATGTAGATGAGCCTAAACTTCCTGTATTTGTGGCTGTCTAGAGTGAATGCACAAAGTGTAGCTGTCACCCAGCCCAGACGTGTATTGGAGATAGGCTGCAGGCACACAGAGTAAAGTTGAGAGCAGAAAAATGTCCATTGTCTAAAAGTGGTATTTCTAAAATAGTAATGTCAAATCCAACTTTACCTCTATAGAGGATTTATCATTATCATTCCAAAAAATATGAAACATGGTTTAGCTACTACTTTCCAATCGGGATTTACAGCTTACAAGTGTTTAAGGACTACTCAATGCTAGCCTATGAGAAGAATAGGCCTCACAGTAGTGAAAAATGAATTTAGCTGTTTGTCAATACCAGGGCATGTACCGCTTAAAGTACATATCCTACGTTTTAGTTACACAGCACAATGCCTATAGGGCTACCTAGGGCCTACCTTAGGGGTGACCTATGTGTAATAAAGGGGGACTTTAAAGCTTAGCAAGTGTTTTTTAAATGCCAAATCGAGGTGGCAGTAAACTGCACACACAGGCCCTGCAATGGCAGTCCTGGGACAGGTTAGAAGGGCTACTTGTGTGGGTGACACAATCAGTGCTGAATGCCCACTAGTAGCATTTAGGTCACAGGCCCAGAGTATATGATATACCACTTTACAGGGGACTTACAGGTAAACTAAATATGGCAATCAGGTATATACCAATGTCACCATGTTTTAGTGGAGAAACACATGCACTTTGGCACTGGTCAGCAGTGGTAAAGGGCTCAGAGTCCTAATGTCAACAAAAAGATACAGCAAACAGTGGAGGTAAGCAGTGAAAAAGTTGGGGGAAGATAACCCTAAGAATACAGGTCCAACAGTTACGCACTCCAGGCCACACCTTTGGAACTCGAACCAGTACTCCTGATGTGGTTTTTAGTACTCTGCATTATTCCCCAGATACGGATCTAGAACATGACACATACTAACCTGCAGAGGGCTGAACGGAGGCCTTGGTCTTGTGCTTCTCTGAAAACACGCATGCACACTGGCCAGACTGGGAAGTTTACAAATTCTATTATACGTTTACTTTTAGAAGCTGCCATAGGCCGACTCTAGCTCCTGGCTGGCTAGCACCCTGCACTTTATTCTTTCCTTCTCACAATCTCGAATGCACTGCGTATGCTTGAAGGTGCTAACAGCATTCAAACTATGTTTTTTGTTGTTTTATCTTGGTTACCCTATTCACAAGATTTTATTGGCTAGCACTCTGCTCTCTATTCTTTCCCTCACGTTTGCCTGGGTATTTTCGCTCATTAACTGCTTGCAAACAAATTTTTACCTTGTTTTAGCTTGGTTTTAGAGTGCGATATGATTTCACTTATGAAAAATTGTTTGCATTCTTTTGAATGTCCTAACTAGCAAAGTGCTAGCGGTACTGTCGCTTTCTTTTATGTGTAGTTGCAACGGACACTTGTTTCTTTTTTTTCAGACATGTAATGATTTTTATTAAATGAACATGAATAAACTATACACATCACCTCTATTCTCTTCTGCGTGTTTTTATAAAGCTCTAAAGCATTTCACCTGATTCTTCGCACTTTTTTTGTTCCCTCCACCTACTCTCCCTACTTATTTTTCTATTTTAATGCTTATGTACTGTAAAGTTAAAGCCCTACACAGACATTAAAAACAACAAAAAGGCTCAGGTCTGCTCCCAGCTCGGACACCTTCCAGAGATGTGTGGTATGACTAATAGGCGTACCACGCTTCCTGTGGCTTCTAGCGGATGTCGCTTGTGGTAACCGTACACTGAGACTAAGTTACCGTCAGTGCAGCATTGGAAGGTACCAAACTAGCTCTAGGATCCATGAAGCTGGTCGTCTTTCTGAGAAAAGAAACTGTTTCTGTCCAGTGTGAATGTCAAGGAACCTGTTGACATCCGGTTACAAAGTCGCACTCCTTCCTGAGGTGCATACATGTCAGTCTTTATAACTCAGTCGCTTTCAATAAAGATGTATCCTCTGTTCTCTCATTACATAGTGTTTAAATAGCTTATATTACAACTAGCCAATAAAAGTGTACTTATTTTAGGGGCCTTGAAAGGATGAAGACTAAAACATTGAGTCTGCCATTTGGGATCTGAAACAAAGTCCTTCTGATAACACATATATTTGTGCAGGTGTATCTCCACCCACTTAGTTGTCTCACCAGCACTCTATCAGGTTTTGCTTGGATCCTTGTTGAAAGACCTGGCCTTGGGTTTCCCAAAGTCTTCCTTCACCATAGACCTGTACCCTGTACGTTTGTACGTAGAGTTGAGGGTCTTGAAGGTCTGCTACTGCATAGACCTGCCTCTGTTGGAGTGTGTTCTTTCACTTCTCTGGAGCACAGTTTTACCCAAATTTCAAAGTGCTTAAGCAGCTATTTAATTACTGTGCTTACTTGTTCCCCTTTCTAGAATCACAAGGCTCACCCACAACCATCCTTGCCCTCCTGACAGCCGTGGCGATCTTCATCCTGATCCTGGGTACCATCTTCCTGCATCTCTATATCTGGCGGATGAAGAATGAGAAGCTGTTGATTGTTAAAGGTGAGCACTGGGCGGGGAGCTTGAGTGATGCCATAATTTGCTGTGCCAGCTCAGAGGGCTTCTATACTGTGACATAACTCCAGGAACCTGAAAACACACTTGTAATGAAGATGCAGGAATCACGAATAATAGTAAAATCCTTTTAATAAGTCGAAGAGCTGACCAGCATACAAACAGTCCTTCTCAATCCCAGTAACTGTCTGCGCTACTCAAAAGATACATTCTGTTATGACACAACACATTCCAATAAGAACACTTAACTATCATCATACAGAATTAAGAACGAGGAAACACACTAAGAATGTAAACACAACACATCCCCATTTCTCCAAAACGAAAAGAAAACAAAAGCAAGAATAAAAACAAATAAAAATAAATAATCATAAATACAAACTAAAAAAAAAACTAGAATTGCTAATGGTTAACCCCCATACATAATATCTAATGGTTATGAACATTTAAGCGATACTAAACCTACTTATTGGTAACAATGTAATCTTCTAAACCTACTTATTGGTAACAATGTAATCTTTTAACCAAGAAGGTACCACCCTCTTCCTTGACGAACGACGATGAGAATCTGATTCATCATTCGAAGAAGAGGATCCCATCCTCGTCGCCAGTGTAATGAAGATGCAGGAATCACGAATAATAGTAAAATCCTTTTAATAAGTCGAAGAGCTGACCAGCATACAAACAGTCCTTCTCAAACCCAGTAACTGTCTGCGCTACTCAAAAGATACATTCTGTTATGACACAACACATTCCAATAAGAACACTTAACTATCATCATACAGAATTAAGAACGAGGAAACACACTAAGAATGTAAACACAACAACACTGTTATATATCTCCACCAAACTGATATTAGAATATGACATGATTCCAGTATATTGACATTAGACACATTTCACTACAGGAACCTGACATTTGAGATTACTCTAGGAACTAGATGCTAGGCTTTGTGATACCTTTTAGAATTTCACCTTGGACTGTGACATTACACCAGTCGCTGGATATAAATTTGTGATGGCTCCAAGATATTGACTTTACTGTGACATCACTTAAAGAAACTGATGACATGTTGTGAGATCGCTTCAGTAATCTGACACCAGACTATGATGAATCGAAGTATCCGACGTCAGACGTCGATGCTGCAGGGACCTGGCATAAAACTTTGATCTCATGGCAAGATTCTGGCGGCAGACTGGAACGTTACCTATGGAGACACTGTAGAATAGGAACACTACAATAAAAGGACATCTCTGCCTAAGGCATGTGTCGAAATGTTAGCTAAGTCTAAAAACCCAGTTTCAGACTACGATATAATTTCAGAAACCCACATTCAGACCTTGACATCACTCCAGTGACCAGAATTCAAACTCGGATGTTACCCCAAACATCCAACTTCAGGGCGTGTCATCAATTCAGAAACCCGATTTCAGACTGGGACAGCACTCCAAAATCCCTACTTCAGACTGGGACAGCACTCCAAAATCCCTACTTCAGACTGGGACAGCACTCCTGTAGTCCGACTTCAAACTGTGACATTACTCCAGAAGTCCGACTTCAGATTTTGACATTACTACAGTAGTCCAACTTCAGATTGTGACATTACTCCTGTAGTCATACTTCAAACTGTGACATTACTCCAGTAGTCCAACTTCAGACTGTAATATCACTCCAGTAGTCTGATTTTAGACTGAAGTGTCATTCCAGTAGTCTGACTTCAGACTGAAATATCACTTCAGTAGTCTGACTTCAGATTGTGACATTACTCCAGTCGTCCGACTTCAGATTGTGAAATTACTCCTGTAGTCATACTTCAAAGTGACATTACTCCAGTAGCCTGACTTCAGACTGAAATGTCATTCCAGTAGTCTGACTTCAGATTGTGACATTACTCCAGTAGTCCGACTTCAGATTGTGAAATTACTCCTGTAGTCATACTTCAAACTGACATTACTCCAGTAGCCTGACTTCAGACTGAAATGTCATTCCAGTAGTCTGACTTCAGATTGTGACATTACTCCAGTAGCCTGACTTCAGACTGAAATTTCATTCCAGTAGTCTGACTTCAGATTGTGACATTACTCCAGTAGTCTGACTTCAGATTGTGACTTTACTCCAGTAGTTCAACTTCAGACTGTGACATTACTCCAGTAGTCATACTTCAAACTGTGACATTACTCCAGTTGTCTGACTTCAGACTGAAATATCACTTCAGTAGTCTGACTTCAGATTGTGACATTACTCCAGTAGTCCGACATTAGATTGTGACATTACTCCAGTAGTCCGACTTCAGATTGTGACATTACTCCAGTAGTCTGACTTCAGATTGTGACATTACTACAGTAGTCCGAAATCAGACTGTAATATCATTCCAGTAGTCCGACTTCAGATTGTGACGTTACTCTAGTAGTCTGACTTCAGATTGTGACATTACTCCAGTAGTCCGACTTCAGATTGTGACATCACTCCAGTAGTCAGACTTCAGACTGTGACATTACTCCAGTAGTCTGATATCAGATTGTGACATTACTCCAGTAATCAGACTTCAGATTGTGGCATTACTGCAGTAGTCCGACTTCAGGCTGTAATATCATTCCAGTAGTCCAACTTCAGATTGTGACATTACTCCAGTAGTCCGACTTCAGATTGTGACATTACTCCCGTAGTCCGACTTCAGGCTGTAATATCATTCCAGTAGTCCGACTTCAGATTGTGACATTACTCCAGTAATCCGACTTCAGCCTGTAATATCACTCTAGTAGTCTAACTTCAGATTGTGACATTACTCTAGTAGTTTGACTTCAGACTGTAATATAATTTCTGTAGCACGACTTCAGATTGTGCTATTACTCCAGTAGTCCGACTTCAGATTGTGACATACTCCATTAGTCTGACTTCAGATTGTGACATTACTCCAGTAGTCCGACTTCAGACTGTAATATCATTCCAGTAGTCTGACTTCAGATTGTGACATCACTCTAGTAGTCTGACATCAGATTGTGACATTACTACAGTAGTCCGATTTCAGATTGTGACACTACTACAGTAGTCCGATTTCAGATTGTGACATCACTCCTGTAGTCCGATTTCAGATTGTGACATTACTCCAGTAGTCTGACTTCAGATTGTGACATTACTACAGTAGTCCGAATTCAGACTGTAATATCATTCCAGTAGTCCGACTTCAGATTGTGACATTACTCCAGTAGTCTGACTTCAGATTGTTAAATCACTCCAGTAGTCCGACATCAGATTGTGACATTACTCCAGTAGTCCGACATCAGATTGTGACAATACTCCAGTAGTCCGACTTCAGATTGTGACATTACTACAGTAGTCCGAATTTAGACTGTAATATCATTCCAGTAGTCCGACCTCAGATTGTGACATTACTCCAGTAATCAGACTTCAGACTGTAATATCACTCTAGTAGTCTGACTTCAGATTGTGACATTACTTAAGCAGTCTGACTTCAGATTGTGACATTACTCTAGTAGTCTGACTTCAGACTGTAATATCATTCCTGTAGTCCGACTTGAGATTGTGACATTTCTCCAGTAGTCCGACTTCAGATTGTGACATTACTACAGTAGTCCGAATTCAGACTGTAATATCACTCTAGTAGTCTGACTTCAGATTGTGACATTACTTAAGCAGTCTGACTTCAGATTGTGACATTACTCTAGTAGTCTGACTTCAGACTGTAATATCATTCCTGTAGTCCGACTTGAGATTGTGACATTTCTCCAGTAGTCCAACTTCAGATTGTGACATTACTACAGTAGTCTGACCTCAGATTGTGACATTACTCCAGTAGTCCGACTTCAGATGGTGACATTACTCGAGTAGTCTGACTTCAAGTTGTGACATTACTCCAGTAGTCCGACTTCAGACTGTAATATCATTCCAGGAGTCTGACTTCAGATTGTGATATTACTACAGTAGTCCGATTTCAGATTGTGACACTACTACAGTAGTCCGAATTCAGATTGTGACATCACTCCAGTAGTCCGACTTCAGACTGTGACATTACTACAGTAGTCCGAATTCAGACTGTAATATCATTCCAGTAGTCCGACCTCAAATTGTGACATTACTCCAGTAATCCGACATCAGACTGTAATATCATTCCAGTAGTCCGACTTAGTCAGACTTCAGACTGTGTCATTACTACAGTAGTCCGAATTCAGACTGTAATATCAGTCCAGTAGTCCGACTTCAGATTGTGACATTACTACAGTAGGCTGAATTCAGACTGTAATATCATTCCAGTAGTCCGACCTCAGATTGTGACATTACTCCAGTAATCCGACATCAGACTGTAATATCACTCTAGTAGTCTGACTTCAGATTGTGACATTACTTAAGCAGTCTGACTTCAGATTGGGACATTACTCTAGTAGTCTGACTTCAGACTGTAATATCATTCCAGTAGTCCGACTTCAGATTGTCACATTTCTACAGTAGTCTGACTTCAGATTGTGACATTACTCCAGTTGTCTTATTTCAGATTGTGACATTACTTCCGTAGTCTGACTTCAGATTGTGACATTACTCCATGAGTTTGACTTCAGATTGTGATATTACTCCATTACTCTGACTTCAGATTGGGACATTACTCTAGTAGTCTGACTTCAGACTGTAATATCATTCCTGTTGTCTGACTTCAGATTGCGACATTACTGCAGTAGTCCGACTTCAGATTGTGACATTACTCAGTGAGTCTGACTTCAGATTGTGACATTACTCCATTAGTCTGACTTCAGATTGTGACATTACTCCAGTAGTCGGACTTCAGATTGTTACATTACTCAATTAGTCTGACTTCAGATTGTGACATAACTCCAGTAGTCCGTTTTCAGATTGTCACATTACTACAGTAGTCTGACTTCAGATTGTGACATCACTCTAGTAGTCTGACTTCATATTGTGACATTACTACAGTAGTCCGATTTCAGATTGTGACACTACTACAGTAGTCCGAATTCAGATTGTGACATCACTCCAGTAGTACGACTTCAGACTGTGACATTACTTCAGTAATCCGACTTCAGACTGTAATATCAATCTAGTAGTCTGACTTCAGATTGTGACATTACTCTAGTAGTCTAACTTCAGACTGTAATATCATTCCAGTAGTCTGACTTCAGATTGTGACATTACTACAGTAGTCCGAATTCAGACTGTAATATCATTCCAGTAGTCCGACTTCAGATTGTGACATTACTCCAGTAGTCTGACTTCAGATTGTTAAATCACTCCAGTAGTCCGACATCAGATTGTGACATTACTCCAGTAGTCCGACATCAGATTGTGACAATACTCCAGTAGTCCGACTTCAGATTGTGACATTACTACAGTAGTCCGAATTTAGACTGTAATATCATTCCAGTAGTCCGACCTCAGATTGTGACATTACTCCAGTAATCAGACTTCAGACTGTAATATCACTCTAGTAGTCTGACTTCAGATTGTGACATTACTTAAGCAGTCTGACTTCAGATTGTGACATTACTCTAGTAGTCTGACTTCAGACTGTAATATCATTCCTGTAGTCCGACTTGAGATTGTGACATTTCTCCAGTAGTCCGACTTCAGATTGTGACATTACTACAGTAGTCCGAATTCAGACTGTAATATCACTCTAGTAGTCTGACTTCAGATTGTGACATTACTTAAGCAGTCTGACTTCAGATTGTGACATTACTCTAGTAGTCTGACTTCAGACTGTAATATCATTCCTGTAGTCCGACTTGAGATTGTGACATTTCTCCAGTAGTCCAACTTCAGATTGTGACATTACTACAGTAGTCTGACCTCAGATTGTGACATTACTCCAGTAGTCCGACTTCAGATGGTGACATTACTCGAGTAGTCTGACTTCAAGTTGTGACATTACTCCAGTAGTCCGACTTCAGACTGTAATATCATTCCAGGAGTCTGACTTCAGATTGTGATATTACTACAGTAGTCCGATTTCAGATTGTGACACTACTACAGTAGTCCGAATTCAGATTGTGACATCACTCCAGTAGTCCGACTTCAGACTGTGACATTACTACAGTAGTCCGAATTCAGACTGTAATATCATTCCAGTAGTCCGACCTCAAATTGTGACATTACTCCAGTAATCCGACATCAGACTGTAATATCATTCCAGTAGTCCGACTTAGTCAGACTTCAGACTGTGTCATTACTACAGTAGTCCGAATTCAGACTGTAATATCAGTCCAGTAGTCCGACTTCAGATTGTGACATTACTACAGTAGGCTGAATTCAGACTGTAATATCATTCCAGTAGTCCGACCTCAGATTGTGACATTACTCCAGTAATCCGACATCAGACTGTAATATCACTCTAGTAGTCTGACTTCAGATTGTGACATTACTTAAGCAGTCTGACTTCAGATTGGGACATTACTCTAGTAGTCTGACTTCAGACTGTAATATCATTCCAGTAGTCCGACTTCAGATTGTCACATTTCTACAGTAGTCTGACTTCAGATTGTGACATTACTCCAGTTGTCTTATTTCAGATTGTGACATTACTTCCGTAGTCTGACTTCAGATTGTGACATTACTCCATGAGTTTGACTTCAGATTGTGATATTACTCCATTACTCTGACTTCAGATTGGGACATTACTCTAGTAGTCTGACTTCAGACTGTAATATCATTCCTGTTGTCTGACTTCAGATTGCGACATTACTGCAGTAGTCCGACTTCAGATTGTGACATTACTCAGTGAGTCTGACTTCAGATTGTGACATTACTCCATTAGTCTGACTTCAGATTGTGACATTACTCCAGTAGTCGGACTTCAGATTGTTACATTACTCAATTAGTCTGACTTCAGATTGTGACATAACTCCAGTAGTCCGTTTTCAGATTGTCACATTACTACAGTAGTCTGACTTCAGATTGTGACATCACTCTAGTAGTCTGACTTCATATTGTGACATTACTACAGTAGTCCGATTTCAGATTGTGACACTACTACAGTAGTCCGAATTCAGATTGTGACATCACTCCAGTAGTACGACTTCAGACTGTGACATTACTTCAGTAATCCGACTTCAGACTGTAATATCAATCTAGTAGTCTGACTTCAGATTGTGACATTACTCTAGTAGTCTAACTTCAGACTGTAATATCATTCCAGTAGTCTGACTTCAGATTATGACATTACTCCATGAGTCTGACTTCAGATTGTGACATTACTCCAGTAGTCCGACTTCAGATTGTTGCATTACTCCATTAGTCTGACTTCAGATTGTGACATTACTCCAGTAGTCTGACTTCAGATTGTGACATTACTCCAGTAATCCGACTTCAGACTGTAATCTCAATCCAGTAGTCCGACTTCAGATTGTGACATTACTACAGTAATCCAAATTCAGACTGTAATATCATTCCAGTAGTCCGACGTCAGATTGTGACATTACTCCAGTAATTTGACTTCAGACTGTAATATCAATCTAGTAGTCTGACTTCAGATTGTGACATTACTCTAGTAGTCTGACTTCAGACTGTAAAATCATTCCAGTAGTCTGCCTTCAGATTATGACATTACTCCATGAGTCTGACTTCAGATTGCGACATTACTCCATGAGTCTGACTTCAGATTGTGACATTACTCCAGTAGTCCGACTTCAGATTGTGACATTACTCCAGTAGTCTGACTTCAGATTGTGACATTACTCCAGTAGTCTGACTTCAAGTTGTGACATTACTCCACTAGTCCGACTTCAGATTGTAATATCATTCCAGTAGTCTGACTTCAGATTGCGACATTACTCCAGTAGTCCGTTTTCAGATTGTCACATTACTACAGTAGTCTGACTTCAGATTGTGACATCACTCTAGTAGTCTGATTTCAGATTGTGACATTACTACAGTAGTCCGATTTCAGATTGTGACACTACTACAGTAGTCCGAATTCAGATTGTGACATGACTCCAGTAGTCCGACTTAAGACTGTGACATTACTACAGTAGTCTGGCTTCAGATTGTGAAATTGCTCCTGTAGTCTGACTTCAGACTGTGACATTACTACAGTAGTCTTACTTCAGATTGTGACCTTACTACAGTAGTCTCACTTCAGATTGTGACATTACTACTGTAATCTGACTTCAGATTGTGACATTACTCCATCAGTTTGACATGTAGCCTGCCTTCCCATTGTGACATCACTCCAGTAGTACGACTTCAGACTGTGATATTACTCCAGTAATCCGACTTCAGACTGTAATATCAATCTAGTAGTCTGATTTCAGATTGTGACATTACTCTAGTAGTCTAACTTCAGACTGTAATATCATTCCAGTAGTCTGACTTCAGATTGTGACATTACTCCATGAGTCCGACTTCAGATTGTGACATTACTCCATGAGTCCGACTTCAGATTGTGACATTACTCCAGTAATCCGACTTCAGACTGTAATATCAATCCAGTAGTCCGACTTCAGATTGTGACATTACTACAGTAGTCCGAATTCAGACTGTAATATCATTCCAGTAGTCCGACGTCAGATTGTGACATTACTCCAGTAATTTGACTTCAGACTGTAATATCAATCTAGTAGTCTGACTTCAGATTGTGACTTTACTCTAGTAGTCTGACTTCAGACTGTAATATCATTCCAGTAGTCTGCCTTCAGATTATGACATTACTCCACGAGTCTGACTTCAGATTGTGACATTACTCCATTAGTCCGACGCCAGACTGTGACGTCATTCCATTAGTCGGACTTCAGATTGTGACATTACTCCAGTAGACCGACATCAGACTGTAACATCATTCCAGTCGTCCGACTTCAGACTGTTACTTTACTCCAGTAGTCTGACCTCAGACTGTGACGTTACACAGATCCTAGGAGTTTTGTTCCTCCACTCCAAACGTAAGTACGCGCCTAAACGAGCACTGTGCAATGGCGCAAACAAAGTATTTTCCCGAACAGTGAAATTTAGCGGTCACTGATTTTTCAGCAGTCACTAAAGTGCAAGGTTTCCCGGGTTATATTTGCATTATATGAGCAAGGTCGTTTCCGCATGACTAGGTCATTTTCCTTGTAATAGAATCCGGCTCAGTTGAAAAATATATGCTGGATGATTCTCTGCAAGTTTACCTTCTACAAGACATTTCTGTGTTCAGTGACACGCGCTTGCAGAGGTTTCCTCTGCATATTTACTGTTGGCAGAGTGTTGTCCATGCAGGGTCGCATTGCACAGAAGAACGCCGCTTAATACACCAGGAAAGATGCTCCTACAAGATTCCGACCACACATAGCTGCAGAACTGTAACTCCTTAGACTTTAGAGTTCTCAAAACATTTCCAGGTAGCCCATTGATACCTACGGCAGTCACAGATTTCCAGTCATTGTCCTGAGAAGATTTTATGGTTTCTTTCATCCGATGTAAATGTCTACACATGTAGACCAATAGTTGTGCGAATGAGGCAGTAACTGTTTCTATAGATAATGCAGAACCATTTTCTTAGCATTTTAGCAAAGCTCAGAATTTCATCTCGAAGATCCACACCAAAAAATGTGCAACCTTCACAAAGTTGCGAAGTTTTCTCTAGACCGTCAGGAAGGTTGCAAATGAAAAATGTTCAACTCCGCACACCCCTATGATCCTCTAGAACGTGTCACAGCCAACAGAAATTCTCATACATAAGTCAGCAAATAACGTTGTTTTTGTATACAGTAGTGTGCCAGGAGATTTAAAGCTCATTACTTGTTCCTGTGCCAGTGAGCATCCAATCAGAATTCAAATGTCAGGAAAACTGGTGGCTTGCTGATATGGGCATGGGTGTTCTGCTACCCTTTTTTCTGTACTTTAATTACTATACTAAATAAAGTAGACACTAGTAATGCTGATGTAGCAAGTTAGCAATAACATGACTATCTGTGCAGAGACGAACCTATAAAAAACTAACACAGTGAAATAAGAAAGGGGATCTAAAGCAAACAGTGACTTGCAAAACAAGCTCCAACTTTAAATGATGCAAAATAGTAACTGGTAAATCTTGCCATGTTCGCTGAACCACATATAATGAAAAGTATACCTCAATCACGTATTGCACGGCTATTGTTACGCTGCACACATATCTCAGGACTCTTTAATTATCATTAATACGCGACGTAATACATACATTTCATGTATCGACTGAACGCTAAAGTAACGTATTGTAATGCAAGGTGGATTTGTATAGCACTGCTTGTCACCCGTGAGGGTATCCAGGTGCTAAGTAGCTAAGTGTAGGCGTGTAGTGAGGCTGTGCCTGAATGCAGGCAGTCTCGATGGTCCAGCAAGTAGACTAATTGAATAGCCAGGTCTTCAGTTTCTTGCGGAATTCAGGGAGTGAGCAGGAGGCACTGATGTGCAGGGGGAAGTCGTTCCAGTATTTTGCGGATTGGTAGAACAATAATCAATCTCCCGTTCTGCTTCTGTGGATGCGGGTGTGTGTGTGCGAGTGATGCTGAGCGAAGTTGTCTGGTGGGATGGTGGAAGTGAAGCCGGTAATTGAGATATGCAGGTCCCGTGTTGTGTAGTGACTTGAATGCGTGTGTGAGTAGTTTGAATTGGCAGTGCTTCTGGTGTGGGTTCGGCGCGGTTGGTCGAGGACGAGTCTGGGGGTAGCATTTGGCTGGTTTAAAGTCTAAAGAGGAGATGGGTTGGGATTCCGGCATACACTCCATTATCATAGTCCAATCTGCTTGTGATTAATAGGTTCTGCGTGATGGTACATCTGGTGTCCAGTAGGAGTCACTTGCATATTATGTGTAACATGAGGAGTATGTGGAAGCATGAGGAGCAGAATTGGCCTGGGGCCTCATGGTGAGATTGGTGTCCAGGATGAATCTTGGGTTCCCAGCATGGTTGGTTGGGGTTGGTGTGGGTCCAAGATTGGCAGGCCACCAGGTGAGCTCTTATTCCCGAAGATCAGCACTTCAGTTTTGTCTGTGTTTAGCTTGATGCAGTTCTATTTCATCCAATTGGCCACGCTAGTCATGCATTGTTTGAAGTTTGTCTTGGTGTTCAAGTGTTGTCTGAGAGGGAAAACATGAGCTGGGTATCATTGGTTTAGGAGATGGTGTTGATTCCATAGGATCTGATGATGCTTGCCAGAAGAGTCACATACATGTTGAAGAGTGTGGGGCTGCGTGATGATCCCTGTGGGATTTCACAGATGAGGTCCTTGGGATCTGAAGTGAACGGCGAGAGCCTGACTTGTGTATTTCTGGAGAAGAAGGACACTATCCATTTGAGTGCTGGTCCTGGTATTACTCCTGTGTGTAGTCTGTAGATGAGTGCATGGTGGGAGACAGTGTCAAAAGCAGTGTATAGATCGAGGAGGATGAAGGCGGCTTTCTGTTCAAGGTCGAGAATGGTGCGTATGTCGTCTGTGGCAGCAATAAGGGGTATTTGGTGCTGTGGTTATTTCAGAATCCTGATTGGGATAAGTCTAGGGATTTGTGCCATTGTAGGTGGTCAGTACTTGTCTGATGATGGTCTTCTCCATGAGTTGGGCTGGGAAGGGGAGCAGTAAGATGAGTCGGTAGTTACTGAGTTCTTCAAGGTTGTCTGAGGGTTTTTTGAAGAGGGTGGTGACTTCTGCATGTTTCCAGCTGTCTGGGAAGGTGGCTATCTTGAGAAAAGTGTTAATTATAGAAGTGAGTGAGGCACTGATTGTTGCTTTTCCCAGTTTGTAGATATGGTGAGGGCAGGTGTCTGTAGCAGCCCCTGAGTGGACTGGCTTTATTAACACTGCAGTACCCTGGGTGGATAGAGGGTTTCATGCTGTCAGTTGGTAGTTTTTAGTTGATGAGGTCAACAGGCTAGGAAAGTCAGTTGGGAGTGCAGGGGGGCTGAGGTTCAAAGGTGTTGTAGATCTTGGTGATTTTTTGTGGAAGAAGTCAGAGAGGTTCTTGTGCAGGTGTGATGGTTTTGGTTACGGCTGTTGGTTTGGTGAATTCCTTGACAATGGTGAAAAGTTCTTTACAGTTGATGGAGCTAGAATAAATTCTCAGAGTCAGGGCCTTTTGCTTGGTCTCTTTTATATGATGGAGATAATGTCTAAGTGTGACCTAATAGGTGTTTTTTTGCGGGAGTTCCTGAGGTGGTTCTCCATTTTCTTTCGAGTTGTTTCAAACTCTCTTGAATTCTCTGAGGTCTGGGTTGTACAACCTAGCTTGTTTGCTGGATCTTTTGGGTTTGGTGTTTTTCAGGGGTGCCAGGGTATTGGCACAATCAGTCAATCAATCAGTCATTTGTAAAGCGCACTACAGACCTGTGGGGGTCTCAAAGCGCTGGGGGGCGCTACTGATCGAACAGCCAGGTCTTGAGCATCCTCCTGAAGGTCAGCAGGTCTTGGGTCTGTCGTAGGCTCAGTGGAAGGGTGTTCCATGTCTTGGTGGCGAGGTGGGAGAAGGATCTCCTGCCGGTCGTTGTTTTTCGGATGCGCGGGACAGTGGCGAGTGAGAGGTCGGCAGAGCGTAGCTGGCGGTTGGGGATGTAGAAGGAGAGCCGTCTGTTGAGGTAGGCTGGGCCGGTCTTGTGGATTGCCTTGTGTGCGTGGATGAGGAGCTTGAAGGATATCCTCTTGCTGGCAGGGAGTCAGTGCAGGTCCCTCAGGTGGGGATGATGTGGCCGTGGCGTGGTACGTCGAGGATCAGTCGTGCCGAGGCCTTTTGGATGTGTTGTAGTCGTTTGATGAGCTTGGTCAGGGCTCCCGCGTAGAGGGCGTTTCCGTAGTCGAGTCTGCTGCTGACAAGGGCCTGGGTGACTTTCTTTCTTGTATCTGTCGGGATCCATCTGTAGATCTTGCAGAGCATGCAGAGGGTGTTGAAGCAGGAGATGACGTTGACCTGCTTAGTCATTGAGAGCGTTGAGTCGAGGATGATTCCCAGGTTGAGTGCGTGGTCGGTGGGTGTCGGGGCTGCTCCCAGTGCCATCAGCCACCAGGAGTCATCCCAGGCTGAAGGGTTGGAGCCGAGGATGAGGACCTCCGTCTTGTCTGAGTTCAGCTTCAGACAGCTGGACTTCATCCAGTCGACGACGGCCTTCATGTCTTCTTGGAGGTTGGCTTTGGTGGTGATGGGAGTCCTTGGTGAGGGAGAGGATCAGTTGAGTGTCATCGGCGTAGGGGATTATGTTGAGGTCGTGCTGTCGGGCGACGTGTGCGAGCGGGGCCATGTATGTTGAACAGTGTCGGGCTGAGGGAGGATCCCTGGGGTACACCGCAGATGATCTTGGAGGTTTCGGACCGGAATGGGGGGAGGCGGATGCTCTGGGTTCTGCCGGAGAGGAAGGAGGTGGTCCATTCCAGAGCCTTTTCTCGGATCCCTGCGGCGTGGAGGCGTGCACATAGTGTGCGGTGGCAGACGGTGTCGAAGACGGCGGAGAGGTCTAGGAGGATGAGTGCTGCGGTCTCGCCGTTGTCCAGCAGGGTCCTGATGTTGTCGGTGGCAGTGATGAGGGAGGTCTCGGTGCTGTGGTGGCAGCGGCGGGGGCGGTGAGGGACGACGGAGGGAACAGAAGGAAAAGGGCACAAAAAACGAGGGAAAACGAGTAGAACAGAATGCAAAAAGGGCACGGAAATAGGGCAAAAGGGCACAAAAATCAATGGAAAACGAGTGGCACAGAAGGCAAAGGGCACAAAATCAATGAAAAACGAGTGGCACAGAAGGCAAAAAGGGCACAGAAATACAGGGGCAGCTAAGAATCAGAAGGCAAAAACGGGCAGAGAGGCACGGGGGCAGTGAGGGGAACAGAAGGGAAAACCGGGCATAGGGACACGGGGCAGCGAGGGGTACAGAAGGAAAACCGGGCAGAGACACGGGGGCAGCGAGGGGTACAGAAGGAAAACCGGGCAGACACGGGGGCAGCGAGGGGTACAGAAGGAAAGAAAACGGGCAAGGACCACGTACAGGCAGCGGGGGAAGACAGACAACAGCAGTCACAGACACAACAATGAAAATACAGGCAATACAGTAAAACAATAAGGCGGAAGATGAACAAACTTACGGCCTACCACTGGCCACCAGGGATGAGGCGCAGGTGGTAGCCTGCAGGTGGAGGAGGGCCTCGAACTTCCTCAGCAGCAGCAGCTGGGGCAGGGACACACAGGCGGAGCTGTGCGGAGGGGGAGCGACCTACCTGGTGGGTCAAGGGTCGCACAGGTGGTGATCCAGTTGTTGAAGTTGTTTATGTTGTTGATGAGATCATTGGTGAGGTCTGGGTAGTTTAGTTAGAGTGAGTTGTGCCATTGCATTTCTGTAACTTTTTTTCAGCAGCTGCTTGGGGTGTTGCTAGACTCCATAGCGGTGGATGGTGGCCCCGTTATGTGGAAGCAGACAATGGATTGGTTAGTCCATGTGAGTGAAGTGATGTAGCTGACTTTAATCTTGTCGCTGGTGAATAATATTGTGTCCAGGTTGTATCTGGCGATGTGGGTAGGGCCGTGTATGAGCTGGATGAGGCTGATCTGTAGACTTCCATAGAGTTGGAGTTTGCGGTGTCGTCAAGCTGAAAGTTAAGATCGCCTAGGAGTGTGAAGTGTTTGGTGCCCATGGCACGGGATGCAGTGAGTTCTGTGAGGAGGTTACTGAAGTGGGTGCGAGGTGCTGGGGGCTAGTAGGCAAGGGTGCCTTTGATAGTGTTTTTTCTATCACTCTGAAGCTTGAAGTGAATGTGTTCCATAAAAGTGACTTCTGGGTCAGTGTAAGAGGTACACTTGATGGTGTCTCTGTGGATGATGGTGAGCTCTCCTACTGGTTAATGGGTACAGTCCTGGTGCAGGATTTTGTATCCAGTGGGGATGGCTGTGGCAATGTCCAGTGCCATTTTGGGGTTGAGCCAGGTTTTGGTGAGGAAGAGGAGGTCTGGTGTGTTGGAGTCAATGAGGTCCCAAATCTTGGTGGAGTGCTTGCCGAGTGAGTAGGTGTTGAGGAGCATGCATATGAGTGAGTGTTGTTGTTTGGGGTGGGTGTATGGTGCTGTGTGAATGTGGGTCTTGAATTCTGCCATGTTGAGATGGGTGGTGTTTATGTGGGCTGTGGGAGAAGGTGTGTGGAGGCAGGTTATGTGGCAATGCAAGGAGGCAAAGGGGACCACCGTAGGCCGAGGTGCGGCTCAGCAGCAGTGTTTGTGACGGCGCCCACGGTTGAATAGTTGGAGTTGGCGGGCAGTCTAGATGCAGGAGGTGTTTGGACAAGAGTTCTTGGTGCTGCGCACAGTGCATGGGCAGAGAGGTGTGGACGGGTGCAGATGGACTTGCCTTTGGTGTGCCTTCAGCGGGCCAGCTGTGCATCCACTGCACACGTCCGCTGTGCAGCCGCGCTGCAACCTCTATTAAGTAGGGCCTTGAAAAGTGGGAGGAGCATGGAGTGGCGGTGGGGAGGCTCAGTAAGAGCTGGAAAGTCAGACAGGGAGAGCGGAAAAATTCGACAGGGGTGGAAAGGTGAGAAATGCGTTAGCCCGAGCAAGTTTGCGGGCAAAAACTGACAGAGGAGACCAAGATGCAAGACGGAGCAGTAAGAGGAGCAAAAGATGCAAAGAGGAACAGTTAAACAGACACAGGGGGCAGATGAAACAGACAGCCAAACAAGAAAGAGAAGTTACCAAATCGGGAGCAGAACGAGTAGCTAACAAGGAAAATGCAGGAGAAAGACACCAGCACGAGTCGGAAGGACAAGGTGAAGTCGAGCTCACACTGAAGAAGAGAGACGTCTCTGCACCTTCTACTCAAGTAGTATCAAATGATATATGAATATCCATGAAAAGTTGTATCATTATGTTATAGTCGCAGTCAGTTATAGAGATCCTAATATCCATGCACTATGAGCATATTTCAAATTGCATCCAGCACAAATTAACAATACATAAATAACTGAAATCCTTTGGCAGTGGATCAACCATTGCCAGTTCTGAGCTTCAACTTTTTCGAGGTGGTGGTCTAATTCCTATGTTGACTTTGCAAACTCTGCTCTCAAAGGAGTCATATCTTTCCTTAATTCTTAAGTGAGTGTCTGGATGGCTCCTTTAATTGCAGAGGCTTGGAAATCTCAATGGATGAGTGTCGAGGTAGTGCTGTTGTCATCCAGGCCCAGATTGGATGTCTTGTTCCACTTGTGAAGTTTGTGTGTGGGTAAGGCTTCCTTGATTAAGAGTGTCTTCTATGACTTGTTTATATTGATAATCATTGAAGATGAAGAAGGGTTAAGCAGAGGGGTACAGGCAATTGCTATTTCTAGCCCTGTTCACTCTAGATATGGAAGACCTCAGAGGAGAGTTAAGGTGGGCAGCATAAGAATGAATGCAGATAGCATGCTCCTGGTGGACTGAAAAGGCATGGAGAAGCAATGACATCCTTATGCACTTTTCTGAATCCGGTGATAGGCGGTGACACAAGGCAGACCATTTATAAATTATCAGGCTCCCAATGGGGGCGGTTGAGTTTGGAGATAACATTGCTGATGTTTCCAATAACTGAGGTTGATATAGGCCTCAATGTGTCATGAAGGCATTTTCACCTCTTTGCTTAGTCCACCAACAACCCCAAAACCTCCCTGCCACCCTTCCGACCTCCCGATATTTGGTGAGGTGCTCCTCACAGACCCTTGTCTCTTTTAGTTGTTCCGCAAATCCCTCTAGGATATTGAGTGTGTCACTCACCACCTGTTGCACAGACATGTTGTCTTTAGCTGCCTTCCTCCATAACTTTTATGGCAGATGCTATTGCCCATTTCACCCAGTGTGGAAGAACTTTTGTTCTTCACATTGCATAATGCTGTTCATGGATGCTGGAATGGTATGCAAGGACACTACATGTGGCCATCCAGTAGCGAAGAAGCTGTCCAATTACCCCGTCTACTCACCTGGGTTCCACTCTGCCCCTCTAGCAGCAATGGTTGAGGTTTCTAAACAACGCAGTTGAGCAAGAATTGGGCTTACGATCAGCATTCGAGATGCCGCTCCTTAGTGGTCATGGTTCCATCTTGATACTGTGTCGGGAGGAAGGGGGGAGTGACCGTCTGGAGGATAATCGATGGTTTAGGATTCCCAATGGACAATGTGTCTGTAGTTGCCATTCATGTGTCAGTCATCCCTGAAGGCCACATTTTAATGGAATCAGAGGCCATTATCAGGTCCTGGCCACCAGAGCTAATCGGGGATGCCTCTGGTCAGATCCCTGTCCACCCTCCACCACTGTGGGGGAAATTCTATGTTCTTGTGGAAACATTAAATATTGATTGTTAGCTAGATAAAGCAGCAGCTAGAACACAAGCTGCCTTTCATATATTTGTCAGTAACATATGTGTGGTGTGTGTTTGTGGTCTAACCATGAATTGCAGGTCACTTGTTTGAATCCCAACAAGGTGGTTTCTGCCTTTCAACCCTACCGCCTCGTTTTGCTGTTTCTATTGTGCAGCACACATAGAAACAGGAGAAATAAGAAGACATAATGCATTTCTCCTCGTTTTGCCATGTTAAGAGCAGGTTTTCCCTGGTCTTAATTTTGGAGATGCCTCCTATCTATGCCACCCTTGTAAATAGGGGGTAGACTCAAAATCAATGGGTGTTGGAGCAGAACGCCCACTGCAACACCCATTGCCCACCCTTTCCACGCTATGTATAGTGTGAAAGTGCGCCTTATTTACAAGGCGGCGTTAAGCCAAGTTAAGTGGCTTAACGTTGGCTTGTAAATAAGGCGAAGCCCCTATCGCCACCACAATGTTGTTAAAAGTTACATTCCTGTGGCGATAGGGGCTTGTAAATGTGCCCCGAAATCTCTTAAGGACTAGAAAGCATCTTTCTTCTACCCTGTTTTTGGACTTCCTCTTCTCTCTGGACCATACACAAACATCCCTAGAGGTTCCATATTACCATGGTGCTGCCTAAACATCTTCAGTTAGCTATTCTTTCTCTCTCTTTCCAACCTGCAGGAGGCACGTGCATTACTGAACATGAGCACATCCACGCTCTGGAGGACAGTTGGAGCTGCCAATTACCAGAAGAGGAGCATGGACAAAGGATATCAGAGGAGGCGTCTGTGAAACAATCCTGGGTAGTCTGAAGGAAGCCATCTTGGAGTAGTGATCCAAATCCTCCATTTTAGAACGTCTTTGAGGACAGGCTTTGCCTCGGAGCCAAACTTTGTCTATACCTTGATCTTTTACTAAGGGACTCAATGGACATAATCCTGGAAGGATAGGATTGCAGTTCATTGGTTACTGCAAAAGCCATGTATATTGATGTACTCCTGGGCCACAGACGATTCAACCCCTGGAACAAAAACTGCAGTGAATCCGCAACATACTTCGGGGCCTTGTTGTGACGTGTGCCAGACTCTGATCCATCCACCAGTTTCAAAGTATGGCCCTTCACACATTAAAATGGACTTCATCTCACCGTTCCCACTACACTTTGCCAATGTATTTACTGCCTTTTCAGCCTTGATGCATGAAGGCACCACCCAAATGTGGCTGTACTCAAGGAATACACCTTGATTTTTCAACTACAGCTAAAGGTGAACATAAACAGTTTCAGACCAATGGGAAACAACTCAACTTATACAAACCCTCAGAGGTTTGAGTCGCACCTCTCTCAGGACTTTTCCTATATACCCTTCCCAAACTAAATGAATCAGCTATCTTGGCTTACATAGTGTGCAACTCCACTACCCCCGTTGTTTCCAGAGGGTGATCCACAAGATCAAAACAAACTTAAAACCACACTGTAGGTTGCACCACTTGGTCCAGTCAAAAACAAACAATAATATATGATTGTCCATAAAGTATAAATCATTCAAGTATTCCTCTTTATTCTTCTTCACAGATCGTGGACAGCCAACGCGTTTCGTTCTTTAACAAAGAACTTCCTCAGGGCTGTGAAAAACATTTAAAAATACGTATATAATACCATTGTAGCAGTATAGTTGATATAGTATATTACAAAACACATTATTCAACTAACCAGAAGATACTCTCATGAGCACTGTACATTGCATATAGTGTTTGAAAATATATTCACAATTCAAATCCCCATTTTTTCTACTTATTGTCCATATTTAGTCACCAATAGAGTTATAGATGTTCAATATCAAGAAGCAAGTTAATTCCAACACAAACCGCACTTTCCAAATAATATATAGCGAAAGAGAGAGATGTATACACAGCTTGATTCTATGAGCGAAGCATGTTATCATCTTTTAATTCTAGTGGCATGCTTCTTCCATGATCATAGGGTACAATGAAGTTACCAAACCCAATCCATACTGATAGAATACAAAGCAGTTCCCATTACAATCCAATCTTCTTTCCAAGGATAAAGTATAGCAACAAAAATAATGTTATCTGGCTTCACTCTTACAAATCCAAAATGCTACATGACTTATGCAATCACCACATGACAATATTATTGTAGATGGAAGCGCAACATACATACCAATTTATCTCAATGCCAGTTGTTTACTTTGGTGAATAAATTGTTTTCAATGGTTTGGGATTTCTAGTATCCTTCGGTCTCTTGATATTCTCAAAATGATCCTTATTTCAAGGCTATTGTGCCTACAATTAAAATAACAATTGATATATAATTCTGTAGTTGTATCACTGCAGTCACAAAATTTCTTAGACTCCCTATCTAAACTTTTGCAGGCAATCTATGCCATCTAACGACTGTTAGTAGGGTCTTGTTGCTAGAATATAATTGTATTCGATTTTACTGCGTATCAGATTTTGTATTCTTATCTCGATACTTCGTTGAAAACTCGGTGTGTTCCCCAATAACAATTGGAGAAACCACATGTCCTTTAATGTATTAATATTATTTCTGCTTTACAAAATACACATATGTCGGTATAATGGCAACAGTAGTCTTAGCAAAAGGAACGTGCCAAATTTCAATTACGTATCATTTCAATGCTTGAATAGATGACTGCTCTTGTTCTCAGCCTCTCATCATTCCCCATGTTTGCTATAATATCATTCCCCATAGAAAGTTGAACCTCGCTTGCCCGTGCAGTGCTTGATTAGAAACTCCATGCGTTCCCCAGTAATATTTCAGGAAGCCACATTCCCCGCCCAAAGGCAAGCGTTTGGAAGTGTTGTTTTTAATCCCAACATTTACGCGTTAATATTGTTTTTACTTTACGAAATGCACCTATGTCGGTATAGCGGCAAATTTAAAACGTAAAGATTTTTTCTGCTCTTGCTCTCGACCACTCATTATTCACTAGAAACAGTTTCAGCTCAGTGCAAGAATACACAGCAAGAGCACACAATCTAAATAAATTTGGCTAGGAAAAAAAACATAAAAAGCACAAGCCATACGAAAACAAAGCCCAAAATAAGGCCAACCCTAAAAAACAGAATATCAGCTTAACAAGGAGCATAATTAGCATTAAACAAAATATATTTAAACAAAAGATTTTTACAAAAAATTATGTAACGTACTTGGGGGCATCAGGATGTATATATTGCAGCATTTTTCAAGAAAGCAAATTTTTCTTGACAGAGTATGTACCAAGCACAGGTTAACTAGAGACCAAGGGCCATATGTACAAACACTTTTCCCCATAGGCACAGAATGGGTAAAACGCTTTGATACATCTGGCCTCTAGCATTGTATCTCTCCATTCATTATTCTATTTGGTTTCTTGCTTAAGTTTACCAAATGAAGGGATGTAATCATTGTCACTATATTCCAGTTCTATGCTGTCATTTATCAATACAGTTGAGTCCTAGTTGACCCTAATTGAATCCGTTAGACTGCTAGATCCTTTGGTTGACAGTAGCAAAAGTGGACTAAAACATAGTGTCAGTTATGGAAAGGATCCTCGTGTAATATAATTGTGCATCAAGTCAATGGTTTGTGTAGTGAAGACAACCACTCAGGACACTGGAAATCTTGTTATGTTTAATTAAACGCAGGCCACCATCAGTTTAGAAGCTCCCAGCCAGACGGCAGGTCTCAACTGGCGCAGTGGCTTTCAGTTAAACAGAGAACCATGGAGCCTACGATATGGAAGGGTTCCTTAAACCACCATAAATAAAGACAGTAATTTATGACTCATTCCCTTTCTTTCCCTAAAAATGCAATGCATAAAAACAACACAAAAATGGAACAGCTCCCTTAAGTTATTAAATGAGTGAAAATAATGGATGTGGGGAACCCATGCAACAACACAAAACAAAACAAGAGAAAGCTAATCATGAACATACATAAAATACCCTCTAACATAAATACAAAACACCAAGCTTGAAACTTAAATCAAATTCTTTAAGCTAAAGGTACCCTGGGGAGATTACATTCACCATATTTAATCAGAAAGTCTGCAGGTGCTCTCCTCGACTTGCAACAAACAGAATGTGAACCATTAGTCTCAGCCTGGCCAGATACATACCGCCCCCGTGAGTCTGCACGTGAGGGCTAAGGGTACTTCTGCATATAAAGATCCATGATGCTCTTCACTCGGGTTGAAGTCAACGTTGGTGCTGCTCATGACAGTTCCCAAAGCACTAGTTAACAATGTCCTCAAAACCAGTTCAGACTGTAAATGGGGGCTTTCAAAGTTCCAATAATCACCGATAAAAGAACGCCACCTTGCTTGAAGTATAAGTTACTTAAAGTTCAAACTGAGATAATCATCAACAAGTTCACGTGGGTTCATTTTGATTCTTTCCCGATATTGTGGTCTGGTGTCTGCTGGTGGCAAATTGTTGTTAAATTGTGGTAAAGACAATCACTCAGGACTCTGGAAATGCTTATATATTTATTTAAATACAGCCCACTGTCAGGAGAGGATCTCCCAGCCAGCCAGCAGGTCTCAGCTGGCCATGAAGCTCCCTGGCAACCAGAGAACCATGAACATACGATGTAGAAAGTTGCCTTAAAACACTGTAAATAAAGGCAGTAATTTGCATCAGTTTGCATATCAGTCAGTATGATTATTCAGTAAGCAGAGCGAATAGAACAAATAAATCATACTGTGCTATTCACAAAGGTACCTTACACTTGTGAGTAATTCACACATGTAAGTTTACTCTTATACTTTTGAGTATCTTTACTACTTTCACAAAATCTGAGTGTAAAGTTACTCAAAAGTGTAGACTTTCCACCCCCTGAATAAAGGGAGTAAGTTACTGCTGCCAAAAAGAAACAGTAGTAAGACCGGCATCAGACATGGCATATGGTAAATTAAATAATTTCAAATAGTTAAAAATATAAATAAATTTAATTATGAAATATTTCTATAACCTTTTACAAATTATAAAAAGATTGGCCACGTGTGGCACTGGACTTACATCAGCTCTTGACTGGAGTAATTTATTATTGTTTTGAGTCCCTTTTTGTCTGTACTACCTTTAAAAGTACAGTTTGTGAATAGCAATGTGCTTACTATTTTGTTGGTGGGTGTATGTCACTCCCTAAGTCACTCCGTAATTATTCCTAAACCCCAACTTTTGTGTATTAAATATTTCCCATTTTTCAACCATTGCCCCTGGTCCCTTCCACATTTACTACTAAGTAGTGCAGTTTTGATGTGTAAGGTTCCTCCCATAGAAACAATGGAAGAGTCAGAAGTGGAAATTTTCACTCCATGGTTTGTGAATAGTATTTTGTTGCACTATTGTAGTTCTACTAAAGCAACTACAAAATTCTGTTTGTGAAGAGGCCCAACATCATCTAACCCCACCAGGTAATCCTTTATGCTCTGATCCTTCTGAGTTTTGTAAAATTAATACAGTCGGCCTGGGTAATAATATCTGACTCTTAGTCACCGTTCTTGTAATATACAAGAGTAGTATTTAACTCTAAGCAAGTATTCTATTATTGCTACATTCAGTTAATTATGGAAAGCTCTGATCTCAGTAGATGCTGGTCTGGCCTTGAAAGGGAGATATCAAAAACCTTCACATCACCATACGGTTAAACAGAAGATAGCATCTCTGTATGTTTTTTTCCTACAGATAACTTTCAGAGTTGAACATTTGCTGGACATGAGTTTGTTGATGCTTTCCCACACTGATACACACTTACCTGCACTGGGCCGCAAACTCGGGGTCCACCACGGGTGGCAGTAGGTCTAACCACGCCACTGCTGATAGAAGACAATCCAGATCTGGAGTGCGGTATCCCATGTAGGTCATGATGCGACAAATCCATGCCAAATATTTTGGCAAACAACTGATTAGGTAAATCCTTTTTATTTAGACATTGCTTTTTGCAAATGTATCTTACATGGCTATCTTGAAAATCTAGAATGGATCCACTTTTCAGAACCCACAGTAGACAACTCTGATCGAGGGGAAGACTGGTCTAAAGGGTAATTGGGTAGTTTTCCAGCCCTACCTGTTAGCAGGGATAAAGTCAAGCTCATGTGAAGCAATATCTGAGATGTGATGGTTGCTGCCCCATTTCACTGGCCTTCCAGAGAACCAGTCTTGGTGCTTGTGCTATTTCATAGACACATTCCTATTGACCTGGATTACAATGTGTAAGAAAAATTAATTTAGTCAAGTAATGTATAATGTTATGTTTATTTTCTTATCTTCAGATGATATCCTCACCTTGTAACTTGTCATATGTCTGCAGCAGCGTAATGTTAGCTTCACCCTTACACGTCACAACTGCGCAATATAAATGTGCTTTTAGCACTATATAGTTTGTGTATTCTAATATTAATGTAAAGTGGTGCACACAAATG
The DNA here is from genome assembly GCF_964204655.1 of Triturus cristatus. Taxonomy (NCBI): domain Eukaryota; kingdom Metazoa; phylum Chordata; class Amphibia; order Caudata; family Salamandridae; genus Triturus; species Triturus cristatus. The sequence continues at coordinate 905,612,575 of NC_140580.1, forward strand.
TAAAACTGAAGTGCATACACTGTCGAAGCTAGAGATTCATAAATGTGTGCATTATAATGTTTAGCCTAATCGTGGAGAAATTTCGTTTTTAAACTTTTTTTTATACTTATGTTTTAAGTTATATTGCATGCAAATGAAAAGTGCATCACGTGTAATAGTGATTTTAGTATTCATCTAACATTTATTTTGAAATAGCAAGTGTAACTGAAGTGCACTTTAAGGTTTGGTTTAACTTGATTATAGTAGGCCTGGATCTTGAACAATTTGTTTGTGCTTGCATTGCAATGTCTCTCCTCTGCAAGTGCAGCCCCGAGGCTTCCTTAGTTAGAGAAAGAAGTATTATTGTACTAGAGATAGAGAGGCCTGGAAGAAAATCTTGGCAGAAAGTGTGGAGAATCTAACATTGTGAAGAATATGTTTAGTCATTGTATATCTGCAACAGTTGAGGTGCTCAAGGACGTGGGAGCGCCTCGGTTTCGTGAAATGGGTGAAAACTCCAATGTTGCTAAAATAACCAAGGTTCACTACCATTGGTACAAGGAAAGGTGACGTGACTATTAGATCATGAGACTCTATCTGTATTTTTAATTATTGTATATGCCGTTAGAATGTAGGCCAGATCTTTTTGGACTTAGAGAGGTACAGACCTCTCTGCTTGCCCCATTGTTCCAGTGTATGTCTATATGCTAAACACTTGTTCTGTTAGAGGTTTTTTACTAAAATCTTCACAATGCTGACACCTTTCTACATTCTTAAATTTCTCACTGCTCCTCCTTAATGGCCCATCTATAGATAGATTCCAATTTCGGTTAAACTACTTTTGAATTGTTCATGTTTAGGGAGGCAAAATGGAGTTTCTCAGAGAGCACCAAATTCCGTTTTTTTGTACTTGGATTATTCTGACTGCCATCATGTAGGACTTTTGCTTTCAGTCCAAATCCATATTGGATGTCTTAATATACTTTTTGTACTGCAAAATACTTTTCTGTTTTGCATACTTGGTGATTTGATACTAAGAGCCTGATTTAGATGATAGCGGATGGGTTACTCCTTCACAACAGTGACGGATATACTGTCTGCCAAAATATAAATCCCATAGAATATTATGGGAATTATATTTCGGAGGAAAGGATATCCGTTACCATAGTGATGGAGTAACCTGTCTGCCAAATCTAAACCAGGTCCTTAATGTTTAATAAATTCACCTTAACTCTGATTGCTTAATCCTGGTCCTTAATGTGTAACTAAAAGGGTTACACTGCTATAATTGTGATTTGTTGAATGCTAACTCCCTTCACCGCTCGGACAACCACAAAGGTCTATTGAATGCAAATTGTAACCCCAGCCAACGCGCCATCATGTCGGTTTCTTTCCTCGAAGCATGTTTTATTTTTTAGGTTTTTTTTTACAATGTAATAAAAAAAGTACCTGTTAATATTGTGAACATTTGCTGCAAAGGCTAGTTAACTACAAATTATCTATAAATTATTTTTAAAATAATTGTATCTTTTCTGTCTATTTTTCAGACGAAGAAGCGAGTTAGTTACTTGAGTTCAATATTTACCCCTTTTACCTACAGGTATACCTCATCATTCTGACTGTTGAACTTCTAGTGTCTGATTCCCACCCCCCACCTCCTCCTATCTTGCTTTAACAGCCCTCTATGTGCTGCCTTTATTACTTCTTCATTACACTTCTCTCTTATCACATCCATCCTCCTATTGCAAGCAATCAGGCCTGCAACAACATTCTATTTTGCATGCCTCTAATATATTCCCTTAGATTCATAACTGGCCTAACTAAAGAAGATGTTTTACTTTTTGTCTGACCCTCTCATCTCCTTCTGACTGCCTCTCTGCACTCTGGTACAAAAAACAATGGTCCTGGACCTGTACTTAAGATGAATTAATCAAAAAAATGTTGTTTTATATATGTTTGGATTAACCATATCATTGAATGAGACAAACAACATAAAGATGCAACAACCGACCATGAAATAGATCACCATATATTTATTTCAAGCACTTTGGTGAAAACCAGACAATTAATATCATGGACAAATGAGGAAAGGTTGCTCCAGAAGAGGGCGTGCAGTGAGAAAGGGGTGCTCAAGTGTAAAGTGATGAAAGGAAATTCTTCAACAGATTATATGTAGAGAATTTGATATGTCAAAGCAAAAGCAAACGGTTATAATTCACCGTCCTTGGTAGTCTGACCCAAGGGTATTCGCGTAACACTGTATCTCAGTTCTCACTAGAAATCAATTCTAGGATGGCACATGAATAAGGTTTAGGGTCCAGACTGAATAGATAGGGCGTCGACGTTTCGATCCGGCTTATGGCCAATTGGGGTAAGTGGTTATCCTCGGCCTTGCGGATCTTCATCAGGACTAGCCTGGGCAACCTAAAAAGCAAGCGGCGCCAGACGTCAGGTCGTTGCGTTACGAATTAAAACAACACATAACTCAATGGGTGTGAATGAGTAATCTCATCTATCACTTGGGGGTGAGCAGTGGGGTCCATGGTTCATTTTGAATCCATCATGGGGGAGACGATTCTCCAAGTAAATCCAAGTAATTCTTGGGGAACAATACAATTAAATCAGTACCAGAGGTCAGGTAATTGAGTCATGTGAGTACTAAAAATTTTTTTAAAAAGCATGTTGGTATCAATAGAGGGATTACCTTGACAATGAATGTTCAATAGATACACACCGGAAGCTTCAAGATGGGGATTCCAAATCAGCTGTATAAAGAAGAAAGAGCTAAATGTACCCTCAAGTTAAGCACAATGCTGTGGTTTTCATGACTGACGGGTAAATTGTTAAACTACCACATAGTCCCATATCGGACATAAAGTCAGCATAAATCCAAGGCGAGAGAGTGTGGGTTCTAAACTCGCCGCATGAGGAGGGTGGGAGCTATCTGGAAATTACGCTACAGTAAGGAGTGTAACCTGCGTATCGTAACCGCTAGCAAGGTAGTTAATTACTAAAGAATAAACTCAAGCGTGCAAGCAGGAAACATCGTGTCTGCAAATGACCTGATGTTGTGATAAAAAGTGATCGCGCCAAGGAAAGGACAAGGGGCCTACCCTCCGCTGGCATGGTAATCTAAGTAACCGGGAGATCCGCGTCTAAACATGACCTCAAGTCCTAATTATGGATACTCTAGGCGGACCGGTAAAGGGATATACGGCAAAACCCGCCATCCAGCGCGTGGCCGTCTGCGGGTAAGTCAGCAAGGTGTAATGAGAGGCGGTCGGCGCTCGTGCGCGATATAACGTTACCGGCAACGTAAGGCAGTACGTGATCGGTAAGAGGGAAAGGGAGGAAAGACTCTCCCGTAGAATAACAGAGTAAGGAAAGAAAAATGCCGAGTTACAGGGACGATCAATACAAGAAATATATAACATTTGGTTACATTGTGATGAACATAGTAAGAACACTTAACATTGGCAGTACTATATATACATAATGTCCGTGAGCATAGTAAGTACACACATGATAAAGTACAATAGTCAGAGAAACTTCAAACATTACGAGATCCACATATAACCCAGTAAACACTAGGTCCCTAGTGTGTTATCAGGGAGAGAATATGGTACCCACACTATAAACAATTGTAGTGATGGTGATTCATGTCAGTTTAAAAGTTCGTGAGTACAGAGACTTGTCTACTAATCTCTTCAAACTTGTTTAGCTCACGGGTTACAGTATTCAGAGAGTGTATCCATTTACACTCGCGTTTGTTGAGGGTTACACTGAAATCACCCCCTCTAGGGTTGGGTTTTACCTTTTCAATGACCCACCATTTAAGGCTATCGGCCGTATGGTCAAACATTGTAAAATGTTCCACTAGAGGGGCACCTTGAACTCTACATCTTATGCGGCTACAATGTTGTAAAATGCGGCACTTGACTCTCTGTATGGTTTGCCCTACATACATGAAACCACAGGGGCAGATAATAGCGTAAATAACCCCGCTGGTGTTGCAATTGCTGTGTTCATTTAAGGTGTACGTGCAATCATTGTATGCAAACTGAGTCATTTCCTTAGACATGGGGCAGGCTTTACAAGTGCCACACTTATGGTGGCTATTGATAGGTGGAAGCCCCCACAGAGTGGTCTGTACATGGGTCCTGGGTATATCTAGGAGGGATTTAACCACCGTGTCCCTTATGTTTCTCGCTTTTCTGAAAGCATGCAAAGGGGATGGTATATTACCCAACTCGTCAGATATCAGATGCCAATGATTGTTGATGGCCTTCTTTATGGCGCTGCTCTTTGTGTTAAAAGTAGTAACACATACAAGACGTTCATCCTTGTTCTCCGTTCTAACCTTAGGACTTAACAGGAGATCCCTGTGGTTATGCCACGCACGTTTACGTGCTTTCTTAAGTAGTCTGATGGGGTACCCTCGTTCACTTAGTCTAGCAAGGAGGCCCGCTGACTCCTCAAAGAAGTCCTCCATTTTAGAACAATTTCTCCTTAACCTCAGAAATTGGCCAAAGGGCAAATTGTCCCTCAAATTACGGGGATGGTGACTCGTGTACCTCAACAAAGTGTTGCGTTCACTGCTTTTCCTATACAGACTAGTGTATAATTTGCCAGACTGAGCATTGATGCTGATATCCAGGAAATGGATTGTTTCTCTGTTAGCGTCAAGGGTGAACTGAATGTCTGAGGAGCAGGTGTTAAGCCACTGATGGAATTCCGTCAGTTGTACCTCATCCCCCTTCCAAATCATTAGGACGTCGTCCATATAGCGACGCCACAATGTGATGCAGTCTCTATGTGGGTTATACTCATTAAGAACAAAACGTTGTTCATATTCATGCATGAATATGATTGCCAGATTCGGAGCGAAGCTGGCGCCCATCGCCACTCCTTTGGTTTGTAGATAGTAATCCCCCAAAAATGTAAAGTAATTGCGTGTCATGGCAATCCTTAGAAGCTCAATGATAAATTCAGTTGGGACTCTGTGTGGTGTGGGTCGTTTGTTGAGTACTGACTCGATGCATAACAGGGCGGTACTCTGCGGGATGTTGGTGTACAGCGATGCTATATCCATTGTGACCAGAATGTCAGTTGTAGGGTCATGTAGACGTTCGTCAACTAATTGGATCGTCTGCATCGTGTCTCTTAAATAGGTGGATGTACTTTCAGCGATGGGTTTTAGGAACACATCAATATACTTACAAAGGGGTTCCAGAATGGAGCCACAACCGGAGATTATTGGTCTGCCAGTTGGGCACTCCATACGCTTGTGTATTTTGGGTAGGGTGTAGATAGTGGGTATTCGAGGGTGTTTATTGTTGAGGTATTCATATTCAGAATTTCTTTCTTATAAGGCAAATTCTTGGACAATTGTCGATTGTAGGCAACTATGAGAAACTGAGAAGGGACCCAACCCAAGATATTACTAATATGATAAGGCGTGTCACACATGAGGCCTTTGAATCGGGTATTCTTAATAAATCTGAATATGAATACCTCAACAATAAACACCCTCGAATACCCACTATCTACACCCTACCTTACCGAATTTTACCGATTCGGTATTTAAGAATCGGTAAAGTGTATGTAGGTAATAATTCGGTAAATGTTACCGAATCTGAGAAATTCGGTAATTACCGAATCAGTATTTACCGATTCGGTAATGAGGCATACCTTCCCATTGATTGAATCAATGGGAAGGTATGCCTCATTACCGAATCGGTAAATACCGATTCGGTAATGGGGGGAGCACATTCAAGGGTGGCAGGGTGTCACATTGACACCCTGTTGCACCCCTGATTCCTGCATGTGTGCACATGTGGCGGACATACATGCCCTAAGGGCATGTATGTCTGCCACATGGCACTGTTATTTCAGCAAAATATTGCTTTGTGCAATGTATTCGGTATTTAGCACCAACCTATATTTGGTGCTAAATACCGAATTCTTTTTCCTAGACATCACTCATTTGAGTGTTACCTACATATCATTTCAGGATTCGGTATTTACCGAATCGGTAAAATTACCGATTCGGTAATTTTACCGATTCTGTAAATTACTGAATCCTGAAATGTGCCCCCTACATACCAAAAGCCTAAATACCGGTCAGTAATGGTATATTTACCGAAAATCGGCCGTTACCGACCGGTATTAGGCTTCCTACATATGGCCCCTAGTGTTTACTGGCTTATATGTGGATCTCGTAATGTTTGAAGTTCCTCTGACTATTGTACTTGATCATGTGTGTACTTACTATGCTCACGGACATTATGTATATACAGTACTGCCAATGTTAAGTGTTCTTACTATGTTCATCACAATGTAACCAATTGTTATATATGTCTTGTATTGATCGTCCCTGTAACTCGGCATTTTTCTTTCCTTACTCTGTTATTCTACGGGAGAGTCTTTCCTCCCTTTCACCGGTCACGTACCGCCTTACGTTGCCGGTAACGTTATATCGCGTGCGAGCGCCGACCGCCTCTCATTACACCTTGCTGACTTACCCGCAGACGGCCACGCACTGGATGGCGTGTTTTGCCGTATACACACAAAGAACCCCCGGAGCCCGCCCGTAATTACAATTTACCAAAGTAAGTGTATCCCTTTACCGGTCCGCCTAGAGTATCCATAATTAGGACTTTAGGTCATGTTTAGACGCGGATCTCCCGGTTACTTAGATTACCATGCCAGCGGAGCGTAGGCCCCTTGTCCTTTCCTTGGCACGATCACTTTTTATCACAACATCAGGTCATTTGCAGACACAATGTTTCCTGCTTGCACGCTTGAGTTTATTCTTTAGTAATTAACTACCCTGCTAGCGGTTACGATACGCAGGTTACACTCCTTACTGTAGCGTAATTTCCAGATAGCTCCCACACTCCTCATGCGGCGAGTTTAGAACCCACACTCTCTCGCCTTGGATTTATGCTGACTTTATGTCCGATATGGGACTATGTGGTAGTTTAACAATTTACCCGTCAGTCATGAAAACCACAGCATTGTGCTTAACTTGAGGGTACATTTAGCTCTTTCTTCTTTATACAGCTGATTTGGAATCCCCATCTTGAAGCTTCCGGTGTGTATCTATTGAACATTCATTGTGAAGGTAATCCCTCTATTGATACCAACATGCTTTTTAAAAATTGTTTTAGTACTTACATGACTCAATTACCTTACACCTCTGGTACTGATTTAATTGTATTGTTCCCCAAGAATTACTTGGATTTACTTGGAGAATCGTCTCCCCCATGATGGATTCAAAATGAACCATGGACCCCACTGCTCACCCCCAAGTGATAGGTGAGATTACTCATTCACACCAATTGAGTTATGTGTTGTTTTAATTCTTAACGCAACGACCTGACGTCTGGCGCCGCTTGCCTTTTAGGTTGCCCAGGCTAGTCCTGATGAAGATCCGCAAGGCCGAGGATAACCACTTACCCCAATTGGCCATAAGCCGGATCGAAACGTCGACGCTCTATCTGTTCAGTCTGGACCCTAAACCTTATTCATGTGCCATCCTAGAATTGATTTCTAGTGAGAACTGAGATACAGTGTTATGCGAATACCCTTGGGTCAGACTACCAAGGACGGTGAATTACAACCGTTTGCTTTTGCTTTGACATATCAAATTCTCTACATATAATCTGTTGAAGAATTTCCTTTCATCACTTTACACTTGAGCACCCCTTTCTCACTGCACACCCTCTTCTGGAGCAACCTTTCCTCATTTGTCCATGATATTAATTGTCTGGTTTTCACCAAAGTGCTTGAAATAAATATATGGTGATCTATTTCATGGTCGGTTGTTGCATCTTTATGTTGTTTGTCTCATTCAATGATATGGTTAATCCAAACATATATAAAACAATTTTTTTTTGATTAATTCATCTTAAGTACAGGTCCAGGACCATTGTTTTTTGTATCGTACATTACCCAGGTCCTTGACTAAATTGGGTTACCCCGTTCTTTATAATAGTCTCTGCACTCTGGGGCATATTTGTATGCCCCTATCACCAAAGGAACAACACTTTTAACAGCTTTTCTGTGGTGATTGGGGCTTTGTCTTTTTTACAAGGCGACGTCAAGCTTCTTAACGCCGCCTTGTAAATAAGGCAACCTTTCACGCTATACTTAGCATGAAAGCGGTGGGCGTTTTGCCGCAACACCCATTGCTTTTTGACACTGTCCCCTATTTACAAGTGTGGCAGAAATAGAAGGCAGCCCCAAAATTTAGACCAGGAAAAACCTCGTCTTAAAATGGCAAAACGAAGAGAAATGCTTTTTTCTCCTTGTTTTTGCTGTTTCTAGGTGTGCTGCATTGTGAAGCACACATAGAAACACCAAAATGCCATGAATGAGCGTTGGTATGCAGGAAGGGATAGACAATCCTTAAAAAAATGGCGATTTACAACTTCAATGTGTGCTGCACAATGCAGCACACATAGAAGTTGCAAATCACCATTTGTGATTGTTTTTGTGCAGGAAGGAACACCTCCCTGCACATAAACAATATTTCCCTCGACGCAGGCACCTTTGCACGATGGTGCAAGAGTGCCTGCATTGGCGCTAGGCAGATTAATTTAGCACCAGCGCTAGGGTAAAGGCAGGGTTGTGCCGTAGCTGTGTAAACGGCTCAGCCCTGCGTTTTGCAGAATGGCCGAGCGTGGCATTAGCATTTTGTGCTTAAAGCATGCTCTGCCATTTCCTTGTATATATGCCCCTTTATTCTATGTTTTGTCTCCCCCTCCTATCCTTACCTTGAATACTCATGCCTTCCACACATCCACATCCATACCTCTCATATACTTCCCATCTAACCAACTACTACTCACCGGATCTCCTACCACCCTCTAACACTAGGAGAGCCCGTCTCCACCTCTAGGACCCAATAGGTTAGCTGGCTCCCTTTCAGACCCTTACTGTGCACCATCATCAACTGCTCAGCAGTTTCAAGAGCCTTCCTCTCTTCCTTCAATGCTTCTATTTTAAACCACTCATCAAGGAAAAGAAACTTGAAGCAACAGTTCTAGCCAGCTATTGACCAGTCTATAATGGGGAATTCTTAGAAAAACTGATCGAAAGAACTGCCTGAAAAAGATCCAAGTTATGACAAAAAGATGGCTTGTAAACCTTTGCCTATGGAAATGCATCACACCAGTGCTTTAAGCCCTTCACTCCCTACTCTTAGCCAGACACTATGGGGGGGATTTACTAAGATTATGCGGCGGGTTTGAGTCACAAAGTGACGCAAAACTCTGTACAATCTTTTTTTCCTAATTTACTTTCCAATACTAAACTTGTTTAGAGCTGGAAATAACATAAAAGCGCTTCGCATTACTTTGCGCCATGGGGGCCTGCCAAGGGTGGTGCATGGGCGTTCCCATGCAACCACCCAAGGTTTCTCATGCTTAACCTAAATTACTAAATACAATAGATTGGGTTTAGCATGAGGAAACTGCGCCCTTTTAAACTAGGCACAAGGAAGGAGAAATGCTAAGTGCAAAGTGGCAAAAGGTTTCCCTTGTGTCTAGGCATAGTATTTTGTACACAAAGCGTACCATTCCTGTACAAAACCTATGCTAGACTCACACACACACACCCTAGCGCTATGGTGCTAAGGTGTTGCGTGGCGCACTGCCGCTGAAATCAGCACTGGCACAAAGGAAAGGGAGGAGAGAGCCATATATTTGAAAATTAGGCGTTCTCCTGCTCCTTCCCTGTCGCGCAGCCTAGCAGGAGGCTGCGCTGCATTTGCATGGAGATTTGGTAAATCTCCCCCTATGTCTTCATGGCACTCTTAATTGCCCACTGGGATTTCCAAAACACGGGCCAGTTGTTCATCCATGCAAAAAGGTTATCAGTGTACATATCATCCCTTTCTAGACTAGCACCTCAGTTGATTATTCCCCCATACAAGATTAAACATATCCGTGGAACCTCCTTCTCCTTACAAGCTGCAAGCTTATGAAATTCCCTTTCACTGAAGAAAAGAACAACCCAAGGTCACTTGAAATTCAGGAAGGAAGTGTTATGTTTCATATTGGTACCCCAATATAGGCTCAGGTAGCAACCAAACCTTTCACCTATATTTCCCCTGCCATTACACTACATAACGTTTCTTAGGACTGACCTTTTACTTATTTACGGTACTGCTTACAGGACTTGGGGTTTTCCCTGAAAACTAGCCTCATTCATTATGCATGAGGATTCTTGTAAACTCAGCAGGACAACCATCTCCTACATAATAACTATGTATAAGGGTAATTACTTCCGTCATCCTAAGTCCGACATGACACAGCAAGGTAGTACCACTTTTGGATATATAAACACCATATCTTTGCTGAGGCACAGAGAGGAGAAAAAGGACTTCCATGCTGACACACTGACGCAAGACGCTGAGGGTCCTGCACGCAGACAGTCCAGCTCGCAGTGGTCTGACATCACTCACGGAGTGTCCATCTCGAGACAAAGATGGGGTCCCACAGTAGTACGCATTATTACTGTCGTGTATTTTTATACCTGCATGTATTCATTATTTTAGCACTACGGTAGAGATCTACCATCCTTTTACTCTGTTGGTGCTTATAATCATTTAAATCTGTTTCTTTCTTATGGTTGTCACAGCACACCTATTTTACACTAGAATGACGCAGGATCGGTAAATGCTTATTGAAAAACTGTTTATTCTGTGTATCTCTCTGAGACAAAGTGAGCACGAGTGACTAAGCGAAAAGTACTGCACTGTTTCCACAATCCCTGATGGGACAGAGTTGTCATGTTCGATAGTTGCCAAGAACTATTCTCTCCTTGGTAAGAGGAGTTTCTAGTGGCACTTTGATCTAGTCGGTATACTGGCAAACATATGCGGTGGGGGTGTCTGGAATCAGTCTGGACACCAAATCCACAGTCTATGTTGTCTAAACGCGCACATCGTATTTAGGTTTATAGGAACTACATGGCATGGCACCGCCAACGTTGGTTTGGTACATATTTAACGGTCAAATCTGAGTAGTTCAATCGTGCTATTCTCAGAGACCCCTACTCACATTTTTCCAGAGTCATCTGGAGTGGGAAGGGAACTATCCGCCACAGCTGAATAGGCATATCTTATGTATTGGCTGTGGGTTTATCAAGCTTGAAGGACAAATAGTTCCTATTGTGCATAAAACCTTATCTCAGTTTCCTTGAAACTTTTTCCTTCTTCGAAATAATGGCTGACGAAGACTCCGCCATGTCAGCACAACATGCGGCTAAAGCAAGGGAGGAAGAAGATGAAATAAACATTTTAGAAAATGTCAGAACTGCCCTTACTTCACAACTAGCAGACTATGGAGTCACAGCTAGGGGTGTGACAGGAACATTAGTGATTGAGGCACACGAATCGTACAAAACAAAGGTATTCTATTCATGGGTTAAATTTCCACAAGCAGATGCCCAAACACATACATTTCATTCTTATACTAAAGATGAAACACCAGATGAATACTGTGTATGAGGACACTGAAATTCCACTCACCTACCAGGAGCACATAAACTGGTTTAAAGGCGCCCTCCCACACACAAAAGAAAAAGTGAGACGCGGTCCGCATGTCAGAGATGGAGCAACTTGGCCAGTCCTAGCGGCGTGCACACTGCTTCCAGACATTGACACAATGCCAGTGGCAGACTTACGTCCACTTCATAAAGAAATAATGAAACTTTACAGAAACTGACACAGTTTGTGATGAGAACGCTCACACTTCAGCCGGCAAGGGCTACACCAGCACGACAAATTCAGGGATCTACAACTAAAATAACTCCACAAACTCTCCACGCAGTTATGGGTAAAATGCCCACTAGATGTGAACAAATGCCATTCTGGATAGCTCAAAAAATAACACAGCTAAAGGCAGTGTTTCCACACACAAGCCCTCAAGAAAAACACAGAATGCTAACAATCTGCTTGCCTATGGGGATAGCTCCCCAGATATAGGATTGTACCTCTTGGGGTACAGTTTTCGCTGCCATATATGCCAGAACTCAGGGTATCCCTTCAATAGAAGTAATACTAAGGGCCAGATGTACGACCCACCAATTTCTGACTCGCAAATTGCGTCACATTTGCGACTCGGAAATTGGGATGCACAACAGTGTCTCAGACACAGTTTGTAATTCCTAATGGAGTCGCAAATTGCATGCATCATTAATATTAATGAGGCAGGCACAATTTGCGACCCCATTAGGAATGGCTAGCACTCACACGGATGGTGGCTTACTGGGGTCAGGAGACCCCCATGTCTGTGACTGCTTTTTTAATAAAGCAGTTTTTTTTAACTGCAGCCCGTTTTCCTTAAAGGAAAACGGGATGCATTTAAAAAAGAAAAATGAAACTTTTTAGTTACTTTCCTTTAAGGGCAGGCAGTGGTCCGTAGGACCACTTCCGGCTCTTACAAATATTTTCTCACATACTCACAAAGGAGAAGGGGACCCCTTCCCGTTTGCGAGTAGTTTACCACCTATTTGAAGGAGTTCCCTAGGAGGTGTCACGCCTTGCAAAGTCTTATTTGTGACAAGAATGTGGGTACCTGATTTCGAATATAAAAGCACAGTGGCAGATAAAAAAACATTTGACATCAATAAACGTTTGGCTGTTTTACAGGATCTCAATGAATTCCAGGCACTACAAAGCAACGTGCAAGTAAAACGCACCGCCACTGAGGAAGTCAAATCAGTCACCGCAAGACCTGCCTGGATCCCAAAAGTTGGGGATTTGGTCAGAGAAAAGATTGTGGACAAGAAAGAATTTGGGCCATCTTACAGAAAGCCTGTACTTGTCCTGG